>NC_063350.1:10504359-10532352 GCF_021869965.1 Rhincodon typus
TTGTTATCTCTGACTCCAGCATCAGCAGTTCTTACTATCTCTGTTGTTCTTTTGGCTTGTGTTGAGCTTCACTGGAACACTGCAGCAAGCCTTAGATAGAGATGTTGGCCAGGGAACAGGGTGGTTTATTAAAGTGGCAGGCAACAGGTAGCTCTGGGTCTTTTTTGCGAGCAGAACGTAGATGTTCTGTGAAGCAGTCACCCAGTCTACACTTTGTTTCCTCAATGTAGAGGAGACCACATTGTGAGCAGCGAATGCAGTACACTTGATTGTGGGAAGTGCAGGTGAAGTGTTGCTTCACCTGGAAGTTATGTTTGGGCCCTTGGATACTGGGGATGGAGGAGGTAAACGGGCAGGTGTTACATCTTCGCTGGTTACAGCGGAAGGTGCCGTAGGCCTGTGGAGGGGTGTTGGGGGCCAAAGGAAGAGTGGACCAGGGTGCCCCGGAGGGAACGGTCCCTGCAGAAGATGGACAAGGAAGGGGAGGGTAATGTGTGTCTGGTGGTGGCATCTCATTGGAAGTGGTGGAAATGGCATCTGATGATCTTCTGGATGTGGATGCTGGTGGGATGGTAGGTTTTCCTGGCTACCATCAGTTCTGAGGAAGGGTCACTGGACCTGAAACGTTAACTCTGATCTTTTCCAGCAACTTCTGTTTATGTTCCTACTGCATCTGAGAGTTTGCAGCTCCACGATAGGTCAGCTACAAATGGGAGAATGTAAAGAGACTATAACTCTCCAGGGGGACGATCATAAAGTATGTGTCCCAGCACAGGTGGACCTGAGTGTATGGGTACAATGGGCACCCGACAGCAATGGAATTGAAGGTTCCTGCAACTCGTAACTTCAGTGCAGCTGGTATCTTCTGTCTTATCTTATTATTATGCTATCTTATCTTATCTACCTGGTATCTTATTGGTCTGTCGGTGATGTGTGACACCTCTCTAGCAACCTCTCACCCCTTTATCAAGGAGGTGTTAAATGAATAGCACAAGAGGGCTGAAACACTTGTCAAGATTCAGGATAGCAGGAAATATTGATGGCACCAACTGCACTTTTACATAGATGGAGATTTCTTCAAAAGGTATCTGTTTTGTGAGATACTCCTGTCCCCTGATGTCGGTGCAGGGACTGATCCTTTTGAGGGTTGGTTGTTGATCTCCAAAGTGCACACAGAACTGTTGGTCACTGGTCAGAGGGTTGATGAGTTGGAGAATTTTCACACACCAGCTGATTTTGGAGGGTATCAGTGACATGCCTGGGCACCATACTGCGCCACAGGCACACGGTCAGTCAACAAAGACGGCTCCTGTCCTCCAGCCTTTCTGCAAACCAACTGCAATGTGTGAGGTCGGCGTTGGCACTCACTCAGGGCAGTTGTAGGCTGTGGGAAAACCTGTCTGCCTGGTGGGGGAGTAGCTTGGCTTTGTTAGTTCCAAGGCAGGACTCCATCTACTGAAGACACTCAATCGTTGATTGAGTGTCTTGTGTATGACTGAGAGCGGCATACTGTGGCAGTAACCGCCGAGTGGTTTCGCCACCTTGGCAATGCCCCGCCCTGTGTTGGATTGGGACCTGACGTTCGGAGCGGTGGCTGTGCTGAATAGCTCTATCAGCCACTTGAGACCTGAGACTGTTTGTTTAGGAATGCATCTTGTTGACTCTTGCTGATTTGCCTGACCTGGGTGCTGTCAGATTGCTATCGAGGGCCTGAGAAAGATGTCTGTCTACTCTGAGACTGTGTATCAGTGTCGCTCTGCAGTCTTCTTTCTCTAACTTGTTGGCTGGTATCTTTGAGTTCATTAGGAGGTGTTGGTGTTGATTCTGGTGTTGTCGATTCTTGGCTACTCCCCAGTCACGTGGATTTTTCGTGCTTTTCAGTTAGAGTGCCTTCAAAGAATCTTCCCCCTTATTTTCCAATCCCTGCTTGGCCTCACCCCTCACTCCTTCCAGGGTCAGCTGCAATCATCTAGCCTTTCACAAACACTAGCCTCTAGTTCTTGTTAAATACTATAGTAAAATTTATTATCTGCTGTCATGCAATGCAACGATCGTAGTTGATTTATTAACTTCGGTAAATAATGTCATGCTTACAAATTGACAAAATATTGTGCAGAATACACATTAGCAGCCCAGTGTAGGCTTGTAAACATGTCTGAACAATAGAGGGGAAAATGCTCCATTTTCTTTTGCTCGTTCCATGTCCATTCGGCACCTCCACGAGGTCATTTACCAACAGGATTGGTCAGTCAGTGAGTTTGCATTGAGACTGAAGGACATGGTGGCGTTGTGTAACCAGGTGGTGGCCTTTTCAGTGTTCATGCCTGAGAATAATTTGTGGAGTGGAACAGATTTCCTGTGCAGCAGAGGATGCTGTTATTTCAGAATCCCTACAGTGCAGATAAAGGCTGTTAGGCTCATCGAGTCTGCACCAACCCTCCAAACAGCATCCCACCCTATCCATGTAACCCCACTATCCTAGTGAGACAGCCATTCATCCTGCGTGGAAAATTGGTTAAGGTAAAAGTGATCCACTTATTGTGCTGTTTCACTTTCAAATCCCAGCACAGGTATAAATAGCGGATAACCAGTCATTAACAGACTGGAGTTTAGGAGATGAATTTCCTTTCTCCCCCCCTTGCACAAGAGCCCTCTGGTTAATAGACTGTGTACTGCTGGGTAGTCTTATAATGGGAATGACCTACAAGTGTCTTACCAGACTCCAGTTGTTACCTCTGTTTCTGTCTCCACAGACACTGTCGACTCGCTGAGTTTCTCCAGCACTTTTGTTTTACTTTGGGTCTGAGAGAAAGGTGATAGCGGTCAGTTCTGTTACGCTGTGGTTTGTTTTCATCCTTGTGTGGCCGTGAGGCTGAACTTCATCCTGGTTCCTCTTTTATCTGCTATCAAGGATCAACTGAACAGTTTGAAAAACAGCCTTGTCATGACCTCTCCTGGCCCCCTTCCTACCTATCCACTCACTCCTCTTTTACCATCCTGTCATCAGCACAAATACCATCTTTCCCTAGCTGCTTCTAGTTCTGAAGAAGGGCAGCTGGATTTGAAATGTTAGCTCTGTTTTCCCCTCTGCAGGTCCTGCCAAGATTCTCCAGCAATTTATGTTTCTGTTTGTCTCAGATTACTATGGAATTATAGAATCCCTACATTGTGGAAACAGGCCATTCGATCCATCGAGTCCACACCGAGCTCTCCAATTATCTCCAGCCTGCGCAGTTCTTTCTTTTACTACATGACCTAATACTGTGGCTTTCATCAATAAGGATAGTTGAGAAGGCATTTGCCATGCTTGCCTTTATTGGTCAGAGCATTGAGTACAGGAGGTGGGAGGTCATGTTGCAGCTGTATAGGACATTGGTTGGGCCACTTTTGGAATACTGTGTGCAATTCTGGTCTCCCTGCTATAGGAAGGGTGATGTGAAATTTGAAAGGGCTCAGAAAGGATTTAGAAGAATGTTCCCAGGATTGGAGGGTTTGAGCTATACAGAGAGGCTGAATAGACTGGGGCTCTTTTCCGTGGAACGTAGAAGGCTGAGGGGTGACCTTATAGAGGTATATAAAATAATGAGGGGCCTGGATAGGGTAGATAGGCAATGTCCTTTCCCCAGGATTGGTTGAGTCCAAAACTAGACAGCATAGGTTTAAGGTGAGAAGGGAAAGATTTAAAGGGGACCTAAAGGACAACATTTTTCATGCAGAGGGTGGTGTGTGTATGGAATGAGCTGCCAGAGGAAGTGGTGGAAGCAGGTACAATTACAACATTTAAAAGACATCTGAATGGGTATATGAATAGGAGGGGTTTAGAGGGATAAGGGCCAAATGCTGGCAAATGGGACTAGATTAATCTAGGATATAGTTGGCATGGACAGGTTGGACCAAAGGGCCTGTTTCTGTGCTGTATAACTCTCTGACTCACAATTGAAGGGCAGGGCAGAGTTGATGGACCAAATGGCCTAATTCTGCTTCTGTACCTCATGGTCACTCCCTATCCACGAGGGCTCTTGCAGTGAGCCTGGAGGCCCAGCTTCAAATCCCACCTGCTCCAGAGATGTAAAGTAACATCTTTGAACAGGTTGATTAGCTAAATCATTCAATCTTTCTCCTGGACCAGTTTTGTGCTCTACCGGTTAAAATGGTGTCTTCCTTTCTTTTATCGAAAAGTAATTTATCTTTCCCAATGCACCTTTAGTCATTTCCCCCAGCTTTGCAATGCTAATGTGTATTTGCAATGTTTCTTTTTTTATTGAAAATACTTTTGGATGAAACAGGAAATTTTAACAGTAGATTTGACTCCTAGAAACGGGGAGAAGTTGCAGACTATTTCACAGAAATTTGAATTCCATTAAAGCATAGGAATCAGGAGTAGGGGCTTAGGCAGCCCATTTAACAGATTCCATCTGCCAACAAACATGGCTGAGCTTCCAATACTGCTCCACCTTCCCCATATCCCATCATTCCATTGGAGCACAAAAACCTAGCAACTTCGTCTTGAACTTATTCAGTGACTGAGCATCCACAGTTCTTTGGGTTAGAGAATTGAAACATCACCACAACTATCTGAAGATATTTCTCCTCCTGTCAGTCCTAAATATCTAATCCTTTATCCTGAAACTCTGGAAAGAAATTCCTTCATCCAGAGATACCGCAGAAGGCAGTTGAGGCCAAAACATTGAACGTTTTCAAGAAGGAGTTGAATATAGTTCTTAGGCCTAAAGGGATCAAAGGGAACGGGGAGAAAGAATGGAAACTGGGGACTGACTTGGATAATCAGCCTTGATCATATTGAATGGTAGGTCAGGCTCGAAGGGCCGAATGGCCTAGTCCTGCTCCTATTTTCTATATTTCTAGAACCCCTAGCACCAAGCTGTTCAGCCAGGGGAAACATGCTGTCAACATCTACCCTGCCAAACACTTAAAACTTTTCTTAATGTTTCAATGTGATCTCCTTATTCTCTACAGTCTCCTCAATTGTACCTCAGAAGCTCCCCGGGTTGAGAAGTCAGTCTGGTGAGCCTCTGCGCTTGAGACAAGTCCTTTCTTAGCCAACTGCAGAGCCGCTGGTATCCTATGTGTTGGGGCTTTGATTTTCCAACACACTGGGGCCAATGGTAATTGTTCCTATTAAAAGGCAAATCTATTTTTATAACTTCCTTCGTACGTCCACACCTGTTATATATGATATTTATTCAACAGGTGTGGGTCTGACGTGAACCAGCGCAGCTGTGGTACGTGAGTGTTATTGGATTTGCATGCAGAAATGTCAGTGGGGAGTTGTATTTCCCTCACAAGTAACATCACCGAGAACCTGCAGGGTGTTTTGTTTTGTAGAACAAGGGCAGGTTTCTATTCAGATCAATTTGGCAGTTTAAAGTGGACAGCATGGTGGTCCACTGGTTAGCACTGCTACCTCACAGAGCCAGGGACCCGGGTTCGATTCCACCTTTGGATGACTTGTGTGGAGTTTGCAAATTCTCCCAGTGTCTGCGCGGGTTTCCTCTGGGTGCTCTGGTTTCCTCCCACAGTCCAATGATGTGCAGGCTAGGTGGATTGGCCATGGGAAATTACCCACTGTGCCCAGGGATGTGCAGGTGAGGGTGGACTGGCCATGCTAAATTGTCCCATAGTGTCTAGGACTGTGCAGACTGAGTGGTTGTAGCCATGTGGCATACAGGGTTACAGGAATAGGGGGGCTGGGTCTGATGGGATGCTCTCCAGAGGGCTGGTGCAGACTTAATGGGCCGAATGGCCTTTTTCTGCACTGCAAGGATTCTATGGATCGTACCCGCATTTACCGTCAGCACTTATAAATAGAGCCATACCGGTGTCGTCATGGAAATTGTTTAGTACATTTGTCTTGACTTATTTTGGGAAAAGCAACATGTTAGCCAGTGCTCTGGGTGGTGTATTTGCCTCACCTTGAGTAGATTTTACTGCTCCTTACATCCCTGTCCTTTACTCTCATGTAATAATCACACACAATGCTTTTTTTTTAACCCCCTAGACAACCAGCCATGCAGACATAAAATCAAAGAATTTTGCTGCTGGTTTTAATTTTTTTTTGCCGTTTTTGTTTTTGAACTGAATACTGATGATTTCCCATAGCAACTGTGGCACCTCACTGGAATGCGAATGGAGGTGCCGCAGTCATGCAGCCGCGGTAATTGTGAAAGCTTTCACCCTTGCCTGAGTCAAAGTTTGCCTTCCGACCTCCTCTCCTAACCTCCGGATTTCCCATCGTGCCTTTCCACCAATAAATCAACTTGTGGAGTAACGTGGTTGCTGTTGTAATATGGGCAGCCAGTTTGTCGGCAGTAACACCCCACAAACAGCTGTGTCACAATGTCCACATCATCATTTTTGTTTTAGCTACGTCAGATGAATATTGACCAGGGATTAAGTCCCCTTTGCAATAGAACTCGATCGACATGTTGCTGGGGAGCCATGCATATTATTCCTGGTGATTGAACAGAAACACTGTAATTATGTTTGAAGCAGAACCTTACTTCAGAAACTGAACGTATTTTGGAGCGGGATTTGCCGGGGTCGATGCGGAAAGGCTGTTTCTCTTTGTGGGGGAGTCTAGCGCCAGTCATCATAATCTCAGAGTTAGGGAGTGTGCATTTGAGTAGACATGAGGAGAAACCTTTTTCTCTGAGGGCAGTGAATCTGTGGAATTCTTCTCTGCAGAGTGCTGTGGAGCTGGGGATGTGAAATATATTGAAGAATGAGAGAGACAGATTTTTAATCAGTGAGGGGATGGATGGTCATTGGGAATAGGCAGGAAAGTGGAGTTGAGGATTTATCAGGTTAGCCATAATCTTATTGAATGGCAGAGCAGACTTTGTGGGCTGAATGGCCTCCTTCTATTTCTACGTCTTACGTTCTTATGGGATATTCTACGTTTACCTGAGAGATGAGCCCTAGGAAGCTGGCACCGCTGACAGTACAGCAGCCCCTCAGTACTGCACTGCAGTGTTAGCCTGGATTTTGTGTTCGAGTGTTTGGAGTGAGTCTTGTCTTCTGACTCGGAGGCAAGTGTGGTGCCCACTAAGCAATTCCTGAGTACCAGTACTAAGAAAAAAGCCGCCTTGTATATCTTGGAGTCACAGAGATGTACAGCATGGAAACAGACTTTTCGGTCCAACCCGTCCATGCCGACCAGATATCCTAAATTAATCTAGTCCCATTTGCCACCTCTAAACCCTTCCTATTCATGTACCCATCCAGTTGCCTTTTAAATGTGGTAATTGTACCAGCCTCCACCACTTCCTCTGCCACCAATTTCTATACATGCACCACCTTCAGTGTGAAAAAGTTGCCCCTTAGGTCCCTTTTTTATATCTTTCTCCTCTCACCTTTAAACCTATGCCGCCTAGTTTTGGACTCCCCCACCCAACTGACAAGACCATGTCTATTTTACCCTATTCATGGTCCTCATGATTTTATAAACCTCTTTCATGACATTCTCCACCCTCTAACGTTCCAAGGAAAATAGTCCCCCTATTCAGCCTCCCCCCATAGCTCAAACTCTCTTGTGCTAGCCCCTTGTCTGTTTCATCTCCAAGCTCAGTTTCCTTTACAGCAATCTATTTCAACATAATGTTCACTCTGTCCCAAAAATCTTCATTTACCTAGCGCCTAGACTATTAGCCTCCCCTCATTTTACCATTAGAGAAATCCAATTCAAATTGCTCGTGCCTTAAACGTCTGTTCCTATTCGCATGCTCAGTGACTTCAGATTTCTCAACCAGACAGTTTGCTGTTTATTTCTCCTCCCCCGTGCATTACACTTGAAACCTCATTCACTTCTTGCCCTCCACTCTGTCAATTATTAAGCCTGGTCCTTTGTCTTAAATCCCAGCACCACCTTGCTGATCCTTCCATGCTCTCAGGTTCCAGATTTTTCTGTTTCTCAAACTCGGTTTGTTTCTGACAGCTGAACATTTGGAGACCAATCTCTAAGTCTATGCGTCTTGGCCTCTGAAATTTTCTCCCATCATCACTTTGCCATGTCCCCTCTATCGCTATCTTTAACAACACCCTAAAAGTCCATCGTCAGGAGTAAAGTTATGAGGTGAGATTGCACAAATTAGGCCTGTTTTCTCTAGAATTCAGAAGGTTAAGGAATGATCTGATCAAAGTCTTCGAGATTTTAACAGAAAAAGACAGGATGGATGAACTTAAACAATTTCCATTGGTTGGGGATTCTAGAACTAAGGAGCGCAGTCAGAAATTAGTCCCAGACTGTCCAGGAAAGATGTTAGGAAACACATCCCACACAAAGGGTGGTAGATGTTTGGAACTCTCTTCCACAAATGGCAGAGGATGATGGATCAGTTGTTAATTTTAAATCTGAAATCGATTTATGTCAAGCAAAGATATTAAGGGATGTTATGGGTTGTACTGTAGCTCAGTAATTAGCACTGCTGCCTCACAGCGCCAGCGATCTGGGTTCATTTCCAACCTCAGCAACTGTGTGGAGTTTGCACGTTCTCCCCGTATCTGCGTGTGTTTTCCCCCAGTGCTTCAGTTTCCTCCCACAGTCCAAAGGTGTGCAGGTTAGGTGGAATGGCCATGCTAAATTGCCCACAGGGTGCAGGGATATGCAGGCTAGATGGGTTGGCCATTGGAAATACAGAGTCACGGAGATAGGGTAGGGGGTGTGGGTCTGGGAGGGACCCTATTCAGAGTGTTGATGCAGACTCAGTGGGCCACATGGCCTCTTCCTGCACTTTAGGGATGCTGTGATTTCTATGATAAGGGCCATAGGCTTGTATGAAGTTAGATTGGCCGCAATCTCATTAAATACTGGAACAGGCTCAAGGGACTGAATAGCCTTCTCTTGTTCCTATGGTCCTAAAAACCTATTGTGACCGACATCGTCATCCCACCCAATACCCCACCCCATCCTTCAATATCTGAATGAAAGTTGCAGTCATTGTAACCCAACCGATCAGTTCATCCTTCGAAGGTCTCTGAACATCCAACCTATTGTGATAACAATGAGCTCATCTGTTGTTTACAACATTGTGATTTTTTTTATCTGCAAAAGGGCTTCTGAACACAGATGTGTAAAAGTGAGAAGCGTTGAGCACTATTCTTGGTAAATAACTGCTACACAGCAGTGGGCTCTCCAAGAGCTTGGGACCAGGACAAGTTCTGCTGTCTATATGTAGAATATTTAGTTCGAATCTCTCCATAGTTACCTCTATACAACTTTGGGCATTTTAAAATTTGATTCCTGATCAAAACCAAGACCAGGGCCAGCCAACAGTTGGTGGAAAATATTTTCAATCTTTTGATGGATGTTTTGAGACAGTTTGCACAGGGCATATTTGTTGTGAAGTTTTAAATTGAGAATGGAAAGGATGCAACAATCTCAGCAAAATCTGAAGGGACAACACCCTTCTCGCTGTATTCATTCTTCACTTGAGGGAAAACTATGCCTTGTTCTGTTTCTTTTCCATTGATCTCTCCTTATACTGTTTGACTTGTAGTCTGCAATGCACAATCAGAACTTCACTCAGTCTTTTGTTGACGAAGACTGTGGCAGTTATGGTTGGAGGATATTTAGAGTCACAGAGATTTACAGCATGAAAGCAGACCCTTTGGTCCAACTCGTCCATGCCGACCAGATATCCTAAATAAATCTAGTCCCATCCCCCTAAACCCTTCCTATTCATATACCAATCAGATGCCTTTCAAATGTTATAATTGTACCAGCCTCCACCACTTCCACTGGCAGCTCATACCATACACGCACCACCCTCTGCGTGAAAAAGTTGCCCCTTAGTTCCCTTTTATATCTTTCCCCTTCTCGCCTTAAACACTATGCCCTCTAGTTTTGGACTCAACCTATCCTGGAGAAAAGACCTTGGCTATCCACCCTATTCATGTCCCTCATGATTTTATAAACATCCATAAGATCACCCCTCAGCCTCTGATGCTTCAAGGAAAATAGCCCCAGCCTATTCAGCCTCTCCCTGAAGCTCAAACCCTCCAACCCTGGCAGCATCCTTGTAAATCTTTTCTGAACCTTTTCAAGTTTCACAACACCCTTCCTATTAGCAGGGATACCAGAATTGCATGCGGTATTCCAATAGTGGCCTAACCAATGTCCTGTACTCTTAAATAATTTGCTTGTGATTAGGATTTAATTATTGCGTCTTTCTATGTTAATTGAAATTTATTTAGAAGCACCTCGGGTGAACGGTCGTGTGCTTGTGAGCGACGGGGAAATTGTGATTTTCATTTTTTTGTTATTTGGGAATGAGCTCTAATGCTCAATGTCTCTCAGTCGTCATGTGCAATTTCAATGTAATGGCCCCTGGAGGGTCTTGGTTTTAGAAAATAGGATTTAAATTGCATTGCTCTGTTCAGCTCAGTTGGTTCAAATAAACCTGAAGAATCTCTTCAAGTATCTTGTTGAGGGAAAAATGGATGTGAAAAGTGAGGCAAAGGAGTAATCTACTACAATGGAAAGTAATATCTCTGCATTGAATCAAAGAACAAAGCTTTCGAATTTACAGCATTGAAACTCATTCACTTATCAGGCCAATACCATCTGTTTGCAAGAGTTAATGCTGTACTCCTACCGTTTGCCTCATGCCTTTGTTGAATTTTACCTTTTTAAGAAGATTTTGCTTCCTCCACCATTTCTGATGGACATTCCATTTTTTTAAAAACAGAACTTCGACATTTAACAAAGTTATTTCAATGTTCCCTAACGTTACTGGCTCAAAATCCTGGAACTCCCTCATTCCATAGCAGCATTTTGGGTCTACCAACAGTAAGTGGACTGTAGTGGATCAAGAAGATAGCTCACCACCACCTTCTCAAGGGCAACAAGGGATGGCACGGTGGCTCAGTGGTTAGTACTGCCGCCTCATAGTGCCAGGGACCAGGGTTTAATTCCACGCTCAGGCAACTGTCTGTGCGGGGTTTGCATATTTTCTTTGCGTCTGCGTGGGTTTCCTCTGGGTGCTCCAGTTTCCTCCCACAGTCCGAAGATGTGAGGTTAGGTGGATTGGCCATTAAGTTCTGAGGAAGGGTCACCAGACCCAAAACGTTAACTGTTGATTTTTCTTCACAGATGCTGCTAGACCTGCTGAGCTTTTCCAGCAATGTATGTTTTTGTTCCTGATTTACAGCATCCACAGTTCTTTCAGTTTTTAAAAAATTTCAGTGTCCTTTTTGTAAAGGACGAATCTGCCATCCCTTGGGAGCATCTACTTCATTAATCCTCACAATATCCAGGCCTGAAGAGCACAGCAAAGCCACAATGGTAGACATTAACATAGTTGACAAAACAACACCTCCAGCATTGTGCCGACCTTTTGTGTTTCAGTTCATTAGGATAGTTGCAGATCGTAAACTTGTCCTTCCGCCACTAACTTTTGTGAGGGGCGCACTGTGTTTTTTGCAGGAGGGAGATTGTGAGGGGCGCACTGTGTTTTTTGCAGGAGGGAGATTGTGAGGGGCGCACTGTGTTTTTTGCAGGAGGGAGATTTCCCGTGCCTGTTCGCAAATGAGATCCTGTTGCATTCTTTGATTCATGTCCCCGCTTTCATATGTTTGCACAGTTGTTAAATATTACCATTTGCATTTGAATGCCTGAGAAACTAGCTCCTAAACAAACAGTGTACATAGGGTCTGCACAAGTGTACCGTAATGCCACAAAAAGTACATTCGAACGTCTTGCTCACAACCTGAAGAATAAAGAAAGCTGTGACAGTGTTGATCCCTGTGTGGGTGGTTCTTGCACATTCCAGAGCATTGCTCTGAGTTTGCTGTGTCGATTTGCGTCTTTAATTGTTCTAATGTGCATCCTGAAATGATTAGATAAAAGAGAATGAGGTTCCATTGTCCCAGTAGTAGACAGGAAATGAAGGCAGTGTTCCTCTGTGACTCACCAGCTTGTATTCCTGATTTATTGTGGAGAGGAGCTTGACTTGAATCTGCATTAAAGGAAGTCTGATTACCAACAGGGAAGATTAGTAAAAGCAGAGTTATACCACCAAGGACAAAACACTTTTCCTAACTCATCTCCAGCCCCCTTAATATTACCTCCTAAAAGTAAAATTGAGGAACCAAATCCCATTTACCCTTCATCGCTGTTCTCATTGACCTAAACTGAGTTCTGGACTTAGCAGAATCTTGATTTGAAATCCTTGTTCCTTGTTTCAGCTCCCTCCATGACCTGATCCCTTCCCCAGCCAACAAATTCAAAGACCCATCGCACCCTGGTAATGACCTCCTCAACTTCTTCCGTCAGGCAGAAGATACCGAAGTGTGAACACACGCACAAGCAGGTTCAAGAACAAGGTGTGGAGCTGGATGAACACAGCAGGCCAAACATAATCAGAGGAGCAGGAAAGCTGGCGTTTCGGGTCTGGACCCAGCTTTTTTCCAGCCGTTATCAGACTGTTGAATGGACTCTAGCCTCAAATAATGTAACCTGTATGCCTCTAAGTCTTTTTGTCTTGTACATCCTTTGCTTGCTGTCATCTGCCTGTACTGCTCGTAATTTGCTGTATTTTGGTACACCTGACAATAGATCAATCAATCAACATTCCCCCTTAAGCCCCATAACCTTCTTAACACATCTGCTCCTCGAGTTCTGTGTTAATTTTGGGTTCCCTGTTCTAATTGCTGCACAGTTGGGAGCTGTGCTTTGTTGTACAGGCCGCAAGCCCTAGATTTGCCCATGTCAGCCTTTTGACCCTTCCAATGCCCTTTTAAGACCCTCCTTAAAATCTTCCTCTGACCAAACTTTGGAACACCTGACCTTAGTAGCTCCTTATCCACTTCATTGTCATATTTTGCTTTTTATTGCTCCTGTGACTTTTCAGATCGTTTACTCGTGTTACCTTAAAAGATCTCCCATGAGGGGAAGCATCCTCTCAACATTTACCCTGTCATGCCCCTTATGAATCCTCAATGTTTCAATGAGGTCACCTCTCATTCTTCTAAACTCCAGTGAGTAGAGTCCCAGAGATAACAAGGTGTGGAGCTGGATGAACACAGCAGGCCAGGCAGCATCAGGGGAGCAAGAAAGCTGACATTTCGGGTCTGGACCCTTCTTCATTTTCTGAAGAAGGGTCCAGATCCAAAATGTCAGCTCCCCTGATGCTGCTTGGCCTGCTGTGTTCATCCAGCTGTACATCTTGTTATCTCAGATTCTCCAGCTTTGGCAGTTCCTAGAGTCCCAACCTGTTTAACCTTTGCTTATATGACAATTCCTGCACAGCAAAGATCATCCTCGTCATCCTCCAGAACAGTTCTGAAGAAGGGTCACTGGACTCAAAATATGAACTCTGCTTTCTCTCCACTGGTGCAGCCAGACCTGCAGAGTTTCTGCATCACTTTCTATTTTTGTTTCACATCTTCAGCACCTGCAGTTCTTAATGTTCACTGAAAATTTGTTAATCAAAACTGAAGTTCAGGACCCCAGTTACGGATTTTGACAGTTTAACGCCTCCATAAACTCGTTCAAAGGTGCATCGTCTTCAATATCTCTCTGTTCCTGCTTTCTTCCATTATTTAGCCAGCTCTGAAGAGGCATCTGTAACTAACATAAAAACACTTCAGCAGTGATATAGCCGCGGAATAGGAATATTCCGTGTAAATTATGGACAGTTACTAAGTGTTCTTTGTCGTGCTACTGCAGATTACTGAGCACCTGAAACTGTCACTGAACTTTATTGTGAGTTATAAACATGCTTTTGGAAACTAGTTGCGATCAGCATGGTTGAATTATAGATGCTAAACCATGGTTCCACCTGTTGTTTAAGGGAGTATTAAATGTTCTGTTAGGCGGGATGTTCCAGCAAATATTCTTTCTTCAAAGAACACCACAGGGGACAGATAAAACACTCGCTCGTCAATCATTTAGTTACATTTTTGAACTGTTGCTGAAACAGCATGGCTGCCATATTTGCCTCTGTAACATTGACTGCTTTCCAAAAGGGATTGAGTTTGTCAAACTGCTTGGAGACGATTTGATAGCTGGCAAGGTTCTAGGTAAATGATGCTGTCATTATACAACAGTCTTGAGAGCTGGCAGCAAACCTTCCCAACTTTGTCCGTGTAACATTTTTAACGCTATCCCTGAAAGAGTGGCCTTGTTAGTGAGCGCACCTTTCTATTTTCCCTCCCTCCTTCCCCCTCTCATGCACGCGACCTGCCAGTATTATGGAACTACTTCCTCCTTCCTCTCCCCATGCTGTAAACCTTGTTCAAAGCACTTTTACACTAGAGATAGAGTGGAGTAAAAGGCTAGAATTTCCAGTGACCAGTATGTGACCATAGCGCAAAGGGAATGTAATTTTTTCATTTTCGAATAATGTCTGGATGCACAAAGGCCTGGCCTGCTGCTGCTGCTGGGGTTTTGTGCTCCTCAAGTTTTTTCAGTTTGCTACATCCTGCATTACCTCAGACCTTGGCCCACTCCTTCCCTGATCTCCGGTGCATCAGTGCCCTGGTCCAGACATTTTCACTCTCCTTGTTTCTTGAGTTCTGCAGCCCATTTATCATTCTTGCAGGAAGACAGGAAGGCTTCACAGCAGAAAGAATTAACGTTTCTCTTTGAATCCCTGATATTGCTCCCCCAATTATCCAGGAAGGCGAGATGTGCAAGGTGATTTTTGTTTTAGTTTTTGTCTAAATAAAAACAGGAGCACAGTGGCTCACAGCCAGGGACACCCAGGTTTGATTCCAGCTTTGGGTGACTGGGTGGAATTTGTACATTGTCCCCGTGTCTGTGCAGGTTTCCTCCCACAGTCCAAAGATGTGCAGGTTAGGGTGGATAGGTCATGCTAAATTGCCCATGGTGTTCAGGGATGTGCAGGTTAGGTGGATTAGCCATGGAAATAAGGAGTTATGGAGATAGGGTGGGAGCTGGGTCTAGGTGGTATGCTCTTCAGTGCAGACACAATGGGCCAAATGGCTCTATTTCTGCACTGTAGGCATTCTCTGATTGAATGCTAGATATTTTTGGAGGGCAGTTGTGGTTTGGTTGGGATGTTTACAGTTCTTAAATCTTTGAAGCTTTTCAGTTCCAGCTTGATCTCCCAGCTCCAGGACAGCAGTGTCCAATCTCCATTAAAGCATTCCCCACTGGAGTATCTGGGAAATTCTGATTCCCCTTTCCTCTCTTTCCCCCCTACCCCCACCCCAGGTTGCAATTTGTAAGTATTGGTGTAGAGTGAAAGGAGGTTAGAGGGCTAATGTACATGGCATCAGATATACAGAGAGAGAAAGGTAGAACAGTGTTTACACAAGGAGCATTTGTGGGGCAATAGAAAGGTGAGCATCAAGTGACACTTCACTAGTTCTGTGTTTTGAAGAAGGGTCACTGAAATATTAACTCTGTTTCTCTCTCCGTAAATACTGCCTGACCTACTGAGTTTCTCCAGCAATTTCAGATTTTGTTTCAAGATTTCCAGCATCTGCAGTTTTTGGTTTTATTACATAAGCATTGAATCAGAATTGCTCAGGATCATATTATGCTGCTTAAGGCCATAAGATATAGGATCGAAATTTGGCCATTCGGCCCATTGAGTCTGCTGCACCATTCGAGCGTAGCTGATGTATTCCTCAACCCCATTCTCCTGCCTTCTCTCTGTAATCTTTGAAACCCTTACTAATCAAGTACTTATGTATCTCTGTCCTAAATACGCTCGATCATTTGCCCTCCACTGTCCTCTGCAGCAATGGGTTCCAGATTCACCACCATCTGACTGAAATTCCTCCTTATCTCAGTTCTAAAGGGTTGACCCTTCATTTTGAAGTTGTGCCCTCCGGTCCTAGTCTCCTACTAGTGGGCACATCTCCATGCCCACTCTACCATGCCTCTCCATAGTCTGTAAGTTTCAATCAGAACCCCCTCATCCTTCTAAACCCTATTGAGTTGAGACCCAGAGCCCTCAACTGCTCCTCATATGACAAGCTCTTCATTCCCAGGATCATTTTATAAACTTCCTCTGGACCCCTCCAAGGTCAACACATCCATCCTTAGATATGAGGTCCAAAACTGCTCATGATATTCCAGATGGGGTCTGACCAGAGCCTCATACAGCCTCAGCAGTTCATCTCTGCTCTTGTATTCTAACCTCATTTCCAACTAAACCTACATGTTAACCTTAAGAGTCCCTTTGTGCTTCAGATATCCAGAATCTTTCCCTGTTTAGAAAATAGTCTACTCCTGTATTCTTCCTATCAAAGTGCATAACCTGACACTTTCCCACATTGTATGCCATCTACCACTTTTCTGCCCACTCCCCTAACCTGTCCAAACCGTCCTGCAGCTTCCCCACCTCCTCATCACTACCAGTCCCTCCATCTATCTTTGTGTCATGTGCAAACTTAGCAACAATGTCCTCAGTTCCTTCGTCCAGAAGGTTAATGTGTAGAATGAATAGTTGTGTCCCAACATTGACCTCTGCAGGGCTCCACTAGTCACAGGCTGCATTCTGAAAAAGACTCCTTTATCCCCATTACCTTGCCCCTAACACCATGGGCTCTTATTTAGCAGTCTCCTGTGCTACCCCTTAACAAAGACCTTCCAGAAATCCAAATAGATCACGTCCACTGGTTCTCCTTTGTCTAACTTGCTTGTTACCTCCTCAAAGAATTTCAACAGATTTGTTAGAAATGGCCTTCCCTATTTGAAGCCATGCTGACTCTACCCTATTTTACTATGCACTTCCAAGAACTCCACTTTGTTATCCTTAATAATGGATTCTGAAATCTTACCAACGACTGAGGTCAGGCTAACCAGCTTAAAATTTCCTGTCTTCTGCCTCCCCCCCCCTCCCTTCTTAAACATTGGTGTTACATTAGCCATTTTCCAGTCCTCTGGGACCCTCCGTGGTACCCAGTGAGTCCTCAAAGATCACCACCAATGCTTGTACAATTTCCTCAGCCATCTGCTTCACAATTCTGGGCTGTAGTTCAACTAGTCAGGGTGATTTATCCATTTGATGACCTTTCAGCTTCCCCAAGACCACCTCCTTAGTGATGACCACTACAGTCACCTCTACCCTCTGACTGTCTTGAAGTTCTGCTATGCTACTAGTGTCTACCACAATAAAGTTAGAGATAACTGGCAGATGCTGGAATCCAAGGGAGACGAGCAGGAGGCTGGAAGAAATCAGCAGGCCAGGCAGTATCTGGAGGAAGAACAGTCAATGTTTTGGGTATTACCCTTCTTCAGGACCCTGTCCTCCTTCAGCCCTGAGGAAGGGTAATACCGAAAATGTTGACTGCTCCTTTCCTCCAAATGCTGCCTGGCCTGCTGTATTCTACCAGCCTCCTGTTTGTCTTCCACAATCAAGACTGATGCAAAGTACCTATTCAGTTCCTCTGCTATTTCTTTGTTCCCCATTACTACTTCTCCAACCTCATTTTCCAGCGGTCCAATGTCCACTCTTGCCTCCCTCTTACCTTTATATATCTAAAAAGAAACCCTTGCAATCTTCTTTTATATTACCAGCTCATGTTTCATACTCTTCCCAACCCCCCCAGCTTTTTTTTAGTTGTTCCGTGCTGGTTTTTAAAGGCTTCCCACTAATCTTCACCACACTGCCTGCTTTTTCTTTTGATTTTATGCTGCCCTGACTTCCCTTGTCAGCCACGGTTGCCTCATCCCTTCCCTTAATATGTTTTCTTCTTCCTTGAGACGAATTTCTGCTGTACCTCCCAAATTACCCCCAGAAACTCCTGCCATTGCTGTTCCACCATCTTCCCTGCTAGGCCCCACCGTTCCAATCAACTCTGGCCAGCTCCTGCCTCATGTCTTTCCTCAATTGTTACACCATTACATCTGATTCCAGCTTCTCCTTCTCAAACTGCAGGCTGTCTTAAGGCTTTTTATTTATGAAGAGCTTGTGTTAGGAACTAATGATTCACTTCCTCAATGTGTCATTTTATTTTTGCTCTACCAATTTCCTTCATGATTCTTGAAACCATTTATTTTTTGTGTTGGGTTCTTATACCTCAGCCACGTGGCAAACTTTGGTGTGTGCCTTTGGACAGCGAGTTTTGGCAAGCGAACTGACTTGCATGGTCATTGTCTCCGTGGGAAATCAATCATGATTTTTATCTTTGTTAGCTTTAAACTTGTGACACATTTATTAACTACCATTAGCACAATAATGCAGTGTGCAGTCCTTCTTTCCTCATTCATCACTGCTGTCGATATCTATGCTCCAACTTGTCTTGTTCAAATGTACATACAGTCACAGCGTGGAAATTTGATGAATATGGACTCTGTTGTCTCTAGAAAGGTTCCTATTTCAAAAGATAAAGATAATACCTGCATCGTGCAGCCTGTGATATACCACACTGAGTGTCTGAGATGCATAGACCTGCTGGAAAATAAAGATGCTGTGCTGAGTTTGGAACCACTGATGGCTACTGGGCCAAAGAGGCTCGGCTGGACATTGGAGGCCGGGATGTGGGAAAATTTCCGTGGTAAAACAAAAGGTTTCTACACTTGGCCTCATTAAGGCCACTAGAGCGCTCTGTGAAAGTTTAAAGCTCATTATGTCTGCTGTGGTTCGGCTCTGAATGTGGAAGACCCGTATTTTATATTGAGTGTGACAGTGTATGTTGACTCAGAGAGATGTTATTTTTGTAACTGGCTTTCAAAGCATCCCTTGAATGAAGCAGCTTGGGAGAGGAGAGGGGGTAGCCGTGGGAGGAGCTGAGCTTCCTTGATGCTGGTGGGAGAGCATCTGGTCCTTTCCAGTTCTGAATCCGACTCGACCACAGATGTCACATGCTACTTTCCCAGCCAGTGCGAGAACTGACTTGCTTGTAGGGGATTGGATCTTTATTGTTGGTTTGTGAAAACCTGAGTTCAATTATCATTTCCAGATTACATTTGGTTTCTTAAAGAAAAACTCATGTCGAGTTAGCTTTAAAAACATAAATCTTGCGAGAAGATTTATCCATTTAATCCTACGGTTACTATTTTATGTTCGGAAAGTGGAGTTGGCAGCTTGGAATCCATGCATAAGGTCTATGTACCCTCCCCAAGCGAGTGACAAATTAATGAATTATGCTCAGTAGTATGTAATGCTGAAAAATATATTTAAAATAATAATCACAGATATTGTGCTTAAGCTGATGAGACAGTTAGCAATTTTCTTCAAATTCCTCTAACTCCCTTCCTAACAGCACTGTGGGTGTATAACTCACTCAGAGATAGTAAGAACTGCTGATGCTGGAGTCAGAGATAACACAGTGTGCGAGGGGCAAGGTTTAAAGGTGATGTACGAGGCAAATTTTTTTACACAGAGGGTGGGGGGTGCCTGGAGCTTACTGCCGGGGGAGGTAGTGGAAGCAGATACTATAGTGACTTTTAAAGGGTGTCTTGACAAATACATGAATAGGATGGGAATAGAGGGATACAGTCCCTGGAAGGGTAGTGGGTTTTAGTTGTGACGATGTCTGTAGGAAGTGGGACTCCAATCTATATTCAGACCTTAGAGACCTATGGGCGCAACACGCTCACATTGGCAAGAAAATGGGAAAACTACGCCAAACGAGTGCACTGAGGATGTTACCAAGCATGGTAACGAAACATCTGCAAAATAAGAAACCAACTCGGCGAGCCAACCAACCTCAACATCCACAACCCGAGTTACAAATCTACTCCAAAACCTTAGATATATTCAGGCCATCCCAATTTGGCCCTGACCGCGACGGTCTTTACATACAAAGTTTCTCCCACTCCCTACAGACGGAGGGGGTGGCCATGAGAACCGGCATGGACCCAAGCTATGCCTGCCTCTGCGTAGGATACGTGGAACAGTCCCTCTTCCGCAGCTACACTGGTACCATCCTCGTCTCTTCCTCCGCTACATCGATGACTGTATTGGCGCCGCCTCATGCTCCCATGAGGAGCTTGAACAGTTCATCAACTTTACTAACACCTTTCGTCCCCGTCCGTAAATTCACGTGGAACATCTTTGACACCTCCCTCTCCTTCCTGGACCTCTCTGTCTCCATCTCTGGTGACCACCTCGAACATGACATCTATTTCAAGCCCGTTGACTCCCACAGCTTCCTAGACTACACCTCCTCTTACCCACCTTCCTGCAAGAATGCGATCCCCTACTCCCAATTCTTCTGCCTCTGCTGCGTCTGCTCCCAAGACGGGGCGTTCCACTCCCGAACATCCCAGATGTCCTCTTATTTCAAGGACCGCAACATCTCCCCTTCAGTGGTCGAAAATGCTCTCACCTGCATCTCTTGTGTTTCCCGCACCTCTGCTTTCACATCCCCTCCCTGCAACAAAAACAAAGACAGAATCCCCCTTGCCCTGACATATCACCCCACTAACCTCTGTATTCAAAGTATCATTCTCCGCCACTTCCGCCACCTACAATCTGACCCTACAACCAAAGATTATATTTCCCTCCCCACTTCTATCTGCCTTTCGTAGGGACCGCTCTCTCTGCGACTCCCTCGTCTGCTCCACAGTCCCCACTAACCCCACCACCCTCGGCACCTTTCCCTGAAACCACAGGAAGTGCCACACCTGCCCGTACACCTCCCCCCTCACCTCCATCCAAGGCACCAAACAAATCTTTCACATCAGACAGATGTTCACCTGCACATCCGTTAATGTGGTCTATTGTTTCCGCTGCTCCCGATGTGGCCTCCTCTACATCGGTGAGACCAAGCGGAGGCTTGGAGACCGCTTTGTAGAGCTCCTGCGCTCTGTTCGCGACAAACGACAACAGCTCCAAGTCGCGAACCATCTCAACTCCCCCTCCCCCTCCTGGGCGATATGCCCATCCTGGACCTCCTCCAGTGTCACAACGATGCCACCCGGAAACTGGAGGAGCAGCACCTCATATTCCGCCTTGGGAGCCTACAGCCCGATGGCCTAAACGTGGACTTTACTAGTTTCAAAATCTCCCCACCCCCAGCCTCATCCCATGACCAACCCTCCCTGTCATCCCCGCCTCCTCACTCTGACACAACCTGTCCACCTTCTCTCCCACCTACCTGCTCATCCCACCACACTGCCTACCTGCATTCACCTATTACCATCCCACCCACCTTCCCCAGCCCCACCCATACTCTCTCAATTTATTTCCCAGCTCCCCTCTCCCCTCCCTCATTTCTGAAGAAGGGTCCCGACCCGAAACGTCAGCTTTCCTGCTCCTCTGATGCTGCCTGGCCTGCTGTGTTCATCCAGCTCCACACTGTGTTAGCACTGTGGGTGTACCTCCACAACATGGAATGTAGTGGTTTCAGAAGGCAGCTCAGTACCACCTTCTCAAGGGCAATTGGTTGGAGATTTTACAACTGAGGAGTACAGTCAAAATATTAGGGCAGACTTTTCAGGAAAGATGTTAGGAAGCACTTCTTCACACAAAGGGTGGTCGAGATTTGGAACTGTCTTCCACAAACAGCAGTGGATGCGGGGATCAGTCACGAGTTTTAAATCTGAGATAGCTAAATTTTTGTTCAGCAAAGGTATTGAGAGATAGGGGGCAAAGGCAGATACGTGGAGTTAGGCCATGGATCAGCCATGATCTCATTGAATGGTGGAACAGGCTTGAGGGGCTGAATGGCCTACTCCTCTACCTTGTAACTAGGAATGGGCAATTAATGCTGGCCCTGATATCCACATGGAGTCGTAGAGATGTACAGCACAGAAACAGACCCTTTGGTCCGACCCGTCCATGCTGACCAGATGTCCCAGATTTGTCAGTCCCATTTGTCAGCATTTGGCCCATATCCCTCTAAACCCTTCCTATTCATGTACCCTTCCAGATGCCTTTTAAATGTTGTGATTATTCCAACCTCCACCACTTCCTCTGGCAGCTCATTCCATACACACCACCCTCTAAGTGAAAAAGTTTCCCCTTTAGGTCCTTTTTAAATCTTGCCTCTCACCTAAAACCTGTGCATTCTAGTTTTGGACTCCCTTACTCACATTCTGTTAATTTTTTTTTTAAATAACCGCAACGCTAGTTTTAACTTTTGTGTTTCTCTTACGTTCCAAACACCTTCATGTAACAACTGCAACTTATTTTTTTATTCTAGAACTCTCAAAACAATGAATATCGGGAGCAGATGATGGTTTGCACTAACCTTTCTTTCCACAGGAAGACATGACGATGTTTCCATAGAGGACCCAATTATGCTAAATAAATCAGAAGTCGGTAACTAATAGGCTGTACTTGACAGGAAATGTGTCTGATGGGGTATAGAGGAAAAGGCATCACAGGACCTTCTGGGATAGTGACCATAGAGATCAGCTTTGACATAGTCTATAATTCTGAGCTTTTGAAGGCTGAGAGCCAGCTTTATAACTTGGGGTGGCACAGTGGCCCAGCGGGTAGCATTGCTGCCTCACAGCGCCAGGGTCCTGGGTTCAATTCAAACCTCAGGTGACTGTCTGTGTGGAGTTTGTACGTTGTCCCTGTGTCTGTATGGGTTTCCCCCAGGTGCTCCAGTTTTCTCTCACAGTCCAAAGGTGTGTGAGTTAGGTGAGTTGACCATGCTAAATTGCCCACACTGTGCAGGGATGTGCAGGCTGGGTGGGTTAGCCGTGGGAAATGTGGGGTCACAGAAATAGGGTGGGGGGATGGGTCTGGGTGGAATGCCCTTCAGATGGTCAGTGTGGACTTAATGGGCCAAATGGCTTGCTTCCACGCTGTAGGGATTCTATGATTCTTTGTAAGTACAGTCGAGGAATTAGCAGAGCAACTCAACCAAAGTGAATGGAAGGTGTTACTTAATCATGAGAAGATAACCTTAATGAATATTTCTAGGTATCCAGGATAAGTGCAAAAGTATTTAGCAAGCATAAACGGAACCTTAATCTGAATGAAATAACAAACAGACAACAAGAGGCGATCTATTCAGATCCTGTTGGGTGAAGGGCAGAGGGGGAAGCAATGACTTGCATTCATATAGCACTTTTCACATTGTTCACAAATACCACATTTGGTATTTATGGGAGCTTTGCTGTGTACAAATGAGCTGCTACATTTGACTGCATAATAGTGAGTCCACTTGAGGAGCACTTTAGAATTTCCCAAAGGCTTTGAAACACTGTACACATATGCAGATCATTCCTTCGTTAAAGATAAACGGGAGTTATGAAGTGTGAACAGTCAATTTGATGCATTTGAACATGGCAAAGTCTCGGTAGTTGCAAAAGTACCAAATTCGGAGAGATCCTAAGATTGATCACGCAGCCTCAGACCTGTTCAGCTGCACCTAAAGCAAGCTAATACACTGATTCGTATGAAACCTGGGTGTTACTGAGAAGATCAGTCAGTGTGGGTTCGGTAGACAGTTAGGTTGTTGTGGGGGTGTGCATGGAGGGGGGAGTATGTTTCTACCTGACTGATATTGTTACCTTTTTAAGAGAATGTATCTTGAAGTAGACTATAATAGTACAGCAAGTCCTCTGTATCTGTAAAATCGCGGATTTGTCTATCTGCGCCAAAAAATAAGTGACAGCAAAATTGAACTGTGGGCAACACTCATATCCATGATTTTTAATCTATTTTTAATGAGTTCTGCTGTTAGGAATTTTATCATTTTTGGGGTTTCTTAAGAACAGAACCCTCATGGATGCGGAGGAATAACTATTCTTAAAGTATTTCATACCAGGATTTCCAAAACACATTGAACAAAGATTTGGATCCGGTATTGATATTGAATGGGACACAGCATCTGTGCTTTCCCCCGGTTACAGGTTAGAATCATAAATGCCATACAGTGTGGAAGTAGGCCATTTGGCCTATCGAGTCCGTAGAGACCCTCTGAAGAGGATCCCACTCAGACCCACTCCTCTACCCTGCATTTCCCATGGCTAATCCACCCAGCCTGCACATCCTGGGCACTATAGGGCAATTTAGCGTGGCCAATCCACCCTAACCTGCACATCTTTGGACTGTGGGAGGAAACCCGTGCAGACACGGGGAGAATGTGCAAACTCCACACCAACAGTTGCCCGAGGCTGGAATCGAATCCGGGACACTGGCACTGTGAGACAGCAGCGATAACCACCAAGCCACTGTACCACCCCATAGGTCATTTCAACCCCCTTAGCTTAGATAGACTAAAAGCCTGCATACTAGTTACTAGCCTCGTGATCAGGAGAACCTTGTCATTCTTTGGTCACCTCTCATCGGGAGATTTTGGATGTAAATGAGAATGAATGGGAGATGACCCCCCTGTAAACACCAATGGAGTGATGATTCCTCATCTTAAAAATGTACTACACATGAATGTACAGTCCTGGCCATGCTGTTTGTTTTTGGTGCAGTGATTTGATTTGAGATAGCTGCTGTTTTCAGCAAAGGAATACCATGCAGAGTGCTGGAGAAACTCAGCAGGTCCAGCAGCATCGGTGGAGAGAGAAACGCAGTTAACGTTTCAAGTCTGGTATGACTGTTCGAAGGAATCAGTCCTATTTCACATTTAAGTGGTTATAGCTCCTGCCTCTGCGTATACCTGTTTAAAAAAAAATTCTAATCAAGCTGATCCAGAGATGTTGTGACACTCCTCTGGAGCAGGTAGGACTTGGGCGACACAGCGGCTCAGGGGTTAGCACTGCTGCCTCTCAGTGGCAAGGACCCGGGTTCGAGTTCAGCCTTTGACAACTGCGTGGGTTTCCTCCGGGTGCTCCGGTTTCCTCCCACAGTCCAAAGATGTGCAGGTTAGGTGGATTAGCCACGCTGAATTGCCCCATAGTGTCCAGGGATGTGCAGGCGAGGTGGGTTAGCCATGGGGAAGTGTAGGTTTAGGGTATGGGGGTGGTTCTGGATGGCATGCACTTCGGATAGTAATTGTGAACTTGATGGGTCAAATGGCCTGATTCCACTCTGTAGGGATTCCATGAATTTATGAAATAGACCTCCTAGCTTAGAGGTAAGGACACTGCCACTGCACCACTAGAGCTCTCACTACTAGACGCAGATGGTCAAGTATAAATGGTGCCTACCAGGTTATTCAGAACCCAGCTAGAGTTCTTTCCTGAAGCTAAAGAACTATGGAATCATGGAAAATGTGGGCCTCTCCACCAGGTACACAGTTACATTACCAACAATAAATTCATGCTTTAGAGCTACTGAATTCCCATTTGGCCACAAATCCTCCAGTGTCTCAGCATAAATTTAAAAGTGTTGAGATTATCACTGCATTCTGAAGAGAGGGGAGGTGGCTTAATGTAGAGAGCTGTACAACTGCTCAAGTCTCGTATTGTTTTCCTGACTGTTGACAGACACCAGACTATTTTTACGAATACAAATGAAAACCTGGTTTTATTGCCTGTAGGAAATGCTCTTCCCTCCTCTCTCGACAACTGCTTACTGTCGGACCGTCCTGCTCCATACTGGGAGCTTCCTGCATCCTTGCTTATGGCTCTCCCAGTCTCGCACCAGGATTCTACCATCCCTGGATTTGCTACAGGGACAGATGGACCTGCTGCAGTATGGAAAGCATCCGAAATCTGGCAATGTTTCTGCCCTCGTTAGCAACTTTAGTTAGCAGATTATATTCTGTCTTGATTTTTTTTCTACTAAATTACTTTCCCTTGTGGTTTGTGGGTTTGGTTTCTGGTTTGTTGTAAATCTGGCCATACTGCTTTTCTCAGAATAAGAAATAGTACTAACTCCGGTTGATGACATTAACCTTTTGCAGATGGCAATGTTCTGAAGTCCCCAGCATCTCATCTGTTTACTGCAGTTAAATTTGCCTTGTGTAACAAGAATTGGGACACATGGAGCCACAGTTCTAAACCCAGGGCTGGCTGCTGGATAGATTGCTGGAGTCTGTTCTAATTGCCCCTTAGCTGTGTATTTTATACTGGGGATAGAGTTCAGTTGGGAGGGACAACAGTTTACTTATTGCCAAGGCAGCCTATATAGGGGAACAGGTTCATTACTTGTTAGTAGAACATAAAACATAGAACAGTACAGCACAGTACAGGCCCTTCGGCCCATGATGTTGTGCCGAACTTTTACCCTAAACCTAACATCTATCTAACCTCCGCCCCTACCTTATACTATCATCCATATGCCTATCTAATAGCCGCTTAAATACCCCTAATGAGGCCGACTCCACTACCCTCTCCTGCAATGCATTCCACGCCCCTACCAGTCTCTGAGTAAAGAACCTACCTCTGATGTCTCCCCTGTATCTACCTTCACACTTTAAAACTATGCCCCCTCATAATAGCTACCTCCACCCTAGGAAAAAGTCTCTGGCTGTCCACTCTATCTATACCTCTGATCATTTTGTACACTAAGTACACTAGTACTTGTGTTAAATGCTTCAACTTTTTTGAAAAATGAAATTCTTTCACCTTGAGGGAAGATTATTTCAGCCGTGATGCTCGGCTCTGTTTAGCCAGTCTTAGAAGCGCATTTTAAAAATTCTTTAGTGGGATATGGGCATTGCTGGCAAGGGCTGCATCTGCTTCACATCCCGAACTGTGTAATCTACTCAGGACAGTTCAGAGACAACAGCTTTGCTGTGGGTTTGGAGTCATGTAGTAGATCAGAGTGGGTGAGGATGGCAAATGTCCGCCCCTCCAGGGGGCTTAGTGAGTCAGATGAGTTTGTGCAACAGTCGGTGATGCTTGCTATCACAGAGGCCATTCCAGATTTAGTCACTGAATATAAATTTCCACCAGCTGCCTTGATGAGATTTGAACCCATGACCTTAGAGCATCAGCCTGGGCCTCTGGATTATTACTGCAGGCACAGTACCACCATGGCACCATTTCTTCCACTGCTTTGCGAGGGACCCCATTAAAGCAATGGAGGAGATAATCATGGCGAGCAAGGAGAGAAAGTTTAATACCTTGTGTTGCTGCTTGGTTAACAATGTTATCATGGGGGAAGTCTTTGGTAGAGATGTGATGATAATGGTGTGTCCAAAATAAGGTGATGAAGGAGGATTGAGTCACCAAACCTATTGATTGCTCGTGGTCGACAGAGCAGAGTGGACCAAAGCTGTAGAGGATGCTGTTGCTATGTGTCAGACACAGAGGGATGGCGTGGTGCCATTGCTTTGGATAGTTTCAGTACTCTGGGCTGGGCAAGGAGCAGTCTGATGGGATTGGGATGAAGAATGGCATGGTAAGTGAATAATATTCCAGGCAACGATGCATTTGGGTAGTCCAAGAGAAGACGAGGTTAAAAATGGAATAGCATCAGCAAAACAGAGTAGATGAGGGTGGTCTTTGAGAGATGGGAAAATGGTTGTGCTCATAATAACTCTGCAATGGGTTTTTTAAAAAATGTTAATGAGTATTAGCCAAGGAATAATAACTGAGTTTGGTTGAAGGGAATGGGAGAGGGTCTTGTGACCGAAATGAGCCTCACGAGAGTTGGAGTTTGAGATGTTGGAAGTTAGGATACAGTGTAACAGGTGGAGGGAAATAACGTTAAGGCAGCCAACTGGATTATCGGAATCTTGGAGGTGAAGCAGAACCCCAAAACTAATCGTACTTTGCTGTTCAAGATGAGATGTATGTAAAGAAAGTGACTTGATAGTAAGAAAAAAGGAGTGGGGACTGTTTCCACCTTTTTAAGAATAGTCCTACAATAGCCACAGAATTTGACTGTGGGGCAGCCTAACCATTGATGATGTTAGATGTTAAGATGAAGTGACTCTCTAGATACACGTGTGTCTGCAGCAGTGGGAATTGGAATGGATGGCCTGGGGTGTGTTCAAGGACAGTGCTGTGTGCATTTCCAGAGTTAACACTATCTGGGACTCCCTCGCCCTCCCATTCTGCTGGTGCAAAAAAAATCTAATGACCTCAAAGTAGTGGTTAAAAAATCCCCAAGTTCCAAATTCTCATATTGGAGTTTGGGCTTTTGTTTTGCAATCATCAATGTTGTCTTGTTGAAAAGCAAAGAAGTGCTGCTGAATTGGTGTGAAACTTTTGGTTCAGTCACGCTTCTGCACTGTACACGGTGTGAT
>NC_063350.1:10542352-10577991 GCF_021869965.1 Rhincodon typus
TGCTCCTATGATGCTGCTTGGCCTGCTGTGTTCATCCAGCCCTGCACCTTGTTGTCTCGGATTCTCCAGCATCTGCAGTTCCTACTATCTCTGAATATATACTTAACCTGCTTAATCCATTTCATGAGCCCAAGTTCCTCATCCCAGCAGTTATCCAAGTCAACCTTCTCTGCACTTCTAATGCAAGTTTATGTCTCCAAAAGGAAGGAGACCAAAACTCTGCACAGTATTCCAGGTAATGTCTTGTTGGTGCTCTCAGCTGTTGTAGCGAGGGCTTGCCAACTTGTATTCAAACCCCTTGCAATAAAAGACCAACATTCACCTTGCCTTCCTCATTACTAGCTGTATCTGGATGTTCATTTTTGTGATTCGTGTCCAAGGATGGCCAGATCCCTCTGCACTACAACATTCTGTTTTTGTATTCTTGCTGCCAAAGTTGACAAACTCACATTTTCCCAAGCTGGTAGGAACTGCCGATGTTGGAGATTCTGAGACAACAAGGTGTGGAGCTGGATGAACACAGCAGGCCAAGCAGCATCAGAGGAGCAGGAAAGCTGACGTTTCGGGACTGGACCCTTCTTAAGAAATTTTTTTTTTCTGAAGAAGGGTCCAGACCCGAAACGTCAGCTTTCCTGCTCTTCTGATGCTGCTTGGCCTGCTGTGTTTATCCAGCTCTACACCTTGTTATCTCACATTTTCCCAAATTATTCTCTATCTGCGAAATCTTTCCTCACTCACTTAACTATTTATATATCCCTTAGCGAACTCTTTGTATCACTGCAAAACTTGCTTTCCTACCTCGCTTTGTATGGCGAGCAAATTTGGCAACAATATAGTCTGCCGGTCCCTTTGTCCAAGTGTTGAGTATACACCATAAATAGTTGAGGCCCTAGCACTCTCACCTGCAATACTCCACTAGTTATACCTTGCCAACTTGAAACTTCATTTATCCTGACACACTGTTTCCTGCAGTTTAGTTAATCTGACCAAGTAGTCTCTCATCTCCAGCATTATAGGCTCACCTGCATTATCCTTCATCTGGCACCTTACTGATTGCCTTTTATAAATCCAAATACACTATACGTACTGGTTCTCCGTTATCCACCTTGCATCCTTAAACAACTCTAGTAAATTTGTCAAACACAGTTTCCCTTTTATAAAACCATATTGACTCTGCCTGATTCTATTAGATTTTCTCAGTG
This sequence comes from Rhincodon typus, assembly GCF_021869965.1. NCBI lineage: Eukaryota > Metazoa > Chordata > Chondrichthyes > Orectolobiformes > Rhincodontidae > Rhincodon > Rhincodon typus. The sequence goes on from NC_063350.1 coordinate 10,543,555, forward strand.
TCCTGCTACTCCCTTCTTAATGGATTCTGGCATTTCCCAACATTAGACGTTTAAATAACTGGTTCCTAGTTTCTGGCTTTCCAACTCCCTTCTTTCTTTAATAGTGGTGTTACATTTGCAGCGTTATAATCCTCTGGGGAAGCGATTCTGACACCAGAATCTAGCGAATTCTGGACGATAAAAAGTAATGCATCCACTACCTCTGCAGCCTCTTCTTTTCAGAGCTGAGGGTGCACACTGTTAAGTCCAGGGAACGTAGCAGCCTTTAATCCCATGAGTTCTTCCAAAACTCTTTCTCAAGTGTTTGTGTGAAGTTCCTTCCCTCCCTCTTACCCCTGCTTTTCAATTATCCTGTGATGCTTTTCCTGAATTTTTTCCTCGCGTGAAATAGTTGCTTAAAATGTCTACCATTTCCTTGTTTCCAGCTATTAATACACCAATTACAGTCTCCTAGGGATGAATACTCAATTTAGCTGTTTTTTTCCTTGTGTGCTTTTGAAATCTTTTACGGTCTATTTCCATATTTCTTGCTACTCTTCTCACAAACTCCCATTTTTCCCACTGTTAGTTTTTAATCATCCTTTGCTGGTTTTGAACATGTTCCCAATCTTCTGCCCACCATTAATCTCTGCAGCATTATATACCTTTTCTTTCAATTTGATACCACCATATGACAAAGGAGCAGAAGTAGGCCATTCAGCCCATTCGAATCTGTTCCGATATTTACTAAGATCATGCCTGATCTGATTATCCTGAACACTACTTTCCTGCCTTTTCCCCATCACCCTTGATTCCCTTACTGATTAAAAACCCTGTCCAGGGGTGTGTAGCTTATCTTGATTAGCCATGGAAAATGCAGGGTTATGAGGATAGGTGAGTCTGGATGGAGTGGTCTTTTGAGAGTCAGTATGGGCCTGTTGGGCCGAATGGCCTGTTTCCACACTATAGGGATTCTGTGGATTCTATGAAAACCTATTTACCCAGTCCATTTTAGACAGCTCTGCCTTCATACCCTTGTGGTTGTCTTTATTTGAGCTACAAGTCAGCACAGGTTTCAGTTTGAGAGTGAGACATTTGGGTCTGAAATTCTATTGTGTAACCATCTATCCTAGCCAGATGATCACTTACTATGAGATCATCTTGTCGCATTGCACACTACCAAGTCTAAAATAGTCTGTTCCCTGGACTGTTCTAAAATGTTATGTTCTAAGAAACTGTCTCAGACACATTCCATCAACACAATCGTCAGACAACTTTGCAGATTGTGTTTGTTCAATCTGTATGAAAGTTATCATCTCCCATGATTATAATATACCCTTTGTTGCAAAACTGCTATTGTTTCTTCACTTATTCACTGTCAGGGGGGGTCTATAAACTACTCCCAGCAGTGACTTCTTTCCTTGCCTGAATCTTAACTCTATCCAAACTAACTCTATATTTGGACCGTCCAGACCAAGACATCTCTCTCTGTTGTACTGATCTCATCCTTGATTACTAGAGCTACCCCATCCCTTTTTCTTCCTGTACTCCTAAAATGTCAAATATTCTTGAATTTTAAGGTTGCAGTTGCAGTTGTGGTCACGTGCCATCATATTTTACTTGTTTGGCACGCTTGCCTTCATTGCTCAGACCATTGAGTTTCGGAGTTGAGCCATCATGCTGAGGTTGTACAGGGCGTTGGTGAGGCCACTTGTGGAGTACTATGTACAGTTCTAGTCACCCTGTTATAAGATGGATATTATTAAATTGGAGGGGGTTCAGAAAAGGTTTACCAGGGTGTTGCTGGGACTGGAGGGTTTGAGTTATTAGGAGAGGCTGGGACTTTTTTCACTGGAACATAGGATGTTAAAGGGTGACCTTATAGAGGTTTATAAAATCATGAGGGGCATGGATAGGGTAAATAGTCAAAGTCTTTTCCCGAGGGTTGGGGGGTTCAAAACTGGGGCAACATATTTTTAAGGTGACAGGAGATAGGTCCCTTTTGAATCTGAGGGGCAACATATTCACACAGAGTGGTGCCTGTGTGTGGAATGAACTGCCAGAAGAAGTGGTAGATGCAGGTACAGTTACATTTAAAAGACATCTGGACAGGTATATGAATAGGAAATGTTTAGAGGGATATGGGCAAAACGCAGGGAAGTGGGACTAGTTTAGTTTGGGAAACTTGGTCGGCATGGACTAGTTGGACCAAAGGCTCTGTTTCCGTGCTGTACGACTCTATGACTCGATGACTTGTGCTACCAGTTCACATAGTGTTACAGGTGCTGCAAACATTTAGACAAAAGGTCTTTGATTCGGACCCTGGTTACCATTGCCTTGCATTGCTTCACTGTGTCTGAAATCCATTTAGCTTAAATCCCACTCCACTGTGTACCCTCGGTACACTAGTCACTGACCTAGCACAGTTCCAGTACAGACTGACCCAAGAGTATAGGCTGTCTCTTCCCCAGTGCTGGTGCTAATGTCCTGTGACTCAGCCCACACCATTTTCCCACACTGATCCTTCAGTCGTGCATTTAACTCACTGATTTTATTCACCCTTTGCCACTCTGCTCATGATTCACGTGATAAGCCAGAGATTATTATCTTTGTGGTCTGATTAGTATGACACTGGATTCTCTTGTTCCCGCTCCCGTGGCTCTCTCCGGTAGTGAGGATACGTACTTAACTCTGGCTCTTGGAAGGCATTGCAACCTTCAGAATTCATATTGTTGACTACAGAGATCAGCATCCACTGCCTTAATTGTACTGTCCTGAATGACCCAACTACATTCCATTTTGCTTCCCGTACACTCATGCTGTGGTCTATTTGCTCATCCTCCCTGCGGTTACCCACTCTTGCCTTCACAAGTTTCAAGACTTAGACAGTTGCAAGGCATAGGACCCATCATTGCTGCATCCTGGATCCCCCAGACCTGCTGCACTCAGTCATACCCTCCTGTCCATGCCCAAGCCCATGCCCATGCCCAAGCCCCTCACTAACTAAGGGGATATGACTGCCTACACCAGAAAAAAGCTCTGTTCCCAAGTTCCTAAGGCTTAGGCATTTGTTGCTGACATGATTGTTATGGATCACCCAGGTCAAGTTTCCATATGCTGCAGCTGCAACGCATCACCTGCTCTCCCATCTTTATTCTGTTTTTAATTTAACTTACTCGGTTTCTAGTTTAGAATATCACTCGACAATATCGAGTTTAACTTGCCAATCACCCACCCAGTGTCTAATGTATATCTCTGTGTTTCAGCTCTCGGTTTCATTGTCCTGGCTACCTCTCCTAGATCATGCCTTGTTTTGTAAGGGGCCAGAATAGAAGCTCACTCACAGCACCAAATGCCCACACTTACCTAATTCCTGAATTTAAGCACTCACTCTCACCACAGTCTCCAGCTGCTACTTCTGTCTTCCTTACTTTGTGGCATCCAGCCTACGAGCTGTATGTTCGATTTGATTTATTGCTGTCACGTGTACCGAGGTACAGTGAAAAGTGTTGTCTTACATCCTTTACAGGCATTTTGTACAATACAAGTGCATCAGGGTAACAGAACAGAGCGCAGGATACAGTGTTAAAGCTGCTGAGAAGGTGCTAAGAGAGATCTACGTTAGTGTCAAAGAGGTCCATTCAAAAGTCTGATAGCAGCAGGGAAGAAGCTGTTCTTGGATCTGTGAATAGATCTATACAAACTTTTATATCTTCTGCCTGACGGAAGAGGGTGGAATAGTGTATAACCGGGGTGGGAGGGGTCTTTGATTATGTTGGTTGCTTTCCCAAGGCAGTGGGAAGTATAGATGCAGTCAATGGATGGAAGGCTGGTTTGTGTCATAGACTGGGCTGTGTTCACAACTCTGTTTTATGTGGTCAGTTGGTGCTGGCTTTTTGAACCTTGTGGCCTAGTTGCAATCTGCTCCTAAAACAGAACAGCCATATTGAAGAGTAACAGCATGTCTGAAGAGGTGACAGTATAGCTTGGGAGGAGAAGCTGGTGGAAGAGCAGACAGGACATTCATGTGCATGCATTTTCTGGTTCACTGTTTCATGGTTCTTAGCTGCTGCTGGACTCTCGCTCTTCCTGCTGGTTGATGGAGAATGATACAAGGTCAGTGTTAAAGAACAGAAAGACCATTACACTCTGAAGCGATGTGAATAAACTGAACAGTTTTATTCAGCAGAATGAGCCAGAAAGGTGTAGTTCCCACTCCAGAAATTTGAGTGTAATCCAGGCTAACTCTCCATTGCAGTACTAAGGCAGTGCTGCGCTGTCAGAGATGCCAAGTTCAGATGAGACTTTAAGCCAAGGACCATCTATTATGTCAGGTGGATGCTCAGAGTTAGAGTTAGAGTCATAGTCATAGAGTCATACAGCACGGAAACAGACCCTTCAGTCCAACCAGTCCATGCCGAACATAATCCCAAACTAAACTAGTCCCACCTGCCTGCTAGTGGTCCATGTCCCTCCAAACCTTTCCTATTCATGTACTTATCCAAATGTCTTTTAAACGTTGTGACTGTACCCACATCGACCACTTCCTCAATAAGTTCATTCGACATGCGAACCATCCTCTGTTTAAAAAATTTGCCTCTCATGTCATTTTTAAACCTCTCTCCTCTTGCCTTAAAGTATGCCCCCTGCTCTTGAAGTCCCCCATCTTAAGGAAAAGACAACTACCACTAATTCTATCTCTACCTCTTATTATTTTATAAACTTCTACAACGTCACTTCTCAACCTCCTACGCTCCAGTAGAAAAAGGTCCCAGCCTATCCAGCCTTTCTCTGTAACTCAAACCTTCCATACCTGGCAACATCCTGGGGGAGGCAATGGCCTAGTGTTATTATCACCAGACTGTTAACCCAGAGACCCAGGTAATGTTCTGGGGAACCAGGTTCAAATCCCGCTATGGCAAATGGTAAAATTTGAATTCAATAAATATCTGGAATTAAGAGTCTAATGATGACCATGAATCTATTGTCGATTGTCAGGAAAAGCCTATCTGATGCACTAATGCCCTTTAGGGAAGGAAACTGCCATCTTTACCTGGTCTGGCCTACATGGGACTCCAGACCCACAGCAATGTGGTTGACTCTGAACTGCCCTCTGGGCAAGCGACACCCTCATCACATGAATGAATAAAGAAAAATCTCTTCTGAACCCTCTCCAGCTTAATAATATCCTCCCTATAACTGGGTGACCAGAACTGGACACGGTATTCCAGAAGAGGACCCACCAATATCCTGTACAACCTGAAAATGACTTCCCAATTCCAATACTCAAAAGGACTGAGCACAGAAGGCAAGCACGCTGAACACCTTTTTAACCACTTTGTCTATATGTGGCGCAAACTTCAAAGAATTATGTACCTGAACCCTCTGTTTATGATCCCTTTATATTTTTAGAGGATCAAGGCAGTTATCCTGGTCCCCTGAATAATATTTATTGTTCAGAAACCAAAATATCAGGCCCTTCATTTACTTTATTGTTTGTTGGACTTTGCTGAGTACAAATTGGTAACTAGATTTCTCTACATTACTTTGATTAATTAAACTTCAAAAAGTTGTCATTTGACAGTGAAGCACTTGGCAGGGCTTTCATGACCAGAAAAGATGCTATGTAAATGCAAAAATGTGATAAAATAAAGAACTGCGGATGCTGAAGATCTGAAACAAAAACAGAAATTGCTGGAGACACTCAGCAGGTCTGGCAACATCTGTGAAGAGAAAAGTGGAGTTAACATTTGCAGTCCAGTGATCCTCCTTCAGAATGGTATAAATGCAAGTTCTTTTCTCTTTGTCAGTTTAAAGGGACTACATGGCTAATGTAGTTGAAAAGATTGGAAACCCTTCTGTCAGATTCATTATAATGCTTGTGGGTTGTGTGATCAGACATGCTGCTTATTTCATTGTTTGTTGATTAAAACACCTGATTAAAATTCAACTTCCTGGATGCACTTTTCTCTGGATGTGACCTCTGCAATCCCGATTTTATGTAAATAAGGCAGGCCAGCTGGATATTGCTTCATTTGTTGAGGGACTGTTTGCAGCCTGGTTTTGCTTCTGTGATAAGGCTGAGGGGAGTGACAGCATTATGACAAGGGCAGGATTAGACAGTCTAAACTTGGGATACCTCCTTAAATCACTCTGGTGTTCCTGCTCCGTCTCCCACAGAGTGCAATATGTCCTGCGGTGCCCACAGTGCACAGTGCAATGTTAGCGTTAACCTATACTTTGGTCTGCTGGTTATATCTTCCCATTCGTGATCTGATCTTTCCGACTGATTCTCATGGTTGAAACGGTGATTAATGTTAACCAAGACGTTTACACGGTCGGGCAAATGATGGCACTAACCAATTGTTGGGGATTGTAAGTAGCAAAGCTCCTAGCTACTGTTTCCTCGATGACCCAGTTTAACAATGCTGTCAGCTGAGTTTGACATTCCATTTAGTGTCTTTTGAACCCAACGTCCCTGCAGGCTGATTCTCCTCCAGCTCCAAAATTGGATTAAGGCAATGAGATAATATTACACTTGTGGCCCTTCTTCCTCAACCCTTAATCCTTAACCTCTGCGTTGACCCTTCATTAGAAATAAACTGAAAGCACTTGTGCTGGTCATACCCATTTGAGTTGACTAGAAGGGAAGTGAGTGCACTGTGAGCTCTGAAGCTTTTCATCAGCTTGTGTTTTATACTGCTGTGCTTCCAAGACAGATTCCATTGCCCCTCTCAGAATATGCTGTGTTCTGAATGGTGGTTTGACGTTGCAGCCAAAATCTACCAAGTACACGTGGCCGAGCTGAATTTAATCAAATTTCAGCAAGAAATTATGTCACCTGATGGCCCAGCTGGTTAAGTCATTGATTAGTTAAGCCCTGGAGACTAGCAAGGTCTCAAGTTCAATCCCTGATTTAAGTACTAAGTTAGTTGATGTTAGCAGAGGCATGACCACAATTGACCTTAGTGCCTGTTTGGCTTAAGGGAGAGCTTTAATGCAGGTCCTGATTGCTATTCAGTCAACTTACAGGAAAGTTAAGTGGGCAAATGCATGGCAGATGAAGTATAACGTGGATAAATGTGAGGTTATCCACTTTGGAGCGAAATTGGGAAGGTGGTTTGTTATTTGAATGGCCATGGATTGGGAAAGGGGGGAGGTGTGCAAAATCTTCTTATTATAATAAGAGATATTAATAAGCTAGAGAGGGTTCAGAAGAGATTTACCAGGATGTTGCCGGAAATGGAGGGTTTGAGTTATAAGGAGATGCTGGATAGGCTTGGAGACAGTAAGGACCGCAGGTGCTGGAAGCTGGATTTAATAGATGTGAAGCTGGAAAAGCACAGCAGGTCAGACAGCATCTGAGGAGCAGGAAAGTTAATGTTTTAGGCCGAAACCCTTTGTCAGGACTGGGGAGGGGGAGAAGCCCAGAAGTAAATGGTGTCGGGGGGTGGGACTGGGGCTGGGGGGAAGGGGAGATGTGATGGAGATAGGTGGATACAGGTAGAGAGTTATTGTGATTGGTCAGTGGGAAGGGTGGAGCGGATAGGTGAATCGGAAGATGGACAGGTTAGGGAAGGCAGGAGGTGGGGGAGGGCTTCACAAGGGATAAGGCTGGGGGTGGAGGGATTTTGAAGCTGGTGAAGTCAATATTGAGGCCTTTGGGCTGTAAGCTCCCAAGGCGAAACGTCTGGTGTTGTTCCTCCAGGTTATGTTTACCCTCACTCTGACAGTGGAGGAGGCCAAGGATGGACATGTCCCACGGGAGTGGGAGGGGGCGTTAAAGTGGACAGCAACCGGAAGGTTGAGTTGGGTGGTGTGTGCAGAGTGCAGATGCTCCACAAACTGGTCCCAGAGTCTGCGTTTGGTCTCCCCGATATAGAAGAGACCACGTCGGGAGCAACGGATACAGTAGATGACGTTGGATGAAGTGCAGGTGAATCTCTGTCGGATCTGGAAGGATTGTTTGAAGCCTTGGATGGAGGTGAGAGGGGAGGTGTAGGGGCAGGTATTGCACCTCTTGCAGGGGAAGGTACCGGGGTGTGGTGGAGGGGTTGGTGTGGCGTGTGGAGCTGACGAGGGAGTCACAGAATAAATGGACCCTGTGTAAAGCAGACTGGGGCGGGGAGGGAAATATCTTCCTGGTGGTGGGGTCTGATTGTAGATGGTGGAAATGTCGGAGAATGTTGTGTTGGATTTGGAAGTTGGTGGGGTGGTATGTGAGGACTAAGGGGACTCTATCATTGTTGTTGTGGGGAGGGGGTTTGAGGGCAGAAGTGCGGGAAATGCGGGAGATGCATATTGAGGGCATCCTTAATAACAGAGGAGGGGAAACTACGTTCCCTAAAGTAGGAGGATACCTGGGATGTCCTGGAGTAGAACGCCTCATCCTGGGAGCAGATGTGGCGGGGAAATTGAGAGTATGGGATAGCATTTTTGCAGGAGGGTGGGTAAGAGGAGGTGTAGTTGTGGAAGTCTGACATCCATTTCAAACCCACTGACTCCCACAGTGCAACTTCCATCTGGTATGAATGCCAACAAAGCAGAGCTCATGTTCATTGACCTAGGCACATGCAATGAAAGGAGGCATCTCTATTCTCTGTCACAGAATGGCCAAACCTGTCTGCGACCATGACCCTTCGTGAAATCATGCCCTGATTTGATGCACAGCCTCAAATAACTGACTCAGTCTGCCACTGAGTTACTCTCGACCTGCCTGTCAGCACGTCAGACTACAGTATGGAGGGATAAGGGTACTGAGGCATAGTAATGTTGTCAGAGCGTGTCCCTGCGGGGATCTGAGTTATTAAGTCATATGTGTCTGTGAGTCCTCTTGTTCAATGTGCTCACTTTAAATGATGGAAGTGTTCTGATTGTTTCTGAAAACTCTGAATTGTGGTGATATTATCTGGGGTGGGAGGGGGAAGCCCTTCATTGATTGAGTTGTTGGAGGAGTTGCATGATTATTGCATCATTATAGAAAGAGCCTAATCATGGAATGCCTGAGCCTGCTGATTACCTTCAATAATGCAGAATCCCTGCCTGCTGCACTCTGTAACTACTCCTCTTCCCAACCATTTCCTCCAGCTATCGGTCATTGCCCTCAGTCACACATACCAGGCAGCAATATTTCTACTGCTTATACCAGTTTCAATTTAAACAAGAGTATTTCAAACCAAAGCACAATACGTTGCACAATTCCAACGCTTTTTGTTCAAATTAAAACATGTTAATGACGTTGAAAGAGGGAGTGTGCATTTATATGGTGCCTTTCATACCCTCGGGGCATTCCAAGCACATTATAGCTAAGGAAATACTTTTGGACGGTGTAATTTGTGTTGTAATGTGAAAATGTGCACAGCAAGGCCCCTCAAACAGCAATGAATCAATAACTAGTTATGTTGGATAAGGACTTCTCAAAATAGTCCCGGTGAATCTTTGTTATGGGGAAAAGATGGGAAAGTGAACTTGTTCATCCAGATCTACACCTTGTTATCTCAGATTCTCCAGCATCTGCAGTTCCTACTATTTCTGTGACGATGATTAGGTCAAGTATGACTTCATTGAATGGCACAACAGACTCAGTGGGCTGAATGGCCTACATCTGCTGCTATGTCTGAGGTCTTAAATACACAAGAGAGAACAGGAAGGGCCTTGATTTAGCACTAAGCTTTTCTTTCTTGCCCACTAAAAATGCTTCTGAGATGCTGATCTGTCAGTCTGTGATCAGGAATACACAAAGACCAGACTAAACACCACACGATGGGTGAGAATTCCCATTTCGGTGGGGAGCTGATGGGCCACCTGTGTGCGCCTGTCTGTGTGTGTGTGTGTGTGTGTGTATGTTCCACATTTCCTTCCAACAGACTGAAGAGTAGAATTGCTAGCTCAGAAATTGTTCTGACAGATGGCCTGTGGACCAGGGAGAGAATGAAAGAATTCCAGCTCTCAACTAGCCCATCTCAAAATTAGGAAAGTGAGCAGATTCATGTGCTTCAAGTAGAATAACAGGCTCTGCCAATAACAAGGATTTACAATTGAATAGTGTTTTTACGAACAGGATGTTTTGAAGGTGCATCCCCCTGTAAATTAGGGCCAAACTGTTCAGGAGAGATGTTAGGAAGGACTTGACCACCCTTTGTATGTAGGAGGTTTGGAACTCTCTTCCACAAATGGCAGTAGATGTTGGATCCATTGTTAATTTTAAATCTGAGATAGATGATTTTTTGTTATGCAAAATTATAAAGGGATATGGGGCAAAGGCAGGTATATGGAGTTAGGCCACAGATCAGCCATGATTTCATTGAATGGCAGAACAGGCTCAAGGGGCTGAATGGCCTGCTCCTACTTCTATGGTTTTACGTAGAATTGCAATTGGACAAAAACTGGGACCAAACCAAAGATATTAGAAATGAAGACCAACAGTTGGTTAATTGTTCAGGACTTGAATAACACTGTCATTGAAGGTTTTCATCTTGCACTCACTGGGTCAAATGCAAGAATGCCAAAGTTCAAATAATCACGATTTAAATTACCAGGGAAAGGGATGCTGATTGTTTGGCATGTAAAATCTGATTGGCTAACGTGTTGCCATGAAGAAAGCACTGGGGAGAACTATTGGTTCCCCAAGCTTCTACGCATTCACAATAAAAGTGTAAGCTTTGAACACATTGTTTGGTTTGCAGAGAATGGGAAAGAGTGAGTGTATGTTACATATTAGAGTTTGGGAGCCTAAAGTCCCAATGGCAATGCCTCAACCAATCAGTAAACTGCCAACCATTCAGCACCCCTTTTTCCATTGTTGTGACTGTGTGACATTTGGCATCCTTGTGTGTGTCTTGATAAATGCAGAATCTAAAGCTTCGACAGCATGAGTCTCCTTTCAACAGTATTCAGGGATGAGCAAATCCATGTGAGCTGTAATAAGTGAAACCAGGGGTTTGGAGAGGGATTGCAGAATTTGTCACAGAGTTGAGTAAAAGCACAGAGGATTCAACAGGAGCTAAGCTGGAGAGGTGGGGAAGCTTGCCGAAATAGCAAGGGGACGATCACAGGATTAAGAATTTTAAATTTGAGGTTGGGTCCAGAGAAGCTTTTAATCTGATTAGTGGAGGGGAACCATAGTGGAAGTGAATTCACCAAATCTAATTTTCAGGAGACAAGAGATAGTAGAGATAGCAATTTGAAAATGGATCACAGTCAATGATTACCCCCATGGGATGTAGCCCTGTGTGGCCCATTTATCAGTCATCATCATTTTTGTTGCCTTTGGTTTACAGCTTTTAAAAAAAAAGGCCCTAGCAAATTCCTAACACCGACGGGAAATTCTTAAGAAATTCTGGATCTGATGACCATCTTTCAGGTGAGATCCTGAACCAAGACTCAGACTGGCCCACTCAGGTGTACCTAAAAAGCTGGTATTATTTCAAAGAAGCTTAGAGGAGTGCTCCCTGGCTGATGTTTATCCCTCAACCAACAAGCCCTCCCAGCAGGACTGACTGTTTATCGCCTTCGCTTTTATGGGAACTTTCTGTGCACAGATCAGCTGTCATATTTTCTCTACTTCAGAAACATTTAATTGGTCGTGAGGCATGCTTGGAGCACCTGAGGTCATGAAAGGTGCTACATAAATGCAACCGTTACCTTGTGCATTTTCCCTCAACATTCCTTCCTCGTATGCAGTTCCAGTGCAGGGAAAATGATCTGATTTACTATCAATAGATCTGCTCTTGAGTAGACGTGAGCTGAAGCATGTTGACTTGTAGCTGGATGTGTGAAATAACAACATGAATTGGAGCTTTCCCCTCATATTTTCATGGAATCTGGAACTCACTCCCTATAAGGGTGACAAAGGCAGAAATCCTCATAACGTTTCAGAGTTATTTAGATGTGCACTTGCAGTACCAAGGCAAACAAGGCTAGCGGCCAAGTGCTGTAAAACGGGGTCAGAATAGGTCATTGTTTTTAACTGGTGCAGACTTGATGGGCTGAAGGGCCTATTTCTACGCTGTTGACTCCTGTGATGGTAACAGCTAGAAATCGGAGGTGCACTGTGTTATGTCTCTGTGGGGATCGAAGGATATGGGGTGAAGGCAAGAGAACAGGGTTGAGAAACAGATCATCCATCATTGAATGGTGGAGCGGACTCAATGGGCTGAATGGCCTAATCCTGCTCCTGTATCTTATGGTGCTATGTGCCTGAAGCCAATGCATAAACTCAGTAAGCAAACGTTTTGCTCCTGTCTGTCAGCTTTTTGTTTGAGAGGGAACATACAGTTGCAGACTCTGCACACTTGTCAGCTCAGCAACCCTGCTAATCCTTCAGCTCAGAAACAAAATCAGTTCTGTGTTCGCTGTTGGGAGAGGTTTCTTTCTAGAATAAGGGAGGTTGGGGTGGGGAGGGGGACGAGAAATCAAAGCATTTTCTATTTCCTGCAGTTTGCAGATGCCAAAATGTGCAGCAGTGAAGCTTGGTGTGCAGTAAACTGACCCAAAGCAGCCTCTGCTTTGAAATAAGATGCATTCTTTAGGCCATGGGTGGAAAACTGTGAAGGAGAGAACAGCAAGCGCAGATCTAATTGTGGACAGGCCAGTCTGCTTGAGTTCATATCAGGGGAGTTTGCTTCTCTGTACGTTTTGGGCTTGCTTCTCTTTTGTCCACGTCTCTTCAGCTAAAAGCTCCCTTCATATTAACAAGACGAGTGGATTCATGTGACTGACCCCACAATTGTATCACATTGCCGCTGCACAATTTACAAAGCTTTGTGGCAGACAGCTGAACAGAGGCTCGTGCTGAGAGAAAAGACTTTTGACGCATGTTACAGATTGCTCCCTTCGCAGAGAAATCTCGCGACTCAAAGTTGGCAAATGTCGACGGGAGAATTTTGCAACCATTTCTTTCCCCTCTGGCCCAGGTGAGTGAATGTAGTGTCCTTCATTCTAGAGACAGCGAATCAGTCAGGGAGTCAGTCCTGTGATTAGGCATTCCTAATTTTACATGTGTTGTTATCTCACTACAGTTGTATTTTTGCAGAGAGCGGGCACAGGGAATTGAAGCACATTGTCAGCACCAGGCAGTAGAACGTAACACATTATTCCTTTCTTTGTATCCGGTGTTTGTTCTGCCTCCAGGTCAGGGATAGTGTGGGTTTAATTTCGAGCAATCCTCTCTGTAATCCTGCACCAAAGCTTAACCCAATACTCAATAATTCTTTAAAATATATATTCATCTGTGGGATCTGAGTGTCAGTAGCAAGGCCACCATTTGCTGCCCATCCTTAAAGGCCTTTAAACTGATGCAGTCCGAGCGATGTAGTCTGCTGGAGAGGAAGGACTGGGATTTTGACCCAGTGACTCTGAAGGAATAGTGATATATTTCCAAGTCAGGATGGTGAGTGGCTTGGGGTGGAGAAGGTGTTATGGTGTGCCTGTGTGATGCTGCCCTTGACCTTCTGTCTGGGAGGTGTTGAGAGATTTGGAAGGTGGTGTTGAAGGGGGCTTGGCAGGGTGTCTTGTGGATGATACACACTGCTGGCACTGTGCGTTGGCGGTGGAATAAGCAGGTGTTGGAGTTGTTGGATAGGGCTCTGCTCACGTGGGTGGTTTGGTCTAGGATGGTGTCGAGCTTAGCTTCTGTGGCGTTTCTGCCCATTTTTCACCAGTCATGCTGTGGTTGCATATTTTTAAACAGGAAGATCCCAGAACAGGTTTCCTGGCCCCAGCAGCAGTAAGATCAGTGCAGTTAAGTTCTGTGTTCTTGCTGCCCTCACAAGCAAGGGCCTCAAACTGAAAGCGTTGGGGCTTGAGGCTGTCAGGAGGGCATTGGGTCATTACTTTGGTTAAAAAAAAATGGCGCGCAGGGATTTGGGGGAAAGGCAGGAAGTTGGGGACTAGGTACTAGAATCAGGGCAGTCACGAGCGGACTGAGGGCCTCCTACACTGTGATTCACCTGAGGCCAGAATAGCATCGCGTGCAGCTGAGACATGTCATGGAGCTGACTATTCCAGGCCAGAGCCTCCATCGTGGAAGGTATTGTGTCGTACTGAACAATTCATATTTGGAAGTAAGTTGCTGTTGGCCCCAAGGGTGGAGGTCAGTTGTTTAGGATTGATTGTGAAGCTGGCCAGCTGGTTTTTACAGAATAAGCAGCAAGCTGACTGACGTAGCACGGATACTTAGTTTGTTGCCTTGAAGCACTTGTGCGATTTGCTCGTGGGCTCAAGGGCTCTGCTCGTCGGTATTCCTAAGCACTGCTGCCTCACAGCATCAGGGATCCAGGTTCGATTCCACCCTCGGGCGACTGTCTGTGTGCAGTTTGCATGTTCTCCCCGTGTCTGCGTGGGTTTCCTCCGGGTGCTCCAGTTTCCTCCCACAGTCCAAAGATGTGCAGGTTTAGGTGGATTGACCATGCTAAATTGCGTGTAGTGCAGGCTAGGTGTGTTAGCCGTGGGAATGCAAGGTCACAGGGATAGGGTAAGGGGTGGGTCTGGATGGAACGTCCTTTAGAGGGTTGGTGTGGACATGATGGGCTGAATGGCCTGCTCCCACACTGAAGGGATTGAATGATGATTCTAAGCTACTGGCAGCTAGAAATCCTGATCACTGTGATCACAGATGACACATGCCACATTGCCTCAGTGGTCTCTGGAAGGTGTTTTCATAAATCACTGGTGTTAGGACTCTGGAGCATCAGAATTCACACACTGTCACCTCGCTAACCTTACTTTTCCATGGCCCAATGTAGAGCTGCCATCAGGACAACAACAGCTTGCATTTATATAGCACCTTTTAGCAGAGTGAAATGTCCCAAGACACTTTACTGGAGTATTACCAAACAAAATATGACAGACAAGGAGATAACACAGTGTGGAGCTGGATGAACACAGCAGGCCAGGCAGCATCAGAGGAGCAGGAAAGTTGACGTTTCGGGTCTGGTCGCTTCAACTTTCCTGCTCCTCTGATGCTGCCTGGCCTGCTGTCTCCCTCCAGCTCCACACTGTATTATCTCTGACTCCAGCATCGGCAGTTCTTACTATCTCTCAGATGAGGAGATATTTGAGGTGGTAGGGAATTTCACAAATTCACGACTCTTTGAGAGAAGTTATTATCTGTATCTTTGATAATTGGTAGCCAATTTAAAACATAAACTCTGACCTCTTGCTCTAGATTGCCCCACGAGGGGAAACATCCTCCCTACGCCTACTTTGTCAATCCCCTTTTAACATCTTATATACCTCAATGAGATCTCCTCTCATTCTTCTAAACTCCAGAGAGATTAGTCCTAAACTGCTCAATCCCTCTTCCTTTCACAAACCCCTCATCTCTGGGGAGGCAATGGCCTAGTGGCATTATCACTGGACTGTTCCAGAGACCCGCATAATGTTCTGGGGACCTGGGTTTGAATCCTGCCACAGCAGATGGTGGAATTTGAATTCAATAAATATCTGGAATTAAGAATCTAATGATGACCGTGAATCCATTATCGATTGTTGGAAAAACCCATCTGGTTCACTAATGTCCTTTAGGGAAGGAAACTGCCATCCTTACCTGGTCTGGGCCTACATGTGACTCCAGACCCACACAATGTGATTGACTCTGAACTACCCTATGGGCAATTAGGGATGGGCAATAAATGCTGCCTGGTCAGTGATGTCCTCATCCTGTTAATAAATAAATGAAAAAATAAATGAATCAATCTAGTGAACCTACTCTGAACTGCCTCTAATATAACTACATTCCTCCTACAAGTAAGGGGACCAAAACTGTGCACAGTACTCCAGATGCAGTCTCACTATAATGCCTTGTACAGTTGCGACATTGGCCAATAGAGGGGCTTTAAGGAGCATCTGAAGGGAGTAAGGAGATGGTGAGGATTAAGGAGGGAAACCCTGAGCTTTGAGCCAAGGCAAAAATGGAGGAGCAACTCAATTCAGAGTCCACGAGGCCAGCTTTGGCAGTCAGCAAAATGTTTGTCCATGGAGACAGAGAGTAGTGCAGAGAAAATCACTGGGGTTAAATGTCTGGGTTTGGAATGACTGTCAAACTGGGATTTTTGCACTCTGGCACAATGATCCTCCGACTGATTAAGGAAATGATTCTTAAACAATTGGAATTTGCATTTTGCATTACCTCGGGGGATGGAACTGCAGGATTTTTTTGTTTAAATTGAGGAATGAAGTCATTTGAAAGCCAAAGTAAATACTTTTTTTCCATTTGGAATCTAACTTCAAAAGTTGTTTGGAGTTGGAATTGTTTCTCTCTGAGCAATCAGACCCCCACCACCACCATCCTCCACTTGAGAAAGGGCAAAAATGGTGAAAGTTCACTGGTGGAGTCATAATTTATCCTTTATCGCAGCTTCAGATCCACTTAATTCAATCAGAAGGAATTTAGCTCTTATTTAGGGAAAGGAAGGAAAAGCACATGGTGAGCAGTTGCCTGAGGGAAGAGCAAACTGTAGGAGGCAAGCGGCAGCAGACACTCTACGTGTGGGCACAGGTCCACAGTGAGTCTCACTACAGCTCCAACAATTTTAGTTTCA
Organism: Rhincodon typus; assembly: GCF_021869965.1. NCBI lineage: Eukaryota > Metazoa > Chordata > Chondrichthyes > Orectolobiformes > Rhincodontidae > Rhincodon > Rhincodon typus. The sequence continues at coordinate 10,560,075 of NC_063350.1, forward strand.
GACTGGAATGGAAAGCTACTTTGATCCATTTGAAGCTCTTCAGAATCTGGGAAGGACAAGAGGTTTGTGAGAGTAATCAGCCTTTTAAAGAGACTGTCATCAGTTTATGGTAATTATAAAAAGCTGGAGGATTTTAGTTTTCACTGTTCTCTCCCTAGCCTTCATCTTCAAAATGCCACAGTACATTTGTGACTTGGGTCAGCTCTCTGATTGGAGAATGCTGTTACCCCACAGCCTCTTTTTGTGTTTCTGTGTGCGCGTGTTTCGGTGCATTTTGTGCGTGTTTCTGTGCGTTGTGTGCGTGCGTGCATTTCTGTGTGTTTGTGTGCCCGCGTTTCCGTGGTGTGCGTGTTTGTGTGCGCGCGTTTCCGTGCACGTGTTTCCGTGGTGTGCGCGTTTGTGTGTGCACGTTTCCGTGGTGTGTGAGTTTGTGTGCGCATGTTTCCATGTTTGTGTGCTTTCAATCTGTGTAGAGAAACCATTATCCTTTGATCCTAGCTGGGAAGGGTCTTAGTTTGTGCTCATTGGACATGGATGGAGTTAAACTGGGCTGTGATGATCTTCTCATTCCCCCAGCAGTTGGTGTCTTGACTCGCGTAGTGAGAATGAGCACTTGGATCAAGTGCAAATAAGGCCAATAGGACCATATTCCAACATAAACTAGTGTGGTGAAGAGCATCTTCCTCTGTAGTTGCTCTCCCAGTTGAGGACACGGGCGGAAGAGGGTAGGGGAGGGCTAATTTTATAGTGCTAGAGATTAAAGTTACTCCAGCTTTGCTGAAAGACTTCCTGTAATTCTTCCAGCTGTAATTGAACAAGAGTGTCAATTAGTTCCTCATTCCTCAGCTGTTTTTCCTAATGCTTTGAAACAGTTGGTGTGAGGCGTTTTCTGGAAATAGCTTAGCCCACCTACCCCTGCCCCTAACTCTCACCTCGTTCATCGTGCTCTTTGCCCCCTCTGTCTTGTCTTCCTTCTCTTCCCACCCATCACCCCAAACCAGTGCTCTACTGGAGTTTGCATCAATCAACATGTGCATGCTCTGAGCCTCAGCTGTGGGATATTCGGTACAGAATCCCTGCTCTCATCCTACATCAGAGCTGCAGATTTAAACCATTCACCATGCTCCAGGGTTCAGATACAATTAGGGTTGGCCAGCAATTCAAATAAGAGAATTTTTTAAAAAACTGTTTCAGTAAAGTGTATAACGCAGCTCCTTCAAATAGAATTTACATGTAACCATCATTAAAATATTCTGGGAATGCTTAGTGGACTGTCAGTAATGATGGGCTAAGTCATAGAGACTTACAGTACAGAAACAGACCCTTCGGTCCAACTCGTCCACGCAGAGCAAGTTTCCCAAACTAAACTAGTCCCACTTGCCTGCATCAGGACCATTTCTCTCAACCTTTCCTATTCATGTACCTATCCAAATGTCTTTTAAATGTTGAAACTGGACCTGCATCTACCACTTCCTCTGCCTTACATCTAGACAGAGCATTGCCAATACAGGACTTCCTCTTCCATCCAGGACCAGCAGTGGCAGGGGTTGGGGGGAAACCAAAGACCGTGTCATAAGATCTGTCATGAAGTGAGTTTTTGTGTTGTCCTGTCCAGGCAGATTTACCACTTTCAGTTTCAGAGCTATTGGTGACAGAGTGGAGACACTGAAACCTTCCAAATGTTGTGCATTGCACTTACTTAGCTCTTGCAGTACTTCCCTGGTTAATCTCAGTCTCGCAGTAGAGGGACCGGAATGGGTGGATCAAAAATAAAACAACATCGCTCTTCGATGTAGGGCTCCTGGGGAAAGTGTGTTGAGAGCGTGTGCACTCTGCCCTTGGGGAGACACACATCGAGATATGAAAGTATTTAATACTGTATACAGCCCCCAGTTGCGGGTGCAGGAAGTGGACGCTTTTGGGAAGGGATTTTTTTTTTGTGGCCTTTCATGAGGAAACCATTCCAGTTTTGGTTGCTGTGGTTTTACATGACATTTGAACAACTTTGGGTTTACGACATTTTGTTTTTGGTAACTTTCAATTCAGCTGCCTGTTAAGTAATGGAAAGTATTTGGTATTTGCTTTTAGTTTAAGGTTGGAACAGTGAGGTACCTTTGGGAGCATCCAAACTCGCTGAGCAGCTGATGGAATGCAAGTTGGCAGCGACTGGAATGCAGTGTGACCTATCCATATCACATTTTACCATGTGTTAAGAGTGTCGAATGATGATGCAAGTTGTTGCCAATATGGGTCTTTGGAAGAAATGTTTGTAAAAAAGAGTTAGCTATGATTTAGAGTATTCCTGCCTTGAGTATTTTGTTAATTATGTCTGTAAAGCATACAATAATGGCTTCCTTGCTCCAGCTTGTGACATGGGTGGCTGGGAGAGAGACAGAGCAGCGATGAAAGGAATGTGCCTGATTGGCAGAATGTGACAAATGGTGTTTCCTAGCAAGTTGCACTCGGACTTTCACCAACTGGTTTGATTTGATTTATTGTTGTGACATGTATGGCCATACAGTGAAAAGTATTGTTTTGCCTGCTCTGCAGGCAGATCACACCATGCAAAGTGCATCAGGGTAGTAGGACAGAGGGCAGAATACAGTGTTACAGCCACAGAGAAGGTGCAGAGAGGGAGATCAGAATTAACGTTTGAGAGGTCCATTCAAAAGTCTGATAACAGTGGGGAAGAAGCTGTTCTTAAATCTGTTTGTACGTGTATTCAGACTTTTATATCTTGTGCCCGATGGAAGAGGGTGGAAGAGTATAACTGGGGTAGGAGAGGTCTCTGATCATGTTGGTTGATTTCCCTGTCATTTCTTGTGGTCTTGGGCAGAGCAGTTGCCGTACCTTTCACCATGTAATAACAATTTGGTTGAAACAAGTAACCAATTTAAGATTGAGTTAACAAGGTGCAGAGCTGGATGAACACAGGCCAAGCAGCATCAGAGGAGCAGGAAAGCTGACGTTTCAGGTCTAGACCCTTCTGAAGAAGGGTCTAGACCCGATACGTCAGCCTTCCTGCACCCCTGATGCTGCTTGGCCTGCTGTGTTCATCCAGCTCTACACCTTGTTATCTCAGATTCTCCAGCATCTGCAGTTCCTACTATCTCTGAACCAATTTAAGATTGTCAGTCAGGCTTAGAGTGTGACTCATTTACATGTATTTGAAACTGCATCTATCAACACACAGAACCCTGTTCGTTCGACAGCCACTCTGTGTGGTTCATCTTCAGAGCTATGCCTTGATCAATCAGAGTCGACCTGCCTGGTTTAAATTTAAATAGAGCTTGACAGTTAAGTGTCAGTCATGAAATGACTGGTACATCCTTCATGGTAACTCTTCTACCAATCAAGAGTCCACTTGCCAACCAATCAGCAGTCTCTCTTCTCATTCAAAATAAAGCATTGTTCCCTTTACCTTGACATTTTTGCAAATGTCTTGATGAGATGCTTTTGACAAAATGCGTCCTTTTCTCAGCCGCACTAAAGCTGCATTTCCTTGGAAGAAACACAAGGAGTGATCGAAAGGTTAAAGCACGAGGATGACTGCATTGACTTGGCTTGGTTTCACTGCTTGAAGGGTGATTGGATAAAGGTGTTTGTAACAATGAGGTGATTAAGAAACTATTTCCTCTGGTGGGAGAATGAAAATCAATAGGGCATCATCTTGAAGTGAGAGCTAGACCGAGGAGGAGGGAATGTTCTGATGGCTCCAAACTCGGTGCAATGAAATGTTACAGAGGGAGACGGGCCCCTCTGTTCTTAACTGGCACTAATCCAGTCTGTACTGCTTTTGCAAAGTGCAGGCTTAGAATTCTTCATGACATCAGGTACAGATCTGACTGATGGTCAGTTGTGTGATTGGATAAGTTTGTGGGGTTCATAAAAGATGTGATGGGAGCAGCATTTACCCTACAGGCATAAGTACAAGGAACAAGACCAGGCCACCCCGGCCTTCAAACCTGCTCTGCTATTCAATAAGATCATAGTTGATCTGATTTTAAACTTAACTCTACATTCCTGCATATCCAGAAAACCATAAGACATAGGAGCAGAAATTAGGCCATTTGGCCCATCGAGTCCGCTCTGCCATTCAATCATGGCTGATAAGTTCCTCAACCCCATTCTCCTGCTTTCTCCCTGTAACCCTTGATCGCCTTGTTAATCAAGAACCTATCTATCTCAGTCTTAAATGTACTCAATGACCTGGCCTCCACAGCCTTCGGTGGCAGTGAATTCCATAGATTCACCACACTCTGGCTGAAGAAGTGTCTCCTTATCTCCGTTCTAAAAGGTCTTCCCTTTACTCTAAGGCTGTGCCCTCGAGTCCTAGACTCTCCTACCAATGGAAACATCTTCCCAACATCCATTTTGTCCAGGCCATTCAGTATTCTGAAAGTATAGTCCCAGACTCATCAAACGTTCTTCATATGTTGAGCTTTCCATACCTGGGACCATTCTCGTGAACCTCCTCTGCTCCAGGGCCAGTACATCTTTCCTGAGTCTTTCATCCCCTTTAGTAGTCTAGAATCTATTTACCTCGGCCTTAAGTAATATTTTAAAGATTCTGCATCCACTGCCTTTTGAGGAGAGAAATTCCAAAGACTAATTGTGAAGGGAATAGATAAGATAGAGGCAGGGAGGTTGTTTCCACTGGGTGGGTGAGACAAGAACTAGGAGACATGGCCTCAGAATAAAAGAGGGAGCAGATTTAGGACTGAGTTGAGAAGGAACTTCTTCACCCAACGGGTTGTGAATCTGTGGAATTCCCTGCCCAAGTGAAGCAGTTGAGGCTACCTCATTGACTATTTTTAGGCAAAAATAGATTTTTGAACCTTAAAAGAATTAAGGATTATGGTGAGTGGGTGGGTAGATGGAGCTGAGTCCATGAAAAGATCAGCCATGATCTTATTGAATGGCGGAGCAGGCTCAAGGGATCAGATGGCCTACTCCTGCTCCTGTTTCTTATAGAATAGAATCCTTACGGTATGGAAGCAGGCCATTCAGCCCATCGAATCCATACTGACCCTCTGACGACCATCCCACCCTGACCCATCCCCTACCCTATTCCTGCATTTCCCACTACGGGCAATTTAGCATGGCCAGTCCACCTAACCTGCACATCTTTGGACTGTGGGAGGAAACTGGAGCACCCGGAGGGAACCCGTGCAGACACTGGGAGAATGTGCAAACTCCACACAGACAGTCGCCCGAGGGTGGAATCAAACCTGGGTCCCTGGCGCTATGAGGCAGCAGTGCTAACCATTGAGCCAGCAACAACCTTCTGAGAGAAAAAATGTTTTCCCCTCTCTGTCTTAAATGGGCAACTCCTTATTTCTAAACTATAACCAACTCTGTTAGTGAGGGAAAGGGAGAATAACTCAGAGGGTCACCAAATTATTTGTGTGAGTGCAAAGGTGCGCCTAAGTACAGGTGAGACAACTAAAGGCCATGGTGTACATGTATTGTCTCAAAGATGCGAATGGTCTGGAGTCTCTAAAGAATTCTGGACAAATGGCAGTGAAGTAAGAATGCTCAAATAGAGTTAAGGACACTTTGAGGTGGTTTGCTTTTCCAGTCTCAAGAATGACAATGAACCACTCAGTTAAGATGGTGACTGAAGCTTAAAAAGTGATCCCTGACTTACTTCATCTTTATTCTGCCCTGTCTTAATGTGTGCCCAATCATACATCCTCATTCCTTCCACCCTGCTCTCTTGCCCATCTCCAGATTATAGACTCTTCAGTCCAATTCGTCCATGCCGACCAAGTTTCCCAAACTAAACTTGTCCTATTTGCCTGTGTTTGGCCCATATCTCTCTAAACAAAGAACAATACAGCACAGGAACAGGCCCTTCGGCCCTCCAAGCCTATGCCAACACATTTTGCCCTTCGATGTGAAAACTTCCTTCACTTAAATGATCCGTATCCCCCTATTTCCTTCCTATTCATGTATTCGTCCAGGTGCTTCTTGGATGCTGCTATAGTGTTTGCTTCCACCACCTTCCTTTGGCAACGCGTTCCAGGCACTCACCACCCTTTGTGTAAAAAAAAACTTGCCTTGCGCATCTCTTTTAAAGATTCCCACCCCGCACCTTGAACCTGTGTCCCCTAGTAATTGACCCCTCCACCCTGGGGAAAAGTCTCCTACTTTCCACTCTATCCATGCCATTCACAATCTTTTAAACGTCTATCAGGTCGCCCCTCAACCTCCTGCATTCCAATGAAAACAAACCCAGTCTATCCAAATTTTCTTCATAGCTAAAATCCCCCATACCAGGCAACATCCTGTTAAACCTTTTCTTTACCCTCTCCAAAGCATCCACTTCCTCTGGCAGCTCATTTCATACATGCAGCACCCACTACATGACCAGAACTACACACAATATTCCAAGTGTGGCCTTACTAAAGTTCTATGAAGCTGCAGCATAATTTCTCTATCCTTATACTTGATGTGCCTTGGAACACCACTTGTCACAACCCGCCATTCTGAAAAAGCATCCCTCCACCACTACTCTCTGTGTCCAATGACCAAGCCAGTTCTGTGTCGATCTTACCAGCTCACCCCTGATACCATGTGACTTCACCTTTTGTACCGGTCTGCCATGAGGGACCTTGTCAAAAGGCTTTGCTGAAGTCCATGCAGACAATATCAACCGCATCTCCCTGATCAATCATTTTTGTCACCTCCTCAAAAATTCAATCACGTTAGTGAGGCACAATGTCCCCTGCACAAAACCATGTTGTCTATTGTGAATAGGTCTATTTGCTTCTAAATGCTTATAGATCTTGTCCCCGACAATCTTTTCCAATAATTTCCCTACCACCAACGTGAGACTCACAGACCTGTTCATGTACCTGTCCAAATGTCTGTAACTGTACCTGCATCTACCACTTCTTCTGGCAGTTCATTCCACACATGAACCACCCTCTGTGTGAATAAGTTGCCCCTCAGTTCCCTATTGAAACTTTGTCCTCCTCACCTTAAAAATATGCCCCCTATTTTTTGATCACTCCACCACGGGGGACTATACTTGAAACTCTGATTTCCCCTGAGATACACCAGAAATCTGACCTCTTCACCTGTGCTTTTGGACATCTGTTTTGTTAATTTGAAAGGCCTCAGAAAAGGTTTACAAGGATATTGCCGGGATTGCAGGGTTTGAGCTATAAGGAGAGGCTGAATAGGCTGGGGCTATTTTCCTTGGAACGTCGGAGGCTGAGGGATGACCTTATAGAGGTTCATAAAATCACAAGGGGCATGGATAGGGTGACTAGCGAAGGTCTTTTCCTTAGGGTGGGGGAGTCCAAAACTAGAGGGCATGGGTTTGAGGTGAGAGGGGAAAGATTTAAAAGGGACCCAGGAGGCAAATTTTTCACCCAGAGGGTGGTGTGTATATGGAATGAGCTGCCAGAGGAGGTGGTGGAGGCTGGTACAATTACAGCATTTAAAAGGCATCTGGATGGGTAGAGGAATAGGAAACATTTAGAGAGATATGGGCCAAATGCTGGCAAATGGGACCAGATTAATTTAGGATATCTGGTCGGCATGGACGAGTTGAACTGAAGGGTCTGTTTCCATGCTGTGTATCTGTATGACTTTATCTTGTCGTGTGTCACCATTTGCCTTTGAAATACTTGACAACAGTTCAGTGCACTGGATATAAATGCAAGTTGTTGCGGCACTGATCTTCTCCCTGCAATCTGTATGAGCGAGGACTAGCTGCCAGTGATTGCTGCACACTCCCAGAATGACTGGAGTATACCCTGGAACCTGTGGAATCTGAGCCTAACAGCCAGTTGTAATGGATTTATCATTTGTTTGAACAAACTGCAGAGTTAAATTGTTTGCTGTATTCCCCCCTAGTCTCCTGTAGCCTAAAGCAAAGTGACCTTTCCCTCCCTGCCTTGTCACATGGTTTCAGCCCTCTTGCTTCAGACGAGTTGATCAAGTGTGGACATGACCCTGGCCTACTGCAGTGCATGTTAACTAAATTCCTCTTTCTCCCACACATAACAGCCAGCAGGGCCAGATGATTGATGCACCATGCTCGAGATGTGGCTGGCATCGAGCTAAAAGTGCAGTTATGAGGTTTAGAGAAGCTTCTATTTCTTGTGTGTTACAGATGTTGCATCCTTAAGGAGAGAGGGTTAGGCAAGTGAAGAGGCAATGTGTTAATGATATGGGGCAGTTAATTCATGCCTGCAAGCGATGCATCAGAACAATCCCGTTTTTTCAGGAAAATAGTGCTGCTGGTGGGCAGAGTTATTGTCCACTTACTGATTCCAAAGTTTCTATTTATATCTTTTGCATTTTAACGCAGAGTATTGCTTCAAATGAGTCAATAGAAGCCACATAATCTGGTATTCACTTCCTGTGCAGTGTTGCCAGCTTGTTGTTTTTGATTTGGATCCTGAGAAGCAGTCATACGCACGGCCAATTGCAGATAAGATAGTAATTGTGTGTATTTTCATTTTAAAGCTCCATTCCTGGTGTTTTTTTTAAAAACCTCCAAGTGATGATGTGGGTTATGTAATGCTAACAGGGATCTTTGTCTTCTTCCTCAGGTCCAACTCCCCATGGCAACCCGCCCCAGGTACCAAGGCGGCAATGCTGGTGAAGGTCGATAGTGGAACGAGCTCGGTCTCTACCCAAGCCTTGGCGGCTCAGCAGCAGAACTCCCTTCCGGTCACCAACCAGAAAGCCAACCAGTCGACCAAGGCCTCAGGTCAGGCCCACAAGCCAGGCTGTTTCCCGCTGGGCAGTAAAACTCCTCTGGAGTCCAAACCCTCGCTGCATTTGAAAAAGACGGAGAATGGGGGCTTCTGCCTCGTCTTAACCAGCGGCCCTCCATGCCAGGCTTCCCAAAAGGTTCAGCCGGGCCCAGCGCAGCCTTTGTCCCCAAAGTGTGGCTCCTCGGCCCCCATTTACGATGAGCCGCCCGTCGAGTCACCAATCTATGACGAGCCACCCATGGAAGTGGACCCGGGCAGCACATCGAGGGCCGGAGCAGGCCAGGCCTCGGAGAAAGAGCCTCAGATGACCAAGCTGCTTCAGGGCCCCGGCTACCAGCAACAGCTGATAACCAAGCACGCCAGGAAGCCATCCAATACGGAGTACAGCCCAGTGGGGAGGGAGTACATCAAGCAGATGGTGAACATCGACCCATCCTCCAAGCAGCCAGCTTCTTCCGACGGCAACAACGCAGGCAGGCTTCCTGCTGCGGGTCCCTCACTGCCCAAGGATGACCAGAGGCAGCCATGGAAGGTCCTGGAGGCGAACTCCTTGAAGGGCAGCGAGTTGCACAGTCGCCAAAGCAGCGTACAATCACAAGAGTACCCCACCTCCGTCGTCAGCCACCAAGACTCAGGCTATTCCACAGGCCCATCGCCCAGCCTCCGGAGGAGGAAAGGGAGGAAGACGATGGCGGGCCAGGCCAGACCGGGCTCTTTGGGCAGCAGCAGCGAGCTGAACGTTTTGAACGAGAAGCTGATGGCGGAGATGCGGGTGGTGGTCAGTCGGACGGCTGCCATCAGGGGCAGCCAGGCGAGCCTGAACGCGGACGTGGCCGAAAGCTGTATCTTGGCCGACATTCACAAGATCCGGCTGCAGTCTGAGGGCCGTCACTTCAGGCAGTACGCTAACCGGGGCTCGAAGGAAGACATTGTGGCCAGCAACAGGTCGTTGCACAAGTTGGGCGCGGATATGCGAGCCTCGGTTGACAGCGAGTTATCCACGCGGCAGGAAGTTGTCCGTCAGAAAAGGACATTTGAAAAGGTGGATTTTTCCAACCATTCGTTGGAAAGAAGCCTAACGAGCCAGACTAGTCTATCTCTACCGAGTCCCGTTCGGAACCAACCACAGGTAGCTCGCTGACTACTCAGTGCTTTTGATGTAATGTTGGCAGCTCATTGTTTAATGTGGTTCCAGTGAGGGGGTGTTGCGTGGGTCAAGTCGCTGTTGGAAATAGAGGTGATAGCCTAGTGCTATTATCACTAAACTCCTTAATCTAGAGACCCAGGCACTGTTCTTGCACCTGGGTTCCAATCCCGCTGTGGTGCCGTTATAATCCAGTAAAAAATAAGGAATTAAGAATTGTCGGTTCTCGGGAAAAATCCATCTGGTTCACTAATGGCCTAATTCTTGCTGCTATTTTCTATGTTTCTATATCCTTTGGGGAAGGATACCAGCGTAACTAGCTGTTCTGGCCTACGTGTAACTCCAGACCACAGAAATGTGATTGACTCTTGGGGGCGGGCCGTGAGAGATGGGCAGTAAATACTGGCCTGGCCAGTGCTGCCCACATCCCATAAATGAATTTTTTAAAAATCAGAAATTGGCTCTGTCTGCTACTTCGGGTGGCTGTTAAAGACGGCTAGGGTTCTCCAAACAGTCCTTATTTAGTGTAACCGCTGTCAGTCTGGGGAATGTGCACTGGAAAACCTCCAGGGACAGTATATTCTTACTGAGGTGTGATTGCCAGAACCAAATGTATAAATGGGATCTCACCAGAGGTTATTGGAACTGAAATTAAACGTGCACGAAGAACTTGGAGATACTGATGTTTATGGCATGGAAATGGAACCTGGTTACTATGATGTGCATTTTAGTGTTTCCATTGATGAGGCTATTGAGGGGTCTTCTGGTGCATTGGTAGTGTCCCTTCCTCTGGGCCGGGAGGCCCGGGTTCAAGACCCAGCAGAGGTGTGTAATAATGTCTCTGAAGAGTGTAGTGAGAAATGGTACGGTCTGTAATTAAACTGCACTGACTGTTTGTTTCTCCATGCTCTCTGATCTCTTGGGGGTACACGTGCTGAAGAACCATCTCATCCGTCAATGTTTCATAATCTCGGAACAAGTTGACAATATAATGTCTATAGATGAGGTGGTTTTTCAGCACATACAAAGGGCTTTTGAGGGTGTGGATTAATGGATGGTCATTGCAGTTCAATTATAGACAATATTGTTCTCGGCACACAATTCTACATGTTCTCATTGCACGCTCAGTGGTGGAATATGTCAAATGATTAGGCTAACTATGCACTTAACAGGTTCCACACTCACTAATTGCCTGTGGTGTCAATAGCTACATATTCCATAGGCACCAAACTGGTTACCATTGTCTGGGCACTTAGCCGAAACCTGAACTGTGTGACCCTTGACCCCAATGACCTGCAATAAAAGCAGAAAGTGCCAGAAAAGCTCATCAGGTCGGGCAGCTTCTCTGGAGAGAGAAACGGTGTAACACTTCAAGTCCAAGAATTTTCATTAGACTTTGAAGACCCATCAGAAAGGCGATGGGCCCGAGAAGTTAATGCTGTTTTTGTCTCCAAGATGCTGCCTGACTTGCTGGGTATTTCTGTTCTTATCCCAAATTCCCAGCATCTAATACATTCCTTTTGTTAGATTTCAATGCCCTTATCCATGCACAGTAGATAGGGTCATCCCCGAACCTCTTAAGGCCGAAGCTCTGGGTTCAAGTCCCATCTCAGGATTTAGTGGGCAGGGAATGTGCGTTTGTAACATGGGCCAAAGTGGCTGTGTCATTCTGTAAATCCTTCCGACACATGCTAATGGCAGGTTTTAAGGGCTGGAGAGATTCCTTACCACCCATGTGATGGGCAGAAGGCTGGAGTTTATACCGTCACCATCCACAGCATCAGAAAACAATGTGCGTGTAAATGGTGCATGTTACCACAGCAACCCAGAGTCAGAGTGGGCCATTGCACATCGCCACTATTCCTGATTTTATTTCTCTGCTTTTAATAAAAAAATAAAAACTAAAAACGGTGAGCGTGAAGAGATATGCATTGAATTCTTTTTCAGAATGTTAATGGTGAGTGCTTGCATCTCATTCCTGGTTTTGTTATTCACATTTTTCTTGATAAAACCAAAATGCTGGTCATAGTTTACATGATCCCACCACTGTTCTGAATCTTCATACATAGAATCACTGCAGAAGCGGCCCATTGAGTCCACACCGACCTTCCAAAGAGTATCCCATCCAGACCCAACCCTATCCCTGTAACCCTGCACTTCCCATGGTTGACTCCAAGTCTACACATCCCTGGACACTACGGAGCAATTTAGCATGGCCAATCCACGTAGCCCCCTGCACACCTTTAGACTGTGGGAAGAAAACCCACGCAGACACAGGGAGAATGTGCAGACTCCACACAGACTGTCACCCGAAGGCAGAATCAAACCTGGGTCCCTGGATCTGTGAGGCAGTAGTGCTAACCACTGTGCCTCCCCATACTCCCGCTGAACTTTGTCAGTCCCTTTGTTTAAATTGCCTGCGTGTAATATTGGGAGTTTGGATGGTTCCCAGTTTCCCATCTGTTTTATGAATCCCTTGCAGAACAGGAAAATCGTTGAGAAATGAAATTTAAACACAGACGAATATGTATAGATATCAGTGGAGAAAACAGGGAACTGGCTTATTATTTGGAAAGTGCCAGTCTAGGCAGGATGGAGGAACAAAGTGATCTCAAAGTATAAATCACCTAAGGCTGAGGAAAAGGTTACCATGGAAAAAATAAACCAAGTCTCCATGTATTATTTCTCAGGAGCTTTAATTGAAAAGTAAGAAGGTTGTGCTAAATCTGTAGTGAACCTTGGTTAACCTGCATTTGGGTGCTGTGTGCTGACTGCCATATTTTGGAAAGGACTTTGAAGCACCAGAAAGGGCACCGAGAAAATTTGCAGGAGTAATACCGGGAATACGAGGGTATCTTTATCGAGAAAAGTTGAACTTTTCTGTGTCGCTTCCCTCTTGAATAAAAGAAACTGGGGGAGGGGGGCGATGATGACCTCAGAAGCCTTTGAAATTGTGAACTGTCTTGACAGCAAGAATGTTTCCTCTTGTGGGGCAGAGTGTAACTGAAGATGTGGCTCCCAAGGTTATCACCAAGAAATCTAATACAAAATTCAGAAGAAACTTCTTCACCCAAAGAGTAGTGAGACTACCACAGGGAGGGGTTGAACCAAATTGCTTTGTTAAGGGAAGAAATGTACAACAGAGAATGGAGCAGAACATTACAACAGTAGATTTAAATGAGGACAGCAAGGCTCAAACACTGACTAAGTGATATAAATGGCCTGCTCCTGTGCCATGCCCCTATGTAATCTTTGAGACATTATCCCACGTCTTGACTTGATCTACTGGGGCTAATCTGCATTGCTCAGACCCCAGTACTTTCTGCCTCTCCCACCCCAATACTTTCTGCTATTTCACAGCACCAGAGGACTGTCAGTGCCTCGTGGAAGCAACCGTTTCTCACCCAGGATCTAAGCAGTGGGATTTGGCAGGCAGTTTGACTGAAGAGCTGATTGCAGCTGAGTTCAATCTTGTCTTCACCTGATTCCCATAAATCTGCCCTCGCAACGAAGGGGTCATTGCGAGTCGCTGAGAGCAGGAGAATTGCCTGTTGTGGTTTTTTTTTTTAATTTCGCCATCCCCCACCTTACTTGAACCAAGGGACCTGGAGACCACTTGTAGGATTCCAACTGAGGCTAAGTCAATCAGCCCAGACAGAGAATCAAAAGCTGCAGTAGTTCCATGGTGTGTAAAGGTCACTGTCTTTACTAAATGTGCCTGTCAGGTAGTCACAGCATGTGGCGTTGATCCCAACCGGTTATAGCCAACGTGGTTGCCTTGTTATGTTTATCTTTTCCATGGTAACCTTTTCCTCAGCCTTCAGTGATTTATACTTTGAGATCCTTTTTGTTCCTCCAATCCCACCTAGACTGGCATCTTCCAAATAATAAGGATATTATTAAACTGGAGAGGGTTCAGAAAAGATTTACCAGGGTGTTGCTGGGAATGGAGAGTTTGAGTTATCAAGATAGGCTGGGACCTTTTTCACTGAAACAGGAGATTGAGGGATGACCTTTATAGCAGTTTATGAAAACATGAGAGGTATACATAAGGTGAATGGCAGGTGTCTTTTCCCTATGATGGGGGATTTCAATACTAGGGGGCATACTTTTAAAGTGAGAGGAGAAAGATTTTAAAAAAGGCATGAGGAGCAACATTTTTACACAGAGAGTGGTTTGTGTGTGGAATGAATTTCCAGAGGAAGTGGTGTGTATTTACAACACTCAAAAGACATAAGTTCGTGAATAAGAAAGGTTCGGAGGGAAATGGAACAAGCAGACACAGATGGGACTACTTTAGGATTATGGTCAGAATGGACTGGTTGGACCGAAGGGCCTGTTTTATTTTGCTGTATGAGTTATCAGTGAGAGTATTCTGAATGTCCCACAGTGAGCTAGTTAGCAAAGCAGGCGAACCAGATAGATCACTGCACGGCCAGGTGCTTGAAGAACCCAGCGTTAGAAGGGGGAGCAGTGAATGGATGAGCTGAAATGTTAAATTCCAGAGAAAATGTGACTGTCTTAAAAAATAAACGCTGCAAAGCCACGTCAAAATCATGATGAAAAGCTCAGCGGGAACGGAATCTGATTGAAAGCAAATGCAGTTTGAAATTCTTTGCTGTGCGCTGTCTGTGGTCTGTTAATTAGAATGCCTTTGACCATAGTCACTGATTTTTGTTTCTCTTCAGAGGAATCTGAGAGAGACAAAGTTCACTCATGGCAGGAAGGCTTCCAGAGGAAGTTAGAGGGAGAAAGACAAGTCCTTGCACTGTGGGTGGCTAAGAGTGTGCAGTTCTCTGTCAGAGCCCGAAATGTCCCTTTAAAGGCTACTGCTTTCAGAATAGCTAAGGATACAGAGTGAGCAGGGGAAAGGGATTAGACTCAGTGCCTTCTTTATCCTAAACCAGGGATGTAGACTTAATGCTGAGATTTCTCTCAGGTGGACATGATGGATCTGATGATAGCACTCTATAAATAGGAAAGGTTTAGAGGGTTAGGGGCCAAATGCAGACAATTGGGACTAGTTTAGTTTAGAAAACATGACCAGCATGGATAAGTTGGACTGAAAGGTCTGTTTCCATGCTGGATGGCTCTGTGACTCTGTAATGAGAACCAGGGACTTTTTTCTTGGTATCCTGGCCAGTGTTTATCTCTCACTAAAAAAAAGACAGATAATCTGGTCAATATCGTGTTGCTGTTTGTGTGAGCTTGGTGCACAAACATTGGCTGCCATGTTTCCTACTTTGCAACATGACTGTAGTTCATTGATCACAAAGCTCTTTTGGATGTCCAGAGCTTGTGAAAGGCTCCATATAAGTGTAGGCCTTTCTATTTTAATGTCCCCACGCGGTGCCATTTTCAGAATGAATGAGTTATTTCTTTCGCTCGTGTTTAACATTGGGAGTGATCAAGATTGTTGATCGTGCAGTTATTTTCTTCCCTGTCCAGTTTTCATTCCCCATCACCTTTACTGAAGAGAGACTTGCATTGATGTAGTGCCCTTCATGATCACGAGATGTCCCAAACACCTTACAGCCAATGAAATACTTTAGAAGTAGTCACTTCTATAGAAAACAAAATCCAAGAGTGGGTCAATTTCCACAAATACTGGAGACACAGCGGAACCTCACCCAAGGGACTATGACTGATGGTTTCATTATTTTGACGGATGATTTAATTGGGGGAACGCATGGTACGGTGGTTCAGTGGTTAGCACTGCTGCCTCACAGCACTAGGGACCGGGCTCGATTCCATTCTTGGGTGACTATCTGTGCGGAGTTTGCATGTTCTCCCCGTGTCTGCGTGGGTTTCCATCCAAAGATGTGCAGGTTAGGCGGGCTAGTCATTGCAAATGTCGGGTTACAGGGATAGTGTGGGGTCTATGCCTGGGTGGGATGCTGTTTGGAGGATCAGTGCAGACTCAATGAGCTGAATGGACTTGATCTGCACTGTAGGATTCCGTGATTCTATTATACCAGTCTGGCCCGATGCTGTCCATGTCTGATATTCACACATAAACATCCACAAAAGAAAAGCAGTGGGAACCCTGATCACTGTTACCCTCCCTAGCTTTGAGGATGAATTAGAAAGTCCTTACCAACATCGTTCAATTAACAGTGTAAAATGGGAATTAAAACCAAGACTTTCCTGGTCTGTGAGGGTCAGCTCTGTATTGAGTAAGTTCGCTGAACTTCCCCGGAAAGCTGACCACCTTTTCCTTTCTGAGACCTGTTTGTTCAGATAACGCTGCCCCTGCCTGTGGTTAAAAAACTTCAGGAGGTTTAAATATAGAGAAACTGTTAACTCTGGTGGGGAGGGAAAGCTGTTTGCAATGACAGAATTTGAATATTGATGAAAAGAGAGACATTTTGCTGAAACTTTTCATCTTGCACTGGTGGGGACAAACACAAGGATACCAGACTGCTGTGGGGACAAAAAAATTCCTGCATTTACACCTTGAGCACAAGAGGCAAAACTTCAATGGCAGTTCTGTATTTTCAGCAGTGAATGAAAATAGAGGGGACATAGTTTATGTTTGACTATTTAGGGAAGAAAATAGGAAAATGTAACTCACCCACCATCCCCAAATTTACAGACATGAGTACACAGACAGACGCATACATGCGCGTGTGCACACAGACACACGCATATACAGATATGTACACATGTACACCAATATGCACGCATGCATGGATATATACACGCACACAGACATACATGAACATTTATGTCCATATATATTCACACATGTATGTGCTCCCATTTATACATACACACGCTGGTAGAAATCTGGAATTCTCTGCTCCTAAAATCTATGGATGTTGCGCACCAGTCAGGTCTTTCAAAGTTCAGAATGATGTTTGGTTGAAAGGGTTTCGATGACAAGGTGGTTGAATCGGTTGTAATCTGGCTGAGTGGTGGAGCAGGTTGAAATGGGCTGAATGGTATACTCCGATATTCCCAACACCAATCGATAGTAACCAGTGATGAAATCATTCAAGCTCGGATAATTAAACCTCGGGAGTTTTGGGTGACGTGGTCAATGCGTGCAACTGGATCTAAACCCAGCTGATTCCCGGTTGTTGACAAAAACACAATCTTACATTTGTTTTTCTTTCCTCAGCCTCAGAACATAGGCAGCAGCCCTCAGCTTGACCCAGGAGGGCAGACCTGCAACGTGGGCTACCATTTTCCTTACACCACACTCCGCAAGCCCCTGCCAGAGAAGAGCATGGAAGACTGGGCAGCCAAACACCTCAACATGCACACTCGGGGCATCTTCAGGCGCAGGTTGTCCATCGCCAACATGCTCTCCTGGGTCGGAGGCTCCATCAAGAAGCCAATGCTGGTCACCAACGACCGCACCATCAAGAAAGACGCCTGTGAACTCTTCAAGCTGGTGCAGATGTACATGGGCGACCGGCAAACCCGAATGGAGAGGGTCCCCATCGCCCTCGTGATTGTCACCAAGTGCTGGACGACGCAGGGGATCCGTGATGAGCTTTACATCCAGCTGTGCAGGCAGACCACAGACAATCTGTGCTACCAGAGCCTGGCGTACGGCTGGGAGCTCATGGCGGTCTGCTTGGCTTTCTTTTCTCCATCGCCCAAGTTCCAGTCGTACCTGGAAGGATACATCTATCGGCACACTGACCCTGCTCATGACGTGAAAAGTACGTGAGGTTATTGTGCTCTTGCAACTCGATCTTGTCAAATGATACATTGTCTTAAACAGCTCTTTTCTTCAAGTGTGGAGCTCATAAGCCTAACATTTTGTATTGATGTGCCTCGTGGCCATGTTCTGGGGATTCAGGTATAAAAAGTAACATTTTTCTATGTTGTATCTGCTGTGTTCCTGCCCTTACCCCTTTCTCTGCACCACTACCCCACCTCTCCCCCTCTTTTCCCCCGTCCACACCCCCGGTGCTGAATGCTGGCTGTGATAAAGTGGACTGTGACTGGCTGTGGGGAAGTGTAAGGTCCCTGCTCCACCGCACGCACATGCACACGCGCACGCGCTCACACTCTCTCTCAC
>NC_063350.1:10578391-10604733 GCF_021869965.1 Rhincodon typus
CACACACACACACACACACACACAATAGTAGGGCCACACGTGCACATGTAGCAGATAGCAGTCAGGCTGCACAACCCTGGATCATTTCTTCTCTAATCTATGATGTACAAAGCTTGCAGCCATTTCTAGCTGCCCCACCTCCAGCCCAAACTCGCAGACTGTACCAGGGACTGTGGCTTAGCTGATCTCTGGATAAATACAGAGTTTAAGAAGTGTGACGCGCTCAAAGGTGCCATTTTTCAGATAACACATTAACTTAGACTCTGTCGATTAAGGTGATAGAAAAGTAAGAGAGTTCTCCACAGTGTCCCAGCCAGTATTTATTTCTCAGTCAGTATTGCAAGTATAGCAATCCTTGTATTATCTGTCATCTATGGGACCAGGAATGTGCCAATTGATCAAATATTTCAGATAACCACGAGGTCCACATAATCAATGTGAAAACACACACTAAGTAATGGAAACCTAATGCAGGGGGATATACGCATCACTGTTATTTACAGCGTAAACCACTTTAATAATGCAACTTTGCCTTCCATAAAACTTACCAACAGAGAGAGCCTTCTCACTCACACCCTCAACTGACTCCTCGGAGATTGCGATAATACAGAAAACATCCAGTATTTCAAGTATATAATATTTGCCAGTTTATCAAGAGTACTTAAAAGAAAGTTTGCTGTATATTATTTGGTTGTTGTTACACTGCTGTCTGTGGGAGTTATATACAAATTTATTGCTGCATTTCCTGCGATACAACAGTGACCAAATTTCTAAGCACTTAATTTGCTTAAAGCACTTTGGGCCATTCTGAGATTGTGAATGGAGCTACCACTTTTTGTGCTTTTTGGTACAAAGTTCCCCAGGCGTGAGCATTTTGGCACCCTGCTCCACTTGGGGTAAAGAGTCAATGGTACCCTCAGTGACTCTTGTCTTAAAGCTGAAGTCATTCAGTGGTATAGCATGTGGGAAATACTGCAATCACGCAGCACAGAATTAGGTTGTGCACACACTCGCGCTCTCTCTCACGCGCTCTCTCTCGTTCTCTTGCATTTGCTCTCTGGCTCTCTCTCCTCCCTCCCCCAGTGCTGTCACATACAGGGGCTGAGTACACGCCCCACAGGACAGTGCAAGGAAGGATCACTTCTCATTCCCACACAGTTTTGGAGGTAGCTGCGGTGACTCTGCCTAGGAGATGGTTACCAGCTTGTATTGCCTCATTGCTGGTCAAACGTACAGAAGGGAACGAGTGAGCACCAGTAGGTTCAGTTCTGCCTCAGGGAGAGCGATGGAAATACCGCAGTGCCCAGTGAATAGGGAGAGAGCCTTCGGTTCCAGGAGTGTGTTCTGTCAAATGAGTTTGACCGAGAGTGCTGTTTTAATTCAGGCTGCCTGCATTGTTTCCGTGACCCTGAACCTTGAGTCATTGCATTCCTGTTGTCCGCCATTCTCCCCTTAGATGCCACTTTCAACAACAGTTTGTAAAAGGCTGGGGAAAAATAAACTCCTAACACCCCCCGAGCCTGAGATCTTTACCCCGTCTGTGACTACAAGAGCAGGAGTAGGCTGTCTGCCCCCTTGAGTCTGTTCAGCCCATTCACTAACATTACTGCTGCTCTGCAGCCTGGCTCCACAGAGAAAATTGGAACAGGAGTAGGCCATTCAGCCCTTTGAGCCTGCTACGCTATTCAGTATGATCATCCAATTGTGTACTCTAATCTTACTTTCTCCCCATGCCCTTGGATCCATTCAACCCAAGAAATAAAATCCAACTCCTTCTTGAAAACATTTTTTTACCCAACCACTTTCTGTGGCAGAGAATTCCATGGCTCTCACTGTCTGGGTGAAGAGATATTTGTCCTTATTTCAGTCCTAAATGGCCTACCTTGTATCTTCAGATTGTGCCCCCTGGTCCTGGCCTCCCTGGTCATCAGGACCATCCTTCCTGTGTTTATCCCATAGAGTCCCATTAGAAATGCATAGGTTTCTGTAAGATCCTCGTCATTCTAATAAACTCCAGTAAATATAGTCCTAACTGACCCGCCCCCGTGTCTCCTTGTATGTTAGAGCTGTCATCCCAGGAGTCAGTACATCTCCATTGCCTCAGTACCTTCAGTTAAACACATCTAGCAATCTGAGATTTAAAACTCACTGTTAGCCCAGCATCAATCAAGACTGTCTTGTGGCACAGTGGATTAATGTTATTGCCTCTGAGCCAGGAGGTCCCGGGCGGGACTTGATCAGCAGGAAGCTGTGTTCTTAACATGGCCGAACAGGTTGATTAATAGCATTTATTTATTCGTTCCTGGGGTGTGGGCATCGCTAGTGTGGCCAACATTCAAATACAATCTGCAGATCCTTCCAGTACTCCCATGACGGACAGTAAGAGGAAGTGAACCAATTCCTGGTCAGCCATGTTGGATGAAGATGGTGTCCCAGGGGTGACAGGCCACTGACCTGTTCCAGGAAGAATAAGCTACAGAAATAGACTTAGGGCTTCATCGTCTTCATGCAGCTCCAGATCAAGGAGCTTTCTAAATCTAGAATCGGTCACTATTTGGGAAAGAGAATTCTTGACTTTCAACATGCAAGTGTTTCCCAATTTCACTTCTGAAAGGTCTGGCCCTAATTTGAAGACAACGTTGTGCAGGACTAGACTGTGCGGCCAGCAGGATGAGGTCCTGTCAACTGCGTCTGCTTTCCTTAATGACAGACAAACTCCCCTTATTGAAGTGTGCGAGATTCTTAGGGGATTTGACAGGGTAGCTGCAGAGAGGTTGAGGGACAGTCTAGCACCAGAGGGCCATAATCTCGGAGTAAGGGATCGCACATTTGAGACAGAGATGAGGAGGAATTTATTCTCTTGGAGGGTTGTGAATCTGTGGAATTTTTTTTACCACAAAGGGCTGTCGAGAGGCTGGATCACTGGGTACATTCGAGGCTGAGAGATTTTTTAGATGGTAAGGGAATCGGGGGTTATGTGGGAAAAGGCAGCAAAGTGGCGTTGAGGATTATAAGATCAGGCATGATCTCATTGAATGGCAGAGAGGACTCGATGGGCTGAATGGTCTACTCCTATGTCTCATTGATCAAATCACTGCAAACTTTCTAAGCTCCAGGAAATCCTGACCCAGGTTTGTTTAATGCCTCCTTGTAATTCTCTGTGAGGGATGACTGTGCACTCTGACATCTGTTACACTTTGTTATGTGTCAATTAAAAGTCTGTCTTGCCATTGTTTTCTTTAAAAGAATCATCACAAGTTCAGCCACATGTTGGAGTGACCTTTCCAGTACTTTAGTTCTGTTTTCTTTTCTAAATTCCAGTAACCGAGCGCATCAAGGAGCTGGTGGAGATGAAAAACAAGAGGTTTTCAAAATCGAGGAAGAAGAGAAAGCAGAACATTGAGGAGGAGGAAGGTATGTTTGAGCTAGTTGATCACACTGATGGCTCGAATAAAAGTGACTGTGTTTCCTTTTGCTTCTAATTAAGGACTGTTAACCGGTAACAGTAAGCTTATGTATTCCTGGTGATTTTACAAGGCATTAAAGTGGTGTTTAACATGGGTTTCCAGCACTTGGCCTAATTGGGAGAATTTAATAGGTGCTCAGCACAAGATAAACTCCTGGAATTGTTTGCTCAAAGCCTAGGATATACATTTTATTTAAACATTTCTCATATTTCAAATTGTAAGGTGCCAGCACTGAGAAATCCCATAGCAGAACTCGTTGGTTAGCATTTACTGAGTTTGATGTCTACCAGAGAGCAGAATTAATGTAAACTGAGAGACCCTGTCAGTGACTTCCCTCTGTGGTTTTCTGAAGTTTGATTGGAGTGGGGGGAGCCAAGAATAGTGATTTGTTTTCCCTCTTAAAGCACTTTTTGTAAAGCACCCCTCTATCGCAAGGTTTGAGTCCCACTCCTGGACTTAAGCATGAAAAAGAATCTAGGCCGACACACTCATGGTGCCGCACTGTCAGAGGGTCCTGTCTTTGTGGTGAGATGTTGCACCAAGGCCCTGACAGCCTGCTCTGGCCGATGTTAAAGACCTCATGGCACAATTTTAAAGGAGAAAGAGGGAGGGACATCATCCTTCACCAATGCCCTGACTGTTATCTATCCCTCAATCTCAGAATAAGGGGTCGCACATCTTAAGACCAAGATGAGAAGGAATTTCTCCTTGGAGCGGAGTGAATCTGTGAAATTCTTCACCACAGAGGGCTTGGGGAGGTTTGATCCTGAAGTGTATTCAAGCCTGAGATGGACAGATATTTTTAATCTGTGAGGTTTATGAGGGAAAAGGTTGGAAAGTGGATGATCAGATGAGCTATAATCTCGTTGAATTGCAGAGCAGACTCGACGGGTTGAATGGCCTATTTAATGCTGTTAAATCTTACAGTCTTGCGGTCAAGCATCTCGATAAAACTAAAGTTATTCTCAGTTGGCCGTGTGCAGATTTGATTGCTGCACGGCCTGCATGCCAAGTTCAAAAGAACTACACTGGAATCTGAGATGCTTGGTGGTTATGAAAGGCACTGTACAAATGCATTTTTTCCCCTATGGTTTGTTTTTAAAAAAAAAAAGATCTGGCCCCACCCTTTCAGTGGTTCTGCCAGTCTACACTTTGTTCCTTTTGAAACTGGGGCCCCACGAGAGGGGGCGAGCTCTTTGTACCACAGTGTGGGTGCAGCATTCCTTGGGTTTAAATCAGCACCAAGATACCAGGACCTAGTGGACAAGACGGAGGTCAGGTAACCTCGCCACATTACAGTGCCACACTTGCTGGGACTGACTGCTTATTTCTTTGTTTCTTTCAGAACTCCTCATCAGCACATACGCCAAGTACTGCTACCGCAAGCTGCAGAAGGTTGCTGTGACTGGAGGAAAGAAGGTTTACAGCTGAAGATTTTGTTTTAATCGTTGCCAGCAGCTGTCACCCTGAAATTTCACTAGCTGTTCCTGTCCGTCTCTGTCTGCTCTTTGTACTGTTGTACATCCCTCCTCCTAGCCTGCACAGGGTTACTCTCAGCCTGGGAAGCTGTGTGCTCCCAGAGTCGGAATTTGTGCAGCTGGTGACAGGCAGTAATAGAGGGCTGCACTTCCTTTCTGCAGTAATCCTTTATTCTGCCTCTGCAGTGCCCGTTTCCACTTCGACACAGCGTTAAAATGTTGGTCAGGAGAGGGTCGAAGCTGAGGGTAGAAAGAAATGAGTTGGACTAACATGAACAGAGTAAACAAAAGTTAATGGTAAAGTTACCGTAGACTCAGAGGATCAATGGACTGGTGGTGAGTTTAACCCAAGGGTCACTACGTGAAGTGGAGAAGACAAACTTTCAAGGTCACCTCAGCAAGTGTGGGAATTAGAGTCATACAGCACAGACCATACTGACCATAATCCCAAACTAAACTGGTCCCACCTGCCTGCGCTTGGCCTATATCCCTCCAAACATTTCTTACTCATGTACTTATCCAAATGTGTTTTAAATGTTGTAACTGTACCTGCATCTCCCACTTCTTCTGGAAGTTCATTCCACACAAACCACCCTGTAAAAAAATTTTTAAAAATTGCCCCTTATGTCTTTTTAAAATCTTTCTCCTCTCACCTTAAAAGTATACCCCCAGTCTTGAAATCTGCCACCCTAGGAAAAAGACCTTTGCCATTCACCTTATCTATGACCCTCATGATTTTATAAACCTCAATAAGGTCACCCCTCAGCCTCTCTCACTCCAGCGAGCGAAATCCCGGCCTATCCAGCCTCCTCTTGTAACTCAACCTGTGCTGCTACCATCAATCAGCATACCAGCCATCCAGCCAAATGAGCTGACTAAACCCCACCACCCCTCCCACACGCACACATATACGCACATATATATATATATATATATATATACACACACACATATACACACACACATACACACACACGTGCAGAGGTCTGCAGCACAGAAAAAGGCCCTTCGGCCCATATCAAATGGGGAAATTTCCTGTTGCCTTTTTTTCTTACTGTAGGGGGATGTTTGTGCATTTTAATTCAAGCTGAAAAAAGGATGTTAGAAGTGTATGAGGAAGGAATGGGATTGGAATACAAAAACAAACACAGTCTGAGCTGCCTGAGCCAGATTGGCCTGTTCCTGCGCGATTCTCAATATGAAACACATCTCCAGTCCAAAGCAAAGGGTTGTTGCTTGCTATTTTTAACAAAAACAAATCAATTAACAGCTCACATGTTTTACTGTAGCACCCTTTGATCCAAGTTCTCTCTCTTTTGAAGTTGTGTTTTCCTGTTGGCAGTGTTGGTTTGCGGTCCTGACCCTAAGATCTCGGGCAGGTGCAGAAACGAAGGATCAGCTACTAGATTCACACACGGAATTAAGAGAAACAGGCCATTCAGCCCAGCTCATCGTGCCAGTTTTTATCCTGCTCCTCAACAACCTCCACTTCATAGTACAGCACATGAACAGGCCCTTCGGCCCACCATGTCTGTGCTGACTATAGTGTCATTTTAAACTAAAAATGTCTGCCTCCCCATGGTCCGTATCCCTATATTCCCTGCCTGTTCATATCTAAATGCCTCTTAAACCTTGTTATTATATCTGTTTCAATCATCTCCTCTGCCGTGTCACTTTTCTGCATATCCTTGAATTTCTTTCTCTCTCATTTACTGACCTGCTCTCCTCATAAAGTCCTTCAATCTATGGCACAGAAAAAGGCCCTTAAGCCCATCGAATCTGTGTTGGTCAAAGAACAACCACTTTAAAAACCAGGCGGGAAAACACACTGACACTTCATCAGAGGCTGCACTGAGGATGTTACCCAGCACGGTAACGAAATGTCTGCGGAACAACAAAACAGCTCGGCGAGCCAACCAACCTCAACACCCACAACCCGAGCTACAGATCTACTCCAAAACCTTAACAACCACTTAAGTATTTTAATCCCATTTTCCAGCTCTTGGCCCATTGCCTTGTATGCTTTGGCATTGCAGGTGCACATCTACCACCCTTACCGGCAGTGAGTTCCAGATTCCCAACACCCTCTGGATGAAAATTATTTTCCTCACATCCCCTCTAAACCTTCAGCCCCTCACCTTAAATCTGTGCCCCTCGGTCATTGATCCCTGCACCAAGGGGAAAAGTTTTTTCCTGTCTACCTTGTCAATGTACCTCAATTTAATACGTCTCAATTATGTCCCCCCCTCTCAGCCTCTTGTGCTCAAAGGAAAACAACCCCAGGCTGTCCATAAAAGAAACTCGCCAGCCCAGGCAACATTCTGATTAATCTGCTCCGCACCCTCCCAGGTATTATCACCTCCCTTCTCTAATATGGATTTCAGAACTACACATGGTACTCTGGCTGTGGCCTGATGGTTGGTGAAACGTTGGCACAGTGGTTTGCATTGCTGCCTCCCAGCGCCAGGGACCCAGATTCAATTCTACCCTCCGGCTATTGTCTGTCTGGAGTTTGCATATTCTGCCCGTGTCTGCGCGGGTTTCCTCCCACAGTCCAAAGGTGCACAGGTTAGGGTGGATTGGCCATGCTAAATTGCCCCATGGTGTTCAGGGATGTGCAGGCTGGCGGGATCGGAAATGCAGGGTTATACCGGGAAAGAGTAGAGAAATGAGGCTGGGGTGGGGAATGCTGTCCAAAGCGTTGGTGTAGACTTGATGGACCAAATGGCCTGCTTCCACACTGCAGCAATTCTGTGATTCTAATCAACATTTTATAGAGTTCTCAGTACAACCTCCCTGCTCTTAGACACTGTGGCCTGGCTTATAAAGACAAGCTCTCTTAAGAGATGGTTTATTTCGTATTCTGACCAGTTTCCGAATTATAAAAGTGATACATGCACAATGGGGCCTTTCGGCGCATCGTGTGTGCACCGACTCTCTGAGCATTTTGATTTAGTGCCAATTGCCTGGGAACTGGGAGCAAGGTTTTTCACCCAGAGGGTGGTTGGGGTCTGGAATGCACTGCCTGGGAGGGTAGTTGAGGTGGGAAACCTCACAACCTTCAAAAAGTACTTTGGATAAGCACTTGGAATGTGATAACATCAAAGGCTTTGGCCTACTGCTGGGCAGTGAGATCAGTGTAGATGGTATATTTTGCCAGTACAAACTTGATGTACTATATGATTGTGAGCCTGCATTTTCCCCGTGACCCTGCACATTATTTCTATGTAAGTATCATCTGTTGCCCTCTGGAATGTTTCAGTTGAACCTCCCTCCATCACACTTCAAGGCAGTGCATTCCAGACTAGCTAAATTTCTTACCATTTTGCAATTAATTCATTTGCAAATTAATTTAAATCTGTGCCCTCTTGTTCTCAGTCCTTTTACGAGCGGGAACAGTTTCTGCGTCTACCCCTCATGATTTTGAAAGAAATGCAAAGTCTCTGGGGGGGCAGAAAAAGTGTCCTGCAATTTTTATTTATACATTCTTGCAATAGGATGGATCAGTTGGGAATAATGAGAACAATGTGGGAAGCCTTGCCATTATTTGAAGAGTAGGAGCATGATCTGATGGAAGGAAGGGTGAATAAAATCAAAACAGCAAAGCTGAGGCAGGAAAAAGGTCATTGATTTATATTTTCTTTATTTGTTCGTGGGATGTCAGGGCCACTAAGTGGACCAGCATTTATGGCCCATCCCTAATTGCCCCTTGAGAAGGGAGTGGTGGGCTGTCTTCTGGAAACTTTGCGATCCTTAAGGTGTAGGAACACCCAAAATGCTCTTAAGGAGGGAGTACCAGGATTTTAACCCAGCGACAGTAAAGGAACCATAAGGGCATAGGATTAGACGCAGGCCATTCAGCCCGTTGAGTCCGCTCTGCCATTCAGTGAGATCATGGCTGATCTGAAAAGTCTGTCTATCTCAGTCGTGAATGTAATTAATGACCAGCCTTGACATCCCTCTGCAGTAAAGAATTCCACAGATTCCCTCCCCTCTGAGAGAGGAAATTCTTTCATGTTTGCGTCTTAAACGTACGATCCCTGAATCTGAGAATATGCCCTCTGACCCTAGAATCTCCCACAAAGGAATACAACCTTTCTGTGTCTGTTTATAGTTGAGCCGAGGTGATGTAGTTTGTGAGGCTAGAAGAGGAACTTGCGGCTGGTGGTGTTCACACGTATTTGCTTCCAGGTGATAGAGGCTGGGGCTTTGGGAGGTGTTGTCAGAGGGGGTGTAATGAGTTATTGCTGTACGCCTTTTGTGTCGGGAATGAATGGAGTGAATGTTGAACGTAGCGGATGGCACGGAGGGTCTGAGCTGGATTGAAATGTGCTTTCCTTCATCCGCAGGGACTCAGAAAACCAACCATTGAGGAGATCCATCATGCGAAAAATGCCATCCTGACCCCATCCATGTTTGGCAGCTCTTTGGAAGAGATCATGGAAAGGCAACGCGAACGCTACCCAGAGAAGAAACTGCCCTGGGTTCAAACCCAGCTCTCCAATAAAGTACTGGCACTGGGAGGGGCACAGGTTGAAGGCATCTTCAGGTAAGACTGAGTTTGTTCACTGTGAGCCTGTAGGTGGGGCAGGACATGGCTGTGCTGCGGGCAGGGGGCTCTGCTGCAGGGGTGCCTGGTAATTGGGGATATGCCATACAATAAACAGGCTGTGAGCAACAAAGAAACATAAGAGGGAATGTTACGGCTCAGCACAGTTAGCACTGCAGCCTCACAGCACTAGGGACCCGGGTTCGGGCTGTGTGGAGTTTGCACATTCTGTCCGTGTCTGTGTGGGTTTCCTCCAGGTTTCTTCCCACAGTCCAAAGATGTGCAAGTTAGGTGGATTAGCCATGGGAAATGCAGGGTTACAGGGATAGGGTGGGCGGGGGTGGGGCGTGCTAGTCAGAGGATCAGTGTGGACTCAATGGGCCGAACGGCCTGCTTCCACACTCTGGGGATTCTATGACTCTCTGTTACCTTGGACCGAGATTGTGCACTTCCTTCTGGAGAAAGGTCCACCGGATTCGAAACTGCTTTCTTTTCACCAGCAGTTGCCAGACCTGCTGAGTTGTAGTGTATTTGACCTGGTATTAAAATCTCCACTGGAGTGAATTTTCTTGCCCTGTCACAGTCTTGTGTTTAGCTTGGGGGCATGCAAATGTCCTGTTTTCTCTTTTTTACCCATTATCTCTGACACCCCCCCCCCCTCCGACGCACTGGCCTGAGGAGAGTTTGTTCTGAGCCGCTGTTTGGCCTCAGTGGTTGTTGTTCGTGTGTGAGGCGAGCGGATTTGTTTGCACTGATCGTGAGGCTTTCCCAGTTCATCTCCTCCGCCTGCAACCCTTCCCACTCACCGTTCTGCGCAGGATTTCCGGAGTATCCTGGTGCCCCCCAGGAGCGGTCTGTGTACAGAGCAGCCTGTTCTGTCAGCCACCTTGTCAGCGATTACAGTAAGTCCCTTTACAAAGGATGAAGAGTCTCTCAGGTATTTGAGTATCGGAGCTGGGAAGTCATGTTGAGGTTATACAGGATGTTGGTAAGGCCTCTTCTGCAGTACTGTGTCTGGTTTTAGTCAACCACTTATAGGAAGGGTGTTATTGAGCTGGAGAGGGATCAGAAGAAATTTACCAGGATGTTGCCAGGTATGGAAGGTTTGAGTTATAAAGAGATAGGCTGAGACTTTTTTCACTGGAGAGTAGGAGGTTGAGAGGTGACGGGATAGAAGTTTATAAAATGATGAGGGGAATAGAGTTAATGGTAGGTGTCTTTTCCCCTGGATGAGGGATTTCAAGACTAGGGGATATATTTTTAAGGTGAGAGAAGAAAGATTTAAAAAAGACGAGCAGCAAGTGTTTTACAGAGGTTGGTTCGCATGTAGAATAAACTTCATGAGGAAGTGATGATTGAGGGTACAATTACAGCATTTAAAAGGCATTTGGATAAGTATGTGAATAGGAAAGGTTCGGAGGGATATGGGGTGGGAGCAGGCAGGTGGGACTAGTCTAGTTGAGGATTATAAAAACTGAAAGAACTGCGAATGCTGTAAATCAGGAACAAAAGTAAAGTTGCTGGAAAAGCTCGGCAGGTCTGGCAGCATCAATGAAGAAAAAATCAGAGTTAACGTTTCGGGTCCGGTGAGGAACGGTCACCAGACCTGAAATGTTAACTCTGATTTTTTCTTCGCAGATGCTGCCAGACCTGCCGAGCTTTTCCAGCAACTTTGTTTTTGTTCCTAGTTTGGGATTATGTTCAGCATGGACTGGTTGGACCAAAGGGTCTGTTTCCGTGCTTCATGACTCTGTGACTCTATAACCCTCATTCAGCCCCTTGGGGCAGATTATAGTCTTCCCCCTCATGCTGTTTCTCCCCCAGCTGAAAAACTCTGACCCCAGCTGAACTCAGCAGGAGGAATCCGCTGTAGAAATTAATTGCAAGGATCTGCAGAAAGGGAGTGGGACCAAGTGGGTTGCTCTTTGAGAGAAATGGCATGGACACAATGGGCTAAGTGGCCTTCTGTTTTATGATTCTAACGTTCTAAACTCTGCGTTTTAGCTACTCATTCGACAAACCCTATTGAACTCATGCCCGTGGTGATCTGTCCTCAGTTCCCAGTGGGTTTTCCCACTGGAAGCATTCCCCATGCTATCTGCCAAATAATGTCCGTGAGTGGGTTTTGATTGTGCCTTTACGAAGGGAGACAGGAAACAATTGGTTTTTCTTTGTCTTATCTTCACTTTCTCCCCTCCCCTCTGCCATATCAAGGGAGCATCGATGGGGGAAACCATTGACTGAAGGAGTCACAGTTACCTACCTCTTTTCTGTTGCTTTTATATGTTGAAGTTTTGTTCCATTATGTTGGTGTTTGTTGCCTCACTTGTTTATTTTTAGGTAGCGAAAGCACTTGGCCTACACTCTCTGTTTCCCTTTTGACTGCACTCAGCCGCGTTTTCCATCTGGAACGTCTAATTTTAGCCATTGGTGACCCAAATTGGAAGCTCACAAATTGATTTTAAAAGCTTGCAAAGCCTCCAGGCTGGGAAGGGTTAAATACTGCAGTGGAGCTGGGTTGCAGCAGGACTGTGAAACATCCGTCCAGCCGGCCCTTGTGCAGCTATCGGCTTGCTCCTCTACATTCATATGTACCCTTAATGCTCTTCGTTTGCACACCATAAGCAGTAGTTACACCACACCCGGTTGGAAATCACGCCATTTCTGTGCTGCCCAAGGCTTTGTATTCTCAGTGTTCTCTGCTGCCAATTTACCCCCAAGCCCACTCCACCCTGCCCTCAATCCCTCACCCGTCCCCGACACGACCCACCACATGTCCACTGCAACAATCTTCAGACTTCTCCTCTTGCCTTGCGCTGTCTCCCAATATGCCAGCTTTTTTGGGGTTTTTTTAAATATGGGCATCATTGGCAGGGCCAACATTTGTGGCCTGTCCCTAATTGCCCTTGAACTGAGTGACTTGACTTGCTCGATCATTTTGAGGGGGCAGTTAAGAATCTGGGTCTGAGTCATGTGTAGGCCGGACCAGGAAAGGATGGCAAATTCCTTCCCTAAAGAGCATTAGTGAAAATCGGAGTTGGGAAGTCATGTTGAGGTTATACAGGACATTGGTGAGGCCTCTTCTGGAAGACTGTGTCCAGTTCTAGTCATCCTGTTATAGGAGGGATATTATCGAGCTGGAGGGGGATCAGGAGAGATTTACCAGATGTTTCCCAACTCAGGTTTTAACAGAAATCAGTAATTGTCACAGTTTCTGTGGCGAGCTTTCAGTTAAATATCTTCATTACTCGAATGTATATTCCCTCAGCCACCGTGGTGGGATTTGAACCTGTGTCCACAGAGCATAAGCCTGACCCTGTGAGGTACGAGACAAGTCCCATTATCACCGTGCCACCATCTTCCCTCAAACAGCTCATTCAAAGCTTTACATGGCCTCCCCCCCACCCCAGCCTGCACCGGCCTGATCTCCTGTCCCTGGCTACCTGATTGGCCACCTACACCATAAGCTAAAACCACAAGCTAGCACAGGTTAGTCAGGCCAAACAGCCTGTTTATGTGTCTTATGTTGCAGGTAAAAATGCTTTTGCACTTTTCGGGTCTACTGCCTGGAACCCTCTTACCCCTCCCCCCAAATTCCTCAGCCTCACTACTCTTCTCCCCAGCTTTTTAAAACCATTTTCCCCTTTTTCTGCACATGCATTAGGTCCACTCTTTTCCTCAGCATCTGTTTGTTTCATTGTTGATGCGACTTCTCGATCAGGGAGATAGATATTGAATCCATTGTGTGGGTCTTCCCACAGCACATGGACCACAGCGGCTCCAGAAGGCAGCTCCCTACCACCTTCTCAAGGGGGCAACTAGGGACGCGCAAGAAATGCTGGGCCCAGCCAGTGACACCCACATCCCATGAGTGAATAAAAAAACATCACCCTCTTCGTGAGTGATGATTGGCTCAATGATTTCTGTAAACACGTGGAATGTACCTCGTTTTTGTTTAATTCTGTGCAAAGTGTGGGATTAAATGGCCAGGCACCATGTGGAAAACGGCAGAGTTTTAAGGAAGAATACCAAAGAACTGCAGATGATGAAAATGCAGGGCTTTTTTAAAGCCCTGACTGGAAGCTGACTGAATGACCATGTCCCTCTGTTTCAGAGTGCCTGGGGACATTGATGAAGTGAATGCCCTCAAACTGCAGGTTGACCAGTGGAGGATTCCAGAGAACCTTGCTGACCCCCATATACCAGGTAACGTCTGTCATTCAGGACTGGAAGGTGGTCAGGAACAAGTTTGATGGGCTGAATGGCCACCTCCTGTTCCTGTCGTTTATCTCAGAGTTGAACTTGTCCTATGCAAATGCCTGAAGCAAGTCATTGCTGGGAGAGGCAGAGGTTTAGGTGCCTATAATTTAACGTACACAATTCATAAATTCCAATAATAGACATTTTCTAAAGCCTTTCATAAGTGTCCTACAGTTCGTTACTTACATGGTGCACATGCAACCTCTTGTGGTAGAAGAGGGTACTGCGTATCCAATTTTTATGCCAAGTTCAGTCACATTGGTGTTTGTGTACCCCAGTTTCTCCCTTCTCTCTTCACAGATGCTGCCTAATCTCTTGATTATTTTCAGCACTTTCTGTTGTTTACATTCTTTCGCTGTCATGTTAATTGGCAACACTCTCTCTCACTAAAGATCTACACTCAGCCCACTCCTGAGGGAGTGCTGCTCTGTTGGATGTGCTGTCTTTCAGACGTGTCAAACTGACCCTCTGTCAGCCTGTTGGGGGTAAATGAAAGACAGCCCACGACAGTGTTGAAGCAGTTAGCCAATGTTTATCCTTCAATCACTGGAAGCAGATGGACTGGTCGTTATCATGTTGCTGTTTGAGCTGGGTATTTGCCTTAGTAACATTAGACCAGTGACTGTCGTGGTAATATATCCCTAGACCCTCCAGTTTAATGCTTTGATAACATGGAGTTCAACTGGTGACATTTAAGTTCAATTACTTCAATCTGGAAATAATGGGCTCTTAGGGTGCAATGGTAGCATCACTATCTCTGAGCCAGGAGACCAAGGTTCAAGTCCCACCTACTCCATAGAGGTGTGTAATAACGTCGCTGAAATAGTTGTTTCAAAATATCTAAATTCTAGCATTATAAACTAGTCTCAGCGACAGCCGGGAAAATTGTCATCGACTGTTGTAAAATCTCGTCTGGTTCATTCTTGCCTTTTAGAAAGAAAAGCTCTTAACTGTTGCCCAGAATGGGTTATTCACAGGGCATAAGAGCCAGCCAATAAAAAAAAAAATAAAAATCAGACAGTGTAAGTATTTTGTTACCTGAAAAACACTTGATACTTTTGGAGAATGGGAAAAGGTTCCCCATTTAATTTGATTGTCACAGCAGACTGAATTTAAATAATTCTAGGTATTCTGGGCATACCACAGAAGCACAGGATGTCATTTTTATTTTTTGATGCAGGACTGCCTCATAAACACCCCGCCCGGCCTCATGTAGAGTGTTACAGCACGGAAACAGACCCTTTGATCTAACCAGTTCATCCCCAACACAATCCCAAACTAAACTAGTCCCACCTGCCTGCTCCTGGTCCATATCCTTCCCAAACCTTTCCTATTCATGTACTTATCCAAATGTCTTTTAAACATTGTAACTTTGATTCCACATGTGAATCAGCCTCTGCGTAAAAACAAATTTGCCCGTCATGTCTTTTTGTTAAATCTCTCTCCTCTCACCGTAAAAATGTGCGCCCTAGAGTTGAAATCCTAGGGAAAAGACAACTACCATTAACTGTATTTATATCCCTTGTTATTTTATAAGGGGGCACGTCCTTTTCTCACTGTGCCTGTGGTTTTTTTTTTGTCTCTGTGCAGCCTCACTGCTGAAGCTGTGGTACCGAGAGCTGGAGGAACCCCTGATTCCTCCGAAGTTTTACCTGCAGTGCGTGAACAACTACGAGAATCCCGAAGCTGCTGTCGCCGTTGTTGCTTCTCTGCCTGAAATAAACCGCCTTGTCCTTGGTTACCTCATCCACTTTTTACAGGTGAGTACACCTGAGATTGGCCGTATTAAAGATTGCTGCAAAGTGTCAAAGGGATGTACAGGCCAGATGGATCAGCCATGGGAAATGCGGGGTCACGGCAATAGGAATGGTGGGGGGTGGGGGGATTGTTCTGGGCGGGATGCTCCTCTTCGGAGGGTTGCTGTAGACCTGATGGGCCGAATGGCCTCTATCAGCATTAGAGATTTCTATGATGCGGAGAACTGCACTCTATAGACACTCTAGATTATTCTGCAGTGTTTAAAACTGGTCTGGGCAGTGTTGGATAACAAGATGTGGAGCTGGATGAACACAGCAGGCTAGGCAGCATCAGAGGAGCAGGAAAGCTGACGTTTCGGTTCTGGACCCTACTTCAGAAATTTCCTCAAAGAACGGTCCAGACCCGAAACGTCAGCTTTCCTGCTCCTCTGATGCTGCATGGCCTGCTGTGTTCGTCCAGCTCTACACCTTGTTATCTCAGATTCTACAGCATCTGCAGTTCCTACTATCTCTGGGCAGTGTTGGACCTGGTGAAGAGGGCACTTATCAAATAGTGACCGTGTCAGAAGCAGCCTTAATGTAGGGGGGGGAATTGAATAAGCCCTCTGCAGTTTTGTGAGAAAATAGCCAGGGTGTGGGAGTAATTGGACAGCTCTATCGAGGGGGTTGGAGCATAAGAGTACGGAAGCCTCGGTGCAACTGTACAAGGTGCTGGTGAGACCACATCTGGAATTCTGTGAGTCGTTTCTTTATTGAAGGAAAGATATTTCATTGGAGGCTATTCAGGGAAGGTTCACTAGGGTGATCCACAATGTGGAGGGATTACCTTACAAGCAAAGGTTAAACAGGTTGGGAATCTGCTCACTGGAGTTTAGAAGAATGAGAGTTGATCTCATTGAAACATATAGGATTCTTAAGGGGCTTGACAGGGTAAATGCTGAGAGGATGGTTTCCCTCATGGGAGAGTCTAGGACCAGAGGACATAGTCCCAGGATAAGGGGCACCATTTTTAGACTGAGATGAGGAGGAATTTCATCTTGATGAGGGTTGATAGTCTTTGGAACTCCTTGCCTCAGAGAGCTGTGAGGGCAGAATCCTGGGGTATATTTAAGGCTGAGGTAGATAGATTCTTGATCAGTCAAGGAATGAAGAGTTAGAGGGAAAATGCAGGACAGTGGGCGTGAGGAATGTTGGATCAGCCATGATCCTATTGAATGGCAGAGCAGGTTCAGGGTGGGGGGAGGAGGTCGAACGGCCTCCTCCTGTTCCTATTTCTTATGGCCTTGTCGGTCTTAGTGAAGAACCAGGACAGGCACCAATAAGCCAAATGACTTCCCCCTGTGCTGTAAGATTCTAAGTGCTGCAGCTTTTTGTGACTCTTTGTTGATCCGAGTTTGGAAGTGGATGACAGTGTTTAAGATGATTGGTGGAGTAAAGAAACAGAGGCAAAGGAAACAAAACAGGAGGAAACGTTTTTATTCGCACGCGGGAGTGAACTGGGTTCCAGTGTCTGAAAAGGCAGTCAGTGAAAATTCGATCGTAAGGGTATTGATAAATTCTGGAGAGAAATGTTTTTTTTACAGGCTTAAAGGGAAAGAGCAGGTGGCGTGTCGGGCTAACTGGATGTCTCTACTAGAGAACCTGCGCAGATATGATGGGCCAAAGGGCCACCTCTTGTGCTGTATTCTTCTGAAAATAATTCTGTCACCTGCGTTGGCAGCATCCGCTCTCTCCTGTAAGATCTGCAAGTCTAGGATACTCCTATTGCCCCTCCAGGTGCAGGAGCTCCCATGCCCCTCTTAATTGGGTGGAACTTCAGGAGATAGTTTCAAAACTGGCTTCCACTCCCTGCCGCATCTGCTTGTGGGATCCCGCTTCCCCAAATCCCTGACCTTCAGTCTGGATCCCTTCAGCCAACCTGAGACAAAAACCAATGACATCTTTCTCATTGGGTAAAGTTTATTAATGACTCAGTCTTAATAACTATAAAGGGGACCTGTATTTCTGACTCTGACACTGGTTTTCCCAGACGTGGGCAGGCTCGTTTTTTCCTGAGACAGAATGCACCTGAAGCCATGCACCTGGGCGGTTCATGGCAGGAGCATCCTTGGCTTTTCACGGCCTCCTATCTGCAGGTGATTAACTCGAGGAGGCATGAGTTAGTTCCGTTGACAGAGTGCACAGGATTAGTGAAAACAAAAAGCCGCAACTTCCCTTTACTCTCACGAAACAAAATGTTGAGAATTAACATTCTGAGAGAAGAGATAAACGCTTCTCTTTTTTTCTCCCCCCCCCCTCCTTTTCTAAACAGATTTTTGCACAGCCAGTCAACGTGAGCAAAACCAAGATGGATGTCAACAACCTTGCCATGGTGATGGCTCCAAACTGCCTGCGCTGCCAGTCCGACGATCCTCGGATTATTTTTGAGAACACGAGGAAGGAGATGTCCTTCATCCGCCTGCTCATCGTGCACCTGGACACGAGCTTCATCAAAGATGACCTGTGAGAGGTCAGAGACTCTGACAGTGGCCTGGGTGGCAGGCTCAAGTTGGTCTCTTCCCGTATTCCCTTTGATGGCGTGGTGCGCGTGTTTGTACTCAGTTATGCCTGCTTTTCAGTGGCTGGACAATCACTCGTCAACAAAAAAATGTAATTGCCTCAAGCCAGTACCTGGAACAACCATGGAGCAGCTCCATCCATTTGTACTATTGAATCCAAGTTGCGTTTCCTTGTGTCAATGGTGCAGACCAAAAGCAAGGGAGACCCTGGGCCTTACTGTGTCTGAGATGTTATGCATGAAGTTTGTTTTCTAAAAACTTTTCGCCAATAATGATAACTCAAGTCTATTAGTTTGTGTGTGTGTGTGTGCGTGTGTGTGTGTATGTGTGTGTGTGTGTGTAATTCTCTTTTTTGCACTGGTCAGAGTTAAGAAGGTGCCTCATGACGGAGATAATCAAGCCATTAGTTGGATTGGGTTATCATGATCCTTGTCCCCATGCTGCATTATACAGCAGCTACTGCAATATTCCACAGCATTCTAATGCAGCAACAGAAGGAGGAAGGCGAAATGACACTGAGGCTTTTGGGAGAGGAAGCAGTTTGGGAGCTTTTCTGTCTACCCTATCTGAATTGTTGTATGACTGAGCATCGAAAACAGTGAGGGGAGCTGGGAGTGGCGTTGTACATGTGACCTTTTATTTTGTTTTCTTTTGTAAGAAAGAAACCGCACACTCTAAATAGACATTAACAAAGGTGAATATGTGTCTTTTTTCCTTCTTGAAACAAAGAGAGACATTTGCTAGTTTTGGTTTTCAAAAAAAAAACCTCTTCCCTTTCCAGTGCCCTGAACCAACACTGAGCTATCACTCTGATGGCTCACTGTGCCTTCACAGGAGGGAGACTTCACAACATGATTGTAAAACTCCAGCTGATGTTTCAAATGCCTTGGTCACTGATGATGTAATTGAGTTGATTGAATATTTCAGTTAATATTGTTTTAAGATTTTATTTGTAAGTTCGTCCATGGGATGTGGGTATAGCTGGCTAGGACAGCATTTATTGCCCTGGAGAAGGTAGTGGTGAGCTGCCTCCTTAAATGGCTGCAGTCCCTGGGGTGTAAGTAATGGAAGGATGATCTGTGTCCTCCCGATGCTTAACCACGAAAGAGTGCATTTTTAGTGTAATGTGGCAGACAGCAACTTTACTGCGTGCAGATACGTGTCAGAGTGTGCATTCCAGATTTGATTTTTATTGAGTCCATTTCCCAGCTTGGCCCAGTCCCACTCCATAAGTGGAGTGCACTCTTGGTTTCAGCTGGTGGGCAATCCCCACTTAATCATCCATACCCTCAAAATTCAGGGATTTGCAACTTTTCACAGTTAACCGCAAAACTAGTCTTCAGTTCACAGAGGTGCTCACACAAGGTTCTGAAACGGAAAAGTGCCGTCTGTATGAAATACCCTCTGCTAAGACAATCAGGGGCCTAAGGATGCGGTACCGAGCGAATCATATTAGCGTTTCTAAAGGCCTACTTTGTATTTATGTTAAAAGTATCTGTGAAGTGATGTGAGTGTTTGTCTTTAAGGCTAATTATTTCACTTTGTGATTTTTCTCTGGTAGACTCTGTGGAGTCTTGCTGGAAACAGAAGAGCTATCTGTGTCTCTTCTTGCCAGGATATAGGTTATTTTATCCTTTTTTATAATCATCAGATCCATAACCCACAGGAGTTTTCAACAGCGTGATTGCCATTCTAGAGTATAAATTTACAATAAAATAGGCATCCTAGGAGATCGCAAAAATCTCGTTTAAGGCTTGCACAGCCCCATCATGGCATTCAAATTGGATTTAGTAATTAATGGGAACAAAGGCCCACTAAATTTGGACATTTGCTTTGAGTTAACTCTCAGCTAACAGCATCTGGCTTTAGGCATATTTTCAAATTTAATCATTGCCACTTGAAACTGATTTAATTTACATTTTGATAACTGGATATCTTAATTTTGCAATTAAGAATGAGCTCAAACCATTATTAAATAGATTAAATGGGATGAGGCTGTTTTGATCCATTGATTTTTGTGTATAATGTAATAAGGAATGTTATTATTTTTACTATCTGGTTTACTTTGAGAGGGCCAGATGGAGAGGAGGGTGAGGTCCACTCTCCTGTACGTTCATTATAATCATTTGTTCCTCATTCTATCCACACCCTGGGGTGAGTGGGTCAAGTGATCCAGTTTGTACCCAGTCCCCCAGCCACTCAACATTGCCAGGTCTTGAGGAGCTGTGAATGGTTCTGAGATGGGGTTGTGCCAATTTAGTGGCTGTTCACTCTCTTGCCTTTTCCCTACAGCTTCTGTACTAGACTACTCAGGCTACACAGCAGAATTATACACCTGATGCTAGACTTTCCCAAGCAAGACTTGAAAGCAAAACATGGATTTTTGATGAGCTTG
Organism: Rhincodon typus; assembly: GCF_021869965.1. NCBI lineage: Eukaryota > Metazoa > Chordata > Chondrichthyes > Orectolobiformes > Rhincodontidae > Rhincodon > Rhincodon typus. Next base: position 10,598,856 of record NC_063350.1, read on the forward strand.
TATTGAGGACTGGTAATTTCTCTCATTTGAAATTGAGCTTGGATGGCACACAGCACCTACCTGTTGTAAACTGGCTGTGATCAGCCTTTCAGAGTGAGAAAAACTGTTTAGCTCCAAGTTCATGGAAAGGCCTAGTCAAATCCAACTGCCCTGACTCATGGTTGAGTGTTTATTGTTATTTTTCTGCAGTAGAACTAGGCCAGTTTTACCTAACTGTGGTTTCCTGTGTTCTTGATTGTGGCTCATCACATGGCAGCTGTCCAATTTTTTTTAAACAAGTAATTATTTTTAGAATGTGGTTTAATGCTAAATTACAAATGTCTATCTTGTGCCTAAGCCATGTGTCGATGAGGGCCTGTTCTCCGAAATTATGTTGTGAGTTTAGAGATCACTTTTTAGTTCCAACTCCAAGGTGTTGCTTTCAGATTTGGAAAATTCGAAAATGATTGAAAATCGTACACTTGGACCTGAACAGACAGGTTCTGATATTCCACACAAGCAGTTTCTTTCTGTTGTAAGATGAAACCAAGTGACAGCAGTATCTTTGTTGTTACTTACTGGGGCCTAATCTGTCAGATATACCTCACTGAGGTGTTCTAGCCCAGAAGGTGGTGCAGTGAGGGACCATCAGTATTACAGAATGCCTTTAAGAATGAGGTTATGCGTTCACTGAAGTTGACGATCAGTGGTGTTGCAAATGCAAGAGTGCCAAATGTCAAAGGATCACAACAAAATAATTTGGTGCTCTTGCGTTTGTCCAGATGGATGCAAGACAAAATGCTTTGGCAACACATGTCTCGCGCTCTTTCTCTCTCTCTCTCTCTCTCTCTCTCTCTAATATGTAAGTTCAGTATTACCAAGTTGACTGTATGTTGCAAAGATTTAATCTTGGAATCAATCGTCCGCAAGTTGCCTGGTTCTGGGGCCTTGCCGTTTTAGCCTATGCCTTAACAGGAAAATGATAAAGAGATGACCAATCTGATAATGCTGCTAAAGCTTTAATTCAATCATTTCTTGTCCCTTCCTCCACCCACCCATCTAGTTTATCTGATTGAAAGGTTAATGCGTGATCTTTCTTTCGCCAGTGTAATTTTTGTGGTTTTCTCTCCCATATTCTCCCACGGCTAACATGCATCACAGCAGCAGAATCTAGCCAGTGTTAGTATCAGCTGTTGTCAAGATGTCCTATTTTTATAACAAAAAAGATGGCTTTTCCAAAAAAAAACTTTCTGAATTGTAGCTTGCTCCATTTATATATTCCTCTTAAGTTTATATTTCTGCTGTATAACTGTACAAAATATATTTTAAAATTGTTCTCCAATTAAAGGAGTGTGTGGTCTAACCTTCAGTGAGAGGATGTGTTGTCTAGAAGGGAGAGTGTCTATATAATTATGTACAATTAAACATTGATAATTATTACAGTTGTGCAGCTAGTTATCCTGGCAGAGCATCTATTTTATCTTTTGTCAGACTGCACACTTTTGTTAACAAGGTATTTTACTTCCTCCCCTTTCTCACCCTCTCGTTACTCCCCGCATCCTTGTTATCCCCAATGCCCCTGTTCCTCCCTGTTCCATCGTTACTCTCTATGCCCCATTACTCTGCCCCCATTTGTCCCCAACCTTGACCCTCCTCATGCTCCAAATGTAACCCTCCCCCATGACCTGGGGCTAAATGATCTACCTTACAGCTTATGCTGAGGAGCTTCAGGCATGAACCCACAGCATCTTAACACACCACTGGAGACCCACCTGCTTCACCCTGAGGTAGAAGCCTGATGACAGATTCACTAACCGTGGGCATTTTCTTCAGTGCCCCCGACTTTTCCATTTTCCCTGGAAAGATCCATTGCCTGCTGACTCATGCACTGAAATCGAGTGGATCGAAACGCTTCACAGATTTGCTGTCCCAGTGACCTACTGGACTGTCCATTGTTAGATGGAACCTTGCAGAAAAGAAGCTCCCCTGTTTGGATGTTCTTATGAGATCGGTTCGCTGTCTGAAGTCCGGTTAGCCTATTGAGCGCAGGGATTATCCTGAGTGGTCCTGGGTTAGAGAGTTGGGCGGGTGGGGAACCAGCCTTTCACTCCTGGCTCTGACACAGTAAGCCCCAATGGGGGGTGTGCGTGAGTAAGATGCTGGTTTAGGACTGGTCTGGATGGCCCCTGCAGCTTCCAGTCCTGAGTAAACTCCTTGCCCTTGCCCATGGTGTAGGCCGAATAGAGCAATGTACCAAGAAGCTGACACTTTCCCCGGAATCATCAACACTAGCCCCACTCCTTGCCAGGCAGGAGTTGTCACTTTTAGGAACGGGAGGTAAGATGTAAGCAGAAACTCCATTGATGCCCTTTTAAAATGTCCCATTGCACCATCTATGGGAACTAAAGCAGGCCCATCAATCTGCCACATAGTTTGAGGGTGAGATTATTTGTACGATACACCTCGCATGACTGCAGAATATTTCCTGGTCTTTATGCTGCCATGTGCATTCTGGCTTTTTTCTTGGTGAAGGGTGGAATTTTAATTCTTGCCAAATGGAATATTCACAGGATCGGACGGATCGCTGTTTTGCGCCCCACTAATCGGGCGAGCGTTAACACACCCCATCTGTCACGGAACTGAAGGGACCGGGTGCAGTGTGGAATACAGCTGCCTGCTGAAAGTAATATTCAGTGTAAAGTTAAGATTTCCATTCGATCCATGGATTCCTGGGCTGAGGAGCTTGGTTAAAATCAGCCCCATCCCACTCCCAATGATGCTAATTATATGCACCCTTTCATTGTTTAAAGTAATTCAATTCTGTGGAGGTACTGACAACAATTTACATTACTGTTTGTGCTCCTGCACACAGTACAATATCTGGTATTACACTACTGGATGTTTTGTAAATATAGTTTTATTTGATATTTCTGTACATTGATTATTACAAAGGATTCTTTGTGATGGACAGTTTCCCCCAAAATTGAGGCTGGGGAAAAATAAAGTGACTGAAAACAAGCAGTCGGTTTCAGTAATAATACGATAAAATTAAACCTCAGAATATCCAGGTGGTGGGAATGCACATAGCCATTGTAGCTTTAAAAACAAACCTCGTTTATTCATTTTCTTTTTATTTCCCCATCAGGTATTTACCTAAATATTAATTGTACAGTTTGAAGGGAGGTTGAATGTGGCTTAGAAATAATAAACTCAAAATGGAATTGACTTTCTGAATGAGTAACTGGGGAAAGGGATTTGCCTGTGTGTGTGTGTGTGTGTGTGTGTGTGTGTGTGTGTGTGTGTGTGTACGTGTGTGTTGTATGGAGATTGTCTTATTAAAAGCAAAACCAAATATGTAACCACTCTTGATTTTGTTTCTTTTTGTACATTGTGTCATTTGAAATATGCATTAGTGTTAATGTGTAAAACTGTGTTGTAAACTTCTCTGTAAACAAACATTGCTGTTCATTTTTTTTTTATTGTTTTCTTTGCACTTAGCTTCTCCTTCATGCTGTGATATGTTAATGCTTTTTGACAGGTTGTATAAAAGCAGAATATTTTTTGTGTACACTGGATGTTTCCTTGCGCAACAGAAATGTAAATAAAAACTACAAGATTCTGACCTTAAAAGGTCTCAAGTGTTTGCTGTTGTGAGAATCCAGTGTTTACAGTTAGAGCATTAACTCTCACAAATGGAAATCTATGTACACTAACCATAAACAAATACAACAATTGTTGAGATGTCCAAGACAAATTACTCTTTATTTAGAATTTCTCCATGCTGCAGAACCAACCTCTTCCACCTAAGTAGAGTCAAAATAGAGAGCTACCACCAGACCTCCTTTCTACTCTCAATGTTACAGCAAACTTTGTTTTAACCAGCACCTTAAATCAGCCGGTGTACTTGATAAACAGACAAAAAAATATATATATACACACAATGTCTGGGTATTTGAATAAAGTTTAACAGCGATGTATATATGTACTGCATTATGTTTCTATTACATACTGTATTTTCTTACACCGATTTTAATTGGTGTGTTAATGTTATTATATCGATTTCTTTTTGAGGATGTTGATGTCTCGAAGTTTTGCTTGGTCGTATTACTGCAGTTAGGACGACCTCTTGGTCAACTGGAGTATTCGATCAACTGGTACACTCCTGGTCCTGTAGGTGCCAGTTAATAAAAGGTTTGTTGTATGTATATATATATATGTTATACAGTCCGTGATGGAACACTCAGTCCTCCTTTCTGTTCTATTATAAACCTCCAACAAGTTCGAGAGCCTCTGGAGGGGAATCTTCCTTTTTAGGTATATTTAATCAACCTGTTCAGATGTGCTGGTCTCCTTCCTTGAGGAAGGATGTTGTGAAGCTAGAAAGGGTTCAGAAAAGATTTACGAGGATGTTGCCAGGGTTGGAGGGTTTGAGCTATTGAGAGGGGCTGAAAAGGCTGGGGCTATTTTCTTTGGAGCGTTAGAGGTTTATAAAATCATGAGGAACATGGATAGGGTGAATAGTCAAGGTCGTCTTCCTAGGGCAGGGGAGTCCAAAACTAGAGGGAATAGGTTTAAGGTGAGAGGGGAAAGGTTTAAAAAGGACCTGAGGGGCAACTTCTTCACGTAGAGGGTGCTGTGTGTATGGAATGAGCTGCCAGAGGAAGTGGTGGAGGCGGGTACAATTACAACATTTAAAAGGCATCTGGATGGGTACACAAATAGGAAGGATTTAGAGGGATATGGGCCAAATGCTGGCAAATGGGACTAGATTTATATGAGATATCTAGTCAGCACGGATGTGTTAGACTGAAAGGTTTGTTTTCGTGCTGTATATCTCTATAACTCTCTAACCTCTGGACGAGGTGGTACTTGAACCAGGGCCTCCTGGATCAGAGGTAGCGACATAGCCAGTGCATTAAAAAAGCTTCCCCCTTAGATATTTTCTAATCAACCTGTTCAGAGCTATTATGATACATCTCTAGAGGAGGTAGGACTTGAACCAGGGCCTCCTGACTCAAAGGTTGGGACACTACCACTGTGTCACAAAAGCCTCTTTATCCCACTTTCCATACAGGGGCTAAAATTCTGTTTGGTTAACAAGTGTGTACAGAATGAACTACCAATGGCAGGTACACTGGTGCAGCACTGAGGGAATGCTGCACTGTCAGAGGTACTGTCTTTCCAATGGAACATTATACTGAGTTTCTGTGTGCCAGCCCAGCTGGATGTGAAAGATCCCACAGATCTGTTTTAAAGAAATGTGGAAGAGATATATTCTGTCTATTGGATATTAATCCACCTATCCACACTATAGAAGCAGATGACCTGGTCATTATCACACTGCTATTTGTGGGAATTTGCTGTGCATACATTGCTGCCAGGTTTCCATATTACAACATAGACTATGCTTTCAAAATGCTTTGTTGGCTGTAAAGCACATTTTATCGTGTCCAGTGGTTGTGTAAAGTGCTATTTAAATACATCTTTTTAAAATCCCTTCTTGATAACACTTACACCACCTCTAGTTCCAACTCTTTACATTTTTGTATGAACTTGTGTTTTCAATATCTTTTTTCAATTGGAATGGTTTTGTATAATCCCCCTTCTTTGCTGTAAAGACACTTGTTATTAAAGCTTGAATCAGAGATAGTAGGAACTGCAGATGCTGGAGAATCCGAGACAACAAGGTGCAGGGCTGGATGAACACAGCAGGCCAAGCAGCATCATAGGAGCAGAAAGGCTGACGTTTCGGGCCGAGACCCTTCATCAGAAAAGGGGGAGGGGAAGGGTGTTCTGAAATAAATAGGGAGAGAGTGGGAGGCGGATAGAAGATGGATAGAGGAGAGGATAGGTGGAGAGGAAACAAACAGGTCGAAGAGGCGGGGATGGAGCCAGTAAA
>NC_063350.1:10624733-10651770 GCF_021869965.1 Rhincodon typus
ACCCCCACCCCCATCCCAATTCACCTCCCAACTGGCCCCACCCACACCCCATTCCCAGTCCCTCAAACCGAACCCCCTCCTCCCACCCCCATACCTTACCCCTGCCAAAGCCACACTCTAACACAGCCCCCAAACCCATACTAAGTGCTCCCTTGCCACCCCACCGACTCCTCCCCTCTTCCCACACCCCACTGCAACCCACACACCTTCCCATGCGTGCAGCCCCCGATATCCCTCTGCCTCCACATTAGAATTTATAAGACATGACTAATCATATCTTCTTCCTCGCCCTGCTCTACCAAGTCCCCCCTCTCGTTCAAGGGGCTGTCAGCTCCATCCCATTGTATATTGATGGGATGCTGCACTTCACAGACGGGCCACTTGGCTCTCCGTATCTTTGGGGTCAAGCCATCCTTTCAAGCACCCCACCCCTCCATTCTCCCGCTTTTCCAGTAACCTTGGGAGTACTTTTACCCCAAGTGTTTATTCAGTTCTCTATCTCCCCAGCTGTAACTTTCTCCAAGAAGTGTATTTATCCAGTTCCCTTTTTAATGGTACAGGCTGTGTGTGTCACAAATTGTCAAAACTTGGTGGTAGAAAAAAAGCTTACTCGTTACTTCTTCTTGTTCTTTTGCAAATCACCTCAAATCTGTGACCTCTGTTTAGTGCCTGAACAGCTCCTCTTTCTTTGATTGTGAATAGTTTTGCTCAAGTAAATGTTTTAACTATCTGTCCTTGGCCTCAGTTTCTTCACTCTCTTCCCATAACTGATACCATTCTGGTAAATCTCTGTCCCCTCAGCAAGACCTTGACATAATCCTTGAGTATGTAAAATATCTTTACTATCATGAATCTTTTTTTGTTTGTTGTGTGGAGGAAATGTTTTTTCTTCCTGATTGTTTCAAAGGAGGAACTTGCTGATCCTTAAAGGGCAAGATATTTGCAGGGCAGAGGGACCAGTTAGATAGCAGGCAGTGAGCATGATGGAGCTGATGTCCTCTTCCTTTGTTATATATTCATTTGTACCCCCTGCCCCCCAAAAAAATCCCCAATCCATCTCACCAGCCCCCCTCAGCAGCAGTAATTAAGCAAAGGACTACTATATGGAGAAATGTCACTTTATGATAAATTCTTAGATTGTGTTTTGCTGTTTTCATCAGATTGTGGAGTAGAGGCAGTGCAAGCCTCTCTCTCTGTGTGAGGATACATCTCCCCTGGGGATGGAGGCCCTCCCACAGCAGCGTATTCTGAGTTGGGCTGCCCTATTAAGGGTGACCTCGCGTCCGCTATGTTTTGGTGGGTTGATTGCGGGAGGTGGTGCCTCAACGGTTGGGTAGGGGAGGGTTGTTTGGAGGTTTGCGTGCTCTCAACATCTGGTGCCTTTGCACATTCCCAATATGTGTTTGCTGCCTTCCTGAACAAGTCTGGTCTACCTTGCTCGGTCACAAGTCGGGCTTTCCCATGAGTCAGTCAGTGGGGATATTCATCCTCTTCAGGGATGATTGAGGATGTCCCTCAAAGTGTCCACTGACGTCCTGGGAGTCTCCTGATGTGACTTGAGGTTTTGTTAACTGATACAGGTATCTGGCACATGAGCATGCTCAGTCCAGTGGGGCAGGTTTGGAACAATTAGCCTGTGAAGGGGTGGCACGGTGGCTCAGTGGTTAGCATCGCTGCCTCACAGTGCCAGGGACCCGGGTTCGATTCCAGCCTTGGGTGACTGGGTGGAGTTTGCACATTCTTCCCGTGTCTGTGTGGGTTTCCTCCAGCAGTCCAGAGATGTGCAGGTCAAATGATTGGCCATGCTAAATTGCCCCATAGTGTTCGGGGATGTGCAGGCTACGTGGGTTAGCCATGGGAAATGCAGGGTTACAAGGATAGGGTCGGAGGGGTTGGGTCTGGGTGGGATGCTCTTCAGAGGGTTGGTGTGGACTTGATGGGCCGAGTGGCCTGCTTCCACATTTTAGGGATTCTATGAATCTATGAATCTCTGAACATAGGGCAATTGGGCTTGAATGGAGGCAACTGCTGTTGACTATCTCCTGTGGCACCAGACTTGACTGGTGGGACTTCTCCAGTGATTTGAGAGGTACCTGCTTGTCCAAATCTCTCAGAATCTTTGGTCCCGATCGGGGGCCTCAAATTGTAATCCTACCACTTTCTTTGAGTCTGTATGTTACCATAACATGTATGTTTGGAGACTGTCCATGGATTTGTCAGGGTAAGGGTTGAGCTGTGTTGCGTAACCACTTGTTTCCTGCTGGTTGCGAATCTGGGAGTGAGTCAGTGCTGTTTGAACATGTGTTTAACCAGATGAATGTGGAAGAGTGGAACAGCTGCAGTTTTCACTCTCTGTGAGTTCCTGATCCCTGCCGAGTAATTTCCTCCAGGGAGCACAGCCAACTTTGAGCACGCCACTCGTTAACCAGGGCAGTAAGCCCTGGTTATTCACAGCCATCAAAATTTCTAATGATCCAGAAATACCTCAGGACAGAGAACGTGACATCCCAGTGCTCAGTGATACTGTGATCTGCAGCCAGCAATTCATTGAGATTGGCTCTTCTGTCCCCTCACCTACATGCTCCCTTCAGTATCCCTGTGACACCGCACCCCCCCGAACCCCTTTGCATGAGTGGGTGCGATATTTCTGACCATGGCTTCTCTAAGGCAGCAACCAGAAAAATCAACCCGGGTTCTGGCGCACACTTTAAATCATTTTAAGGCACGTGTGGGTAGGTCCTTCATTTCCAAGGGGGTTGAAAGATTTATCAGGGATATGCAGGAATGTAGAATTGAGGTTAAAATCAGGTCAGCCTGATCTTATTGAATAGTGGAGCAGGCTCGAAGGGCTGAATGGGCTTTACTAGTTTCATGTCCGCATGTTCATGTGCGCATGTACTGGTGTAGGTGATGTACTGACTGCTAGGTGAGTAATAACCCTCTGGAAAACATACCAGAGATGGGTTGCCCAGAAAGGAGCTTACTACTGTATTAAAGCATTATTGGGGAGGTGATGGCCTAGTGGTATTAAGACTGGACTATTAATCCAGAGACCCAGATAATGTCCTGGGGACCCGGGTTCGAATCCTGCCACGGCAGATGGTGGAATTTGAATTCAAAAAATACCTGGAATTAAGAATCTAATGGTGACCGTGAAGCCATTATTGATTGTCAGGAAAAACCCATTTGGCTCACTAACATCCTTTCGGGAAGGAAACTGCCATCCTTACCTGGTCTGGCCTACATGTGACTCCAGATCCACAGCAATGTGGTTGACTCTGAACTGCTCTCTGGGCAATTAGGGATGGGCAATAAATGCTGCCTAGCCAGCGACGCCTTCATCCCGTTCATGACTAAAGAAAAAAAATACTGTGGGGGGGTGGTGGGGAGTTGGTTAGCTCAGTTGGCTGGACAGCTGGTTTGCAATGCAGAGTGCGTTCAATTCCTGCACCGAATGAGGTTACCATGAAGGGCTCTCCTTCATAACCTCTCCCCTCGCCTGAGGCGTGGTGACCCTCAGGTTAAACCACCACCAGTCGCCTCTCTAATGAGGGAGTAGCCGTACGTCTAGTAGGATTCGTTGACTTTACCTTTATTTACCAGTTCTCTCCTCCTGGAGAGAAGGGAGGGGCATTTGTGACCATTTGCAAGGAGAGTGGTGTTGGATGAGGTGAGCTTGCAGTAGTGTAGCACCTGGATGGGGTGATATTTGTGCCAACCCCCATGGGCTGGTGCTTCGAGGCATTTTGCGGGTGTGATGAAGTAGCATAGAGCTGAAGGTCATTCTTCAGTTTGTTTAATGTATACCATCTGATCCCACCTTAGTGTAAGGTGTTTGCAGTTACTGTGTTCCCTGAGGGCATCCTGTTACTCAGTCGACTGTGGAATGTATAAAATTGCTTATTGCATTGTGGTGCTTGGCCTTGCGTAACAACAATGACTTGCATTTGTATAGTTCTGTTTAAAAAAAAACCTCGTAAAACCCTTCGCAGGAACATTTTCGACAGAATTTATCTTTGAGTTAGAAAAGGAGATATTAGGAAGTAACTTGTATTAAAAAGGTGGGTTTTTACAGTCTCACAGGAGGCTAAGCGGAGATGTAGAAAGGTAGAGAGGAGTGAATTCTTTCATTTAGGGCCTGGACACCCAGAGGCATTTGGTGAAGCCAACAGGAAATCCACAAGAGATTAGGATTGAAGTGATGTGGAGTTCTTAAGAGGTGGTGGCGAGACTGTGGGAGATGAGAGATGGAGAGGAGTTTGAGCAGGAGGCTGAGAATTTTAAACTCCATAAACTGGGAGTCGATGTCAGTCAGTGAGCCCAGGGGTAGTGGGGGGAACAGGACGTGGTGTGAGTTAAGACCCGGGGCAACGGAGTTTAGAATGGTACACATCTTCAAGGTGCAGTGTGTCACCTCACTCGGCTTCCTTCAACACCCCCCAAAATCGGCGACCTCTCCCAGCCAGAGGGTCAAGGGCGGAAGTCACGTGGCTTTCAAGATCCCCTCCAAGTCACCACCCCCCCACCCTGTCCTGGAACTGTATTGTGTGCCTTCATTGTTGCTGGAACAGAATCGTGTAACTCTCTCCCTGGTGTTGCTCTGAAGATGCCTGTACTGTAAGGAATGCAGTGGTTGAAGTAAGTGGCTCACCGCTTTCTCTAAGGAATGGGCGATAAACGATGACCCAACCAGCAGTGTGCCCATCTCATGAACAAATAGGAAGAGGATGAGCTGAAGCTTAGAGAGGGCAAGCAGCTGGGGAGAGCAGCAGACCAGTCCATTCTGACTGGACTTGAAACGTTAACTCTGATTCCACTCCACAGATGCTGCCGGACCCTGCTGAGATTTTTTGGCACGTTCTGTTTTGGTTTCAGATTTCCAGCATCCACAGTTCTTTCAGGTATTTTTTTTGGACCAGTCAGAGTGTTGATGAAACAAAAGCTCTTAGGTTAGGGAGTTTGATGTAAACACTGAATCATGGTGGAGCGTGTTGCTAACCAGTCACTTGGGCATTACTCACTGACGCTGAAATATGCAGTCAGGATCTGCATTTCTTCATCTGCTCAGCAGTTGGCATGAATGATGTCCGCTCAGTGTATAGCCATTACCATTCTGTAGCTAACACAGTTACTGAAAGCTTGCATTGGATACCCAGGAACGAGTTTGTTTTCTTGAGCTGTTGATTATATGCAAATTGAAGCATGTTGTTTGTCACTCGGGCTTTAGTGGATTAGTGAATATGAGATAGTAATTCCAGAACAGTCACCTCATGAGGGGCATCAGAGGCTGGGAGAGCAAACCTTGAAAGGTTGGTATCTGCCTGAGATTCCGTTCTTCCCTGGTCTCAGTGATAGAACTGAACTAAGATTTCTGTTCAGGAATTTAGATGGATTTTTATATTTTGTCAGTGTGTTGGAGAGTACCCAGCCCTCAAGTTTGACAGTTTATCCAATGGTTCTCCACAGAGATTGTTCTGAGTGGCATGAGTGTTGAAAAGGCCTCCAGCAATTTGGAAAGGATTAAACTGTGGCTTCAAAGATACTGGCACTGAGAGGCAGGCGTCCCCTCTGTCATCGAGACAACTGTTCCTTCACCCTAGATCATCGCTCTCTTGAGTTACTGAAGGCCTCATCTGTCTTTGGTCCAGGTCTTAGCTGCCCAGCTCCTTTTCGGGCTCAGTGTCAAATTGTGCCTGAAAGAGCCTTGTGAAGTACCTTGCAATGTTGTACCACATTGAAGGTGCTATGTAAATGGAAGTCATTGTGTTAAGTAAATTAAATGTCCATTCTGATATAAAGGTTTACTTTATTCCATTTTGGATTTCTCAAGTCAAGGGTGGCATGGTGGCTCAGTGAATAGCACTGCTGCCTCAGCGCCAGGGACCCAGGTTCGATTCCTCCTTCAGGCAACTGTCTGTGCGGTGTTTACACATTCTCCCCATGTCTGCGTGGGTTTCCTCCGGATGCTCCGGTTTCCTCCCACAGTCCAAAGATGTGCAGGCTAGGTGGATTATCCATGGGAAATGCAGGGTTACAGGAATAGGGTAGGGAGGTGGTTCTGGGTGGAATGGTCTTCAGAGGGTTGGTGCAGACTTGAAACAGGCCATTCGGCCGATCCACACTCTAGGGTTGTAAGATTCTGTGAACCCTGGTCTACCCTTAACGTTGTAGTCACGCTCTGTTTCAATGCTGAACATGCATAATAATATCCCTAACATTGCTGCGTATCTAATTGGAAATGATGCACATTTGACTACCAGAGAGCTGTGCTAATGCTCTGTCCTGTACCTGTGTCAGCAGTAACCCATACGACTAAGTTTGAGTCTGTTTTGCAGAGTTGCAACATGAAAGTACAGCATGGAGACTGGCCAGTTTTCCCCCTTGGTCTATACTGCTGTTTATGTTCCACGTGATGTTTCACCCATCCACTTTCTCTAAAACTATCAGCATTTTCTATTCTTTTCTCCTTCAGACGCTTGTGGAGCTTCCCTGTCAAATGTATAAAATCATTACAGCACAGAAGAAGGCCATTCAGCCTATTATATCTGCACTTGCTATGTACCTGTAAAATTTTCTTCCACTGCTCTGTTCAGTAGCAATTTTTAACTGTTCTTTGTATAAAGACATTTTCTTGCAGCCTGGCAATCATAAATAAAGGCAGTTGTGACCCCTACTCACCACCACCGAGAAACACCTTCTCTACATCTAACTTAGCTATTCCCTTCTTAATTTTAAAGCCCGTTAATCATTCACTTTTCTGCTTTCTGTGGAGGAAGGAACCTCAGACCATTCAGTCGTTTGTGAAAAGTTGCAGCCTCTCAGTTTTTAGGATTTTCTTTGCAACCGTTATCACTTCCTAATTTGCAGTCCACGGACCAGAACTGTGTGCAGTGCTCCCAAGCGTAGCTTAACCGTGAGAAGCAAGTGCACACAGTATCATGTGGGATCCAAAGTGTGCTGTACTTTCATGTTATAACTCTGCAAAACAGTCTGTGAGACTCAAACTTAGTCGACTGGGTTACTGCTTCTTGGAAGCGAATCTCCAAAGCACAGGAAAGGGTAGTAATGCTGGCCCACATACGGTTCACGAGATGAAGGAAATCTACTGATCAGTCCAGCAGTGGAAAAGAAAATGCTGTCAGATCAAAAAACTGTTTTCCACTCTCATCTGTCACCACCCACTCCAGTCTGGAAATAACTTAGTCTGATCTCAAATCCTTGAACCAACCTCCTTTCTTCTTCAGGCGCATGACACAGACTGTTAGAGAACAGGAGGAGGAGATTCAGCCCATCATGCCTGTACTGGCTCTCTGAAGGAGTAATTCACTTTGAGCTGTTCTGCTGCCTTCTCCCTGGATCGTTACACATGCTTCCTTTTCAGAAAATAACCCAATTCTCTCTCGAATGAATCTACTTCCACCGCACTCTGCCAGTGCATTCCTAGTCACTCGCTGCAAGAAAAACATTTCTCCTCGTGGCACCGTTGCTCCATTTGCCAATTACCCTAAATCTGTGGCTCCTCATTCTCGATCCTTCCATCAATTGGAAAGGTTCCCACCCCCATTTATTTCATCCTCACCCATTATGATTTTGAGCATATCCATCAAATCATCTTTCAATTTTCTCCTCTCCAGGCAAAACAGCATTCCAAAAACCTCAAGTTTGATTGAGCCACACTGGGGGCAGCACAGTGGCTCAGGGGTTAGCACTGCTGCCTCTCAGTGCCAGGGACCCAGCTTCGATTCCATCCTCAAACTGCTGTCTGTGTGGAGTGTACACATTGTTGGGGATAGGGTGGGATGATGTTTGAAGGGTTGGTGAGGACTTGATGGGCTGAATGACCTGCTTCCATACTGTAGGGATTCTTTGATTCACAGTTGACTGCCGTCCTTATCTATATGTGACCTCGGCACTCAGACCACTAGATGGAGACATAAGTTGCTGATGCTTGCCATCACTAATGGAGACCTGAGGGGAGTTGATTTTGTTCTGCAGTGGATTGCCAGAGAGCCCTTATTCTGACCCTGAGTTAGAATAGGTTTCTTATCCTCGTAACATTCCCTGGGGTAACTATTAAGCCAAAGTGAGTCAGAACTCTCCCACTCTCAGACTTTAAGGGACTTTTTTTGGAGGGTTCCACGCGCACACATACACATATGATAATTCCAGTCTGAATTTTAAATTTCCCAGGAATTCGCTTGGATTCAGCCATGTGATCCAAACACACAACTCCAGCCTGGCATGACTTAGAACATAGAACATTACAGCGCAGTACAGGCCCTTCGGCCGTCGATGTTGCGCCGACCTGTGAAACCAATCTGAAGCCCATCTAACCTAAACTATTCCATTATCATCCATATGTTTATCCAATGACCATTTAAATGCCCTTAAAGTGGGCGAGTCTACTATTTTTGCAGGCAGGGCATTCAATGCCCTTACTACTCTCTGAGTAAAGAACATACCTCTGACATCTGTCCTATATCTATCACCCCTCAATTTAAAGCTATGTCCCCTCGTGCTAGCCATCACCATCCGAGGAAAAAGGCTCCCACTGTCCACCCTATCTAATCCTCTGATCATCTTGTATGTCTCTATCAAGTCACCTCTTAACCTTCTTCTCTCTAATGAAAACAGCCTCAAGATCCTCAGCCTTTCCTCATAAGACCTTCCCTCCATACCAGGCAACATGCTGGTAAATCTCCTCTGCACCCTTTCCAATGCTTCCACATCCTTCCTATAATGCGGTGACCAGAACTGTACGCAATACTCCAAGTGCGGCTGCACCAGAGTTTTGTACAGCTGCAACATGACCTCATGGCTCCGAACCTCAATCCCTCTACCAATAAAACCTAACATACCGTACGCCTTCTTAACAACGCTATCAACCTGGGTGGCAACTTTCAGTGATCTATGCACATGGACACCGAGATCTTTCTGCTCATCCACACTACCAAGAATCTTACCATTAGCCCAGTACACTGTATTCCTGTTACACCTTCCAAAGTGAATCACCTCACACTTTTCCGCATTAAACTCCATTTGCCACTTCTCAGCCCAGCTCTGCAGCTTATCTATGTCCCTCTGTAACCTGCAACATCCTTCCGCACTATCCACAACTCCACCAACTTTCGTGTCATCCGCAAATTTACTAACCCATCCTTCTACGCCCTCATCTAGGTCATTTATAAAAATGACAAACAGCAGTGGCCCCAAAACAGATCCTTGAGGTACACCACTAGTAACTGAACTCCAGGATGAACATTTCCCATCAACCACCACCCTCTGTCTTCTTACAGCTAGCCAATTTCTGATCCAAACCGCTAAATCACCCTCAATCCCATGCCTCCGTATTTTCTGCAATAGCCTACCATGGGGAACCTTATCAAACGCTTTACTGAAATCCATATACACCACATCAACTGCTTTACCCTCATCCACCTGTTTGGTCACCTTCTCAAAGAACTTGAGCTATCACAAACTGTGAGATAAGATTATAGGTTACTTTTTAGTGAAAGAAACAGACCAGATTTTATAAAGTGCCTTCCATTATCCTTGGGGAAATTCCAAAGCACTTTTACAGCCACACAGTCAACTGTTGCAGTGTAGGATTCGTGTACAGTAAGCCTCCATGCTGTGATAAAGCAGGTCATTTGTTTTAGTGATGTTGGTTTTGGGATAACTGTTGGGTAGGACACTCAGGAGGGTGCCTCTGCTCTTAGAGTCATTGAGCTATACAGCACAGAAACAGACCCTTCGGTCCAACCAGTCCATGCCAACTATACTCCCCGACTAAATTATTCCCACTTGCCTGCGCTTGGTCCATATCCTTCCAAACCTTGCAATGAAGTCTACTGATATAGTCCAGCAGTGGAAAAGAAAATGCTGTCAGATTAAAAAACTGTTTTCCACCCTCATCTGTCACCACCCACTCCAGTCTGAAAATAACTTAGTCTGATCTCAAATTCTTGAACTAACCTCCTCATCAATGAAGTCTTCTTCTTGCAAGTCTTCTTAACCACGCTGCCTACACGTGATGCAAATTTCCAAGAATTAATACCTGAACCCCTAGGTCTCTGTGTTCTACAACATTTCCCAGGGGCCTACCAATAACTGTATGAGTCCTGCCCTTGTTTGTTTTACAAAAATACAATACCTTGCTTTTATCCAAATTAAACTCCATTTGCCACTCCTCAGCTCATTGACCCAGTTGATCAAGATCCCTCTGTAATCTTAGATAACCTTCTTCACAGTCCACTATACCACCAATTTTGGTGTCATCAGACTAACCATGTCTCCTAAATTCTCATCCAAATCGATTATATAGATGAAATAGTTCTATGGGATCTTTTACATCCACCGGCGAGGACAGAAGGGGCCTCAGTTTAACCCATCTTGTTTGACAGTTGGCACTCCTTCAGCGTTGCACTGGAGGTGTGAGCCTAACCTTTCATTGTGCACAAGTCTTCAGAGAGTGACCTGAGCCTCTGACCTTCTGACACCGAGGCAAGAGTGCTACCCATTGAGCCACAAGTTACCCTGTCGTGATGTTCCCATCTCTCATCAGCTAAACCTGCCACCTATTGTGCTCCCCCTTCTGCTTCTAATTGAGCTTCCCTTTGAAATATACCCTGCCTGTGATATGTCTGCCCGTGCCTTATGTTCTCCTGGAACATTGCAGTGGATGCATTTTTGTATCCCTGCTGGAAATGTGGTTAATGCATGCATTCATCCTTTTTGCACAGAGACTGAAATGTGTTGAAGATGTCCAAGAAACCTCCGAGCAGACGTGGTATCACTTTTGAGGTGGGAGCCAGGCTTGAAGCACGTGATAGACTGAAGAAATGGTAAGTGCTGCATTGGATGATACCTGCTTGTTTGATGGTCTGTGTAATGGTTGAGGAGGTTGCTTGGTCCATTGTGCTTCTGCTGGCTTTCCCCTTTCTTTAATATGATGAAATGGTCGAGGCATTGAACAGGTATTTTGTATCGGTCTTCACAGTGGAGGACACTAATAACATGCCAGTAATTGACAAAGAGACGAAGGTAGATGAGGACCTGGAAACAATCATTATTACGGAAGAGGTAGTGTTGGGCAAGCTAATGGAGCTAAGGATTGATAAGTCTCCTGGCCCTGATGGAATGCATCCCAGGGTACTAAAAGAGATGGCAGGAGAAATAGCAGGTGCACTGGCGGTAATTTTCCAAAATTCGCTGGACTCTGGGGCAGTCCCAGCAGATTGGAAAACAGCAAATGTGACACCACTGTTTAAAAAGGGAAGTAGACAAAAGATGGGGAATTATAGACCGGTTAGCTTAACCTCTGTAGTGGGGAAGATGCTTGAGTCTATTATCAAGGAAGAAATAGCAAGGCATCTTGGTAGAAATTGTCCCGTTGGGCAGACGCAGCATGGGTTCATGAAGGGCAGGTCATGCTTGACAAATCTTTTGGAATTCTATGAAGACATTACGAGCGAGGTGGACAATGGGGACCTGGTGGATGTGGTGTACCTAGACTTCCAAAAGGCCTTTGAAAGGTGCTGCACAAGAGGCTACTGCATAAGATAAGGATGCATGGCATTAAGGTTTAAGTGTTAGCATGGATAGAGGATTGGTTGACTAACAGGAAACAAAGAGTGGGGATAAATGAGTGCTATTCTAGCTGGCAGTCAGTGACTAGTGGTGTGCCTCAGGGATTGGTGTTGGGACCGCAATTATTTACAATTTATATAGATGATTTGGAGTTGGGGACCACGTGTAGGGTGTCAAAGTTTGCAGATGACACTAAGATGAGTGGCAGAGCAAAGTGTGCAGAGGACTGTGAAACTTTGCAGAGGAACATAGATACATTGAGTGAGTGGGCAAAGGTCTGGCAGATGGAATATAATGTAAATAAATGTGAAGTCATACATTTTGGTAGGAGTAATAGTGAAAAGGATTATTACTTGAATGGTAAAAAGTTGCAGCATGCTGCTATGCAGAGGGACCTGGGTGTCCTTGTGCATGAATCACAGAAGGTAGGTCTGCAGGTACAACAAGTAATTAGGAAGGCAAATGGAATTTTGTCCTTCATTGCTAAAGGGATTGAGATTAAAAACAGAGAGGTTATGTTGCAGCTGTACAAGGTGCTGGTGAGGCCACATCTGGAGTACTGTGTGCAGTTTTGGTCTCCTTACTTGAGAAAGGATGTACTGGCACTGGAGGGGGTGCAAAGGAGGTTCACTAGGTTGATTCCGGAGTTGAGGGGGTTGGCTTATGAGGAAAGACTGAGTAGATTGAGATTATATTCATTGGAATTCAGATGATTGAGGGGGGATCTTATAGAAACATATAAAATTATGAAGGGAATAGATAAGATAGAAGTAGAGAGGATGTTTCCATTGGCAGGTGAAGCTAGGACAAGAGGGCATAGCCTCAAGATTAGAGGGAGCAGATTTAGGACTGAACTGAGAAGGAACTTCTTCACCCAGAGGGTTGTTAATCTATGGAATTCCTTGCCCAGTGAAGTAGTTGACGCTACTTCAGTAAACGTTTTTAAAGATAAGGTAGATTTTTTTTGAACGATAAAGGAATTAAGGGATACGGTGAGAACGCGGGTAAGTGGATCTGAGTCTACGAAAAGATCAGCCATGATCTTATTGAATGGCGGAGCAGGCTCAAAGGGCCAGACGGCCTACTCCTGCTCCTAGTTCTTCTTATGTTCTTAATTGGTGTTTTCTTTCTTTTGAACATTGAGAATTGTAGTTGACCAGCCTCAGACTTGTGATTGTGAGAGATGAAGAACTGTAGGGAGTGAGGTGGTGGGAATGCAGCAGTAATGGAGCGATGCCTATGTAGGGTCTACAGGGGAACTCCACAGATTCATGAACATCTCAAGTGAAGAAATGCTTCTGCATCTCCGTCCTTAATGTTTGCGCCTTATCCTGCGACTGTGACCTTTTTAGTCGTAGGTTCTCGTGTAGAAACTGTTCTGAGGAAGGGTCACTGGACCTGGAACGTTAACTGTGATTTCTCTCCACCGATGCTGCCAGACCTGCTGGGCTTTTCCAGCAATTTCTGTTTTTGCAGCAACAGGAACATCCCTTGTTCCATCCTGTGGTCTTGCCCTGAGCAGTAGCAGGATCTTAGTGGATAAAAAAAGAGAGAGAATGGAGGAGGGAAATCTCTTCAATTCTTGTCATTAGGCCTGTGGATTCACCAGCTGCATGGGTTCTCTCGGCTGCTGAACTGGTCAGACAGGAAGAAACTTTCATCCCCCTTTGCTGGAGGGATCATTGACCAGGTGGAAATAGAGTTGACACAAGGGGCTGAAGGTTCAGAGGAGACGTGAGGAAGTGCTTTTTCACGCAGAGGGTGTTGGGAATATGGATCTCACTGCCTATAAGGGTGGTGGAGGCAGAAACCCTCAGAACATTTAAGGAGTACAGCAAAGTTTTTATTAGTTGGCACCAACGGGATCAGGAGTGTACCAGTTGGTTAAATAATCCAGTTGTTCAAGAGGTCCACATAATT
This sequence comes from Rhincodon typus, assembly GCF_021869965.1. Classification (NCBI taxonomy): domain Eukaryota; kingdom Metazoa; phylum Chordata; class Chondrichthyes; order Orectolobiformes; family Rhincodontidae; genus Rhincodon; species Rhincodon typus. The sequence continues at coordinate 10,638,243 of NC_063350.1, forward strand.
AATGTAAAAACACACACTAAGGGGTAGAAATGTAATGCAGGGGGATATGCACATGACTATTACACTTTATTTACAGCTTATATCACTTTAATAATAATGCACTTTTGCCTGAAGTAAAACTTATCGGCAGAGAGCCTTCTAGCTCGCACCCCGAATGATTACTCATACATCGCAATTAAAAAGTGAACGTCCAGTATTTGAGGTATATAATTTTTGCCGGTTTATGGAGAGCACCGGTTCTTAAGGTGCTGGTGAAGACAATGTTTGTTGTTTTGAGATTTGCACTTGTGATGGCAGTGCATGCAAAACAATGGACCAAGCGCTGAAAAACGGGGTTAGAATCGTCAGGTGGCTGTTTTTGACTGGTACGACCTTGATGGGCTGAAAGGCCTTTGTTTGGGCTGACTGTTTGGTTCTGGTCAAAAGTTCAAGCATAGAGCTCATAAGAAACAAGAGCAGGAGTAAGCCGTTCAGCCCACAATTTACAAAGATCTTGGCTGATCTGGTTGTGGTCACCGTCCTGTCTGTCCCTCATAAACCTTGTTAGTCAAAAATCTGCCTGAATATGCTCAAGGCTGAATTAATGTCCTGGCCTCCACTGATCACTGTGGGAGAAAATCCCAAACACTAGCTATTCTTTGGGAGAAGAAATTCCTGCTCAATTCTGCATTAAATAAGAAGCTCCTTCATCTTTAAACTGCAGCCCCTGCTTCTAGCTTTTGTCATGAGAGGGAACATCATCGCAGCATCCACCCTGTTTAGCTCCCTCAGAATCTTTGTACGTTTCTGTAGGATTGCCGCTCATCCTTCTAATCCCTTATGAGTATGGGACCAAACTGCTCAACCTTTCCCAGTAAGACGACCCTTACCTCTCAGCAATCTGCCGAGTGAACCTCTTCTAACACTGTCTGGAGGACACGACATTTGGTCCACGAGTGAGAAACAGGGAGGAGAGGGTGATTAAAAAGCGAGAGTGGGGAGAAATTTTTTAAAATGATGAATGCTGTATGATGAGTAACACCGGGTATTCAAATCCAATCTGGAGTCCAGTGCCGGTTTGGAATCTGTCAATAATGTAGGGACAATAGGGCATATTCCGCTGGGAGCAGAGACAAGATCGAAGGAAAATTCACTCGAGGCTCACCGTAAGTTTTTTTTTAAATGGTTTAAATTGAGTGAGTATGAAACAACAGCCCTCTGTAGGTGAGTCAGTCCCCCGGGCCATCAGATTGAATGTAAAAGGATCACACGCAAGATGAGAAATAATTTTACACAGTGAGCTGTTAAGGTCAGGAATACTGTGTCTGAAAGGCCAGTGGAAGCAGACTCAATCATAACTTCCAAAGGGGAATTGGGGAAATAGTTGAAGAAAACAAACATTGTAAGGTTTTGGGGAAAGACCAGGGGAGTGGGAATGATTTGAATAGATTTTTAAAAGATCTAGCACAAATACAGAGGGCTGAATGGCCTACTTCTACGCTGTGCAATTGTGTACCTTAAGCCATGGTGAATATTTCCGATCACTTCTTTCAATCCAGAGTTCTATCCACATTTCCTCTTTGTTACTGTTCTGTTGAGAGAAACATCGAAGAACATCGTTAAAAAGCCACCTTCATTATCCAGTTGTAACACAGAGCCTGCTCCTCTGATGCTGCTTGGCCTGCTGTGTTCCTCCAGCTCCACACTGTTATCTCTGACTCCAGCATCGGCACTTCTTACGATCTCATTATCCAGTTAGCATTGTTTTGACTGGGGTGTGGAGTTACTGAGCACCAGCAGGGCACCCCAGCTGGTTTTAGAATTTAAGTGACGTATCATTATTTGCAGACCAGCTGTTTGAATCCAGGAGGCTATTAGAATTGGTTATTCTTTTTTCACTGTTCTCTATTTGAATTGAAGTTTGAGCCCTCTGCTTCTAGAGGTGGACTCAAACCTTATGACGCACTGGATTTCCTTAGAATAAAGAGTGTGCTTTTCGTGACCTTAGATTGTCCCTAAGCAGATTGTGGTCAACAAGATGGAAATGCAGTCACTGTTGAGTTGTAGAAAGTGCAGTACCCAGTTGGCTCTCAGTGACATCCCATTAGGAGAGTGAAAATGACATGATGTTCTGTTTCTTTTATTTAGTGATTTTAGACGAATATTGGATGAATATTAGTTATTCCACCATGAAAATCTCCCCTGCTCCTCTCTGAAAGACCACCCTCTGTATCCTCGGAGCTCAGTAGCAGCAGTGTGTGCCGTCTGCAAGATGCACTGCAGTAGCTCACCCAAGGCTGTTCTGACAGCACCTTCCAAACTCATGACCTCTCCCACTTGGAAAGACAGGGACAGCAGACAGTAAGGAACAGCACCACCTTCAAACCTTCCTCCAAGCCACTCGCCATCCTGACTCGGAACTACATCGCCCTTTCCCCGGTCCAAATACGGGAAGTCCGTTCCTAAAAGCACTGTGGGTCCCCCCACACTGCATGGTCAACAACAGTTCAAGAAGGTGGCTCACTGCCTGCTTCCTGGGGGCAGTAGGAATGAGCAGTGAAGGCTGGTCATAGTTGCAACTAGTAAATTAATTTTTCGAAAGTGCCGTGCGACTTGACCTCCTGCTGGAAGGCACCCCTGTCCTGTGCCCGAGTAGGTTGCCCCAACAGCCAGTGCAAATCCAGCCTTGTTTTATGTTTCTTTGCTGCCTGGTTTCCGACTTTAACTCAATAAAGGACGTTGTTGAACATTGGCCCACGGCAGTGTAGTGGGAGTGGTTCCTGATCCAGCTCTTTGGTTTCTGTTTTCCTCCAGGTACACAGCCCACATTGAAAAGATTGATTACGAAGAGGGGAAGGTGCTGATTCACTTCAAGCGCTGGAATCATCGATATGATGAATGGTTCAGCTGGGACAGTGTGTACCTCCGGCCTTTAGAGAGGCCACTGCTGCGGAAAGAGGGAGCGAAGCTGGACGAGCCCACCGTGGTGAGGATTATTACCTTGGACATGCCGCAACTGTTAAAAACCGTTTTTATTAAGGTCAAATCCAGCCAAAATGTGCAGGAAAGTCTCAGCCTCCCTTTGGCTGAGGTTCATTTCTGCCACAGAGCAACAACTTGAGGTCAATGACACAGATTCTTGAGGCCGCTTGGTCCATTGTGCCTGTGCCAGCCCTTTGATAGAGCTATCCCACATCCATAACAGCTTCTCCATAACTGCATTTTCTTTTAATCTTAAGTGCTTGTTGAAATCCCTTTATTCGGTTTTAAATGATTGTATGTGTAAAAGCAATCCTAGACATTTTACAGCTATCTGGCCTCCGACAGTAAACAAAAAAATTTCCAAAGAACAGTGGATATTGTAAATCAGAAACAGAAACAGAAGTTGCTGGAAAAGCTCAGCGTGTCTGGCAGCTTCTGTGGAAAGAAATCAGAATTGAAGTTTCGGGTCCAGTGACCCTTCTTCAGAACAGTTCTAAAGATGTTGCCAGCCCTGCTGGATTTTCCCAGCAATACCTCTTTTTGTTCCTGGCCTCTAGCAGTGATTGACATGGGAATAAAACAGGATTATCTCCATTCTGAGCCACTGTTTTTAAAATTCGTTCACTGGGTGCGAATGTTGCTGGCATTTAGGGGGAGCTGGTGGTGTAGTGATCATGCCATTGGACTAGGAGAACCCCAGTGTTCTTGGAACATGGGTTCAGATCGCAATGTGGCAGATGGTGAAATTTGAATTCAACAAAAAAATCTGACATAGAGAGCTTGCCTCATGGTGGTTGTGTAACCACTGTCATTTGTTGCAGAATAAAAGCCCAGCTGGCTCGCTAATGTCCTTTTAGGGAGAGAAATCTGCCGTCCTTACCTGGTCTGGCCTACACGTGACTCCAGACACACAGCAATGTGGCTGTCTCTTAACTGCCCTCTGGGCAATAAGGGTTGGTCCAGCCATTATTACCCACATCCTGTGAATGACTTTGTTTTAAAAAAAAATTATTGCCCGTTCCTAGTTGCCCTCCAGAACTGCTGTGAAGCTCCATGGTGGATAGGTACAGACTTGAGACTTGTAGGGGGAGGGAGTTCCAGTTTGTTCCAGGAGTATTAGCAAAATTTTTGTTCTAAAACAAAACTGAACTGACCAGGCATGTATTATTATAAGGCCACCTTCATGGGGAAGCTACTTGAAAGGTGTGCCGCAAATGTTAGTTACATTTCTTCAATATCGAATTGAGTACACAAGCTACGCGTTGCAGATGCGTTTTCTTGCATTTGAGTCAACAGTGTTGGAACCTTAGATAACCTTGTGTGTGGCTGTGTTTGATTTTTGTTTAGGAGTTCCGCCCCAGCGAACAAGTGCTGGCCTGCTGGTCTGACTGTCGCTTCTACCCAGCTAAAGTTATATCAGTCAACAAAGATGGTGAGTGAGGGTGCTTGTGACTTTGCAGCCTGCAAAGACCAGGTGGGCTCAGGGAGGGGTTGGCCGCGTTTCTGAGAAGGCAGGGCTGCCTCCTTTTACAAATTGAGTTGAGGTTCAAGAAGTGCGGCGTACTAGGGGAGAAGTAGAAAAGGGAGAGTGTGGGTAATAGAGAAGACAGATGCACATGTGGATGAGGTCCACCATTTTAAGACCGGCTTCGGTTGCTCCAAGGTGTGCTGTCTGTACGGGTGACCTGCTGAGATTATAGTGAAGCCAGATTGGATCAATCTGGGTCTTTCGTTTTTGGGCGATTCTCCCCTGTTGAAGCAGACTTGGTCTTTTTAGTTGAAGCAATAAAATGTTGGCTGCAAAGATGTTTTGTGTATTGCCAGGTGGCTATAGGAAGGATGTTGTTAAACTTGAGAGGAGGCAGAAAAGATTTACAAGGAAATTGCTGGGACTGGAGGGTTTGAGCTATAGGGAGAGGCTGAGTAGGCTTGGGGCTATTTTCCCTGGAGTGTCAGAGGCTGAGGGATGACCTTATAGACATTTATAAAATCATGAGGGGCATAGATAGGGTGAATAACCAAGATTTTTTTTCCAGGGTGGGAGAGTCCAAAACTAATGGCACAGATTTAAGGTGAGAGGGGAAAAGATTTAAAAGGGACCTATGGGGCAACTTTTTCACACATTGGGTGGAGCATATATGGAATGAGCTGCCAGAGGACGTGGTGGAGGCTGGTACAATTATAACATTTAAAAGGCATCTGGATGGGTATAGGAATAGGAAGGATCTAAAGGGATACGGGCTAAATGCTGGCAAATGGGATTAGATTAAATTAGGATATCTGGTCTGCGTGGACAAGTTGGACCGAAGGGTCTGTTTCCATGCTGTACAGCTCTCTGACTTTATTCCAGAGACCCCTGACACTTTTTGCTGCACTTGGGGGCAGTCTTGCTGCAAATATCAAAAGTATGCTGCAAGGTGTCCTGCTACAGAGAAGAAAAGTGGAATCTGATCACATCCAAATAGATGCAGAGAGCCTAGTGCTCAGTGTGTCAGCATTTTGATATGCTGCTCTGCATCGGAGACGCACATTTGTGTCTTATGATTCTTTGACACGTTGATATTTCACTGTCCTGCAGACTGTTGGTGCAGCTTGGGAACGACGCAATTGCCCGACAAAAGACGAAGGTCGTTGTGGTTCACCTATCGTTACGCTGGCTGTACAGTGCTGCCTAATGTTAGCAGTCTGTATCTCAGCAATCAGTCTGCAACAGGCTTGGAGAGGAGATGAGGAAAATCCTAAGACAATCTGCCTGTCCACAGCCAGGACAATTGACTGACCACAGCATGTGTTTCCCAGTTGCTCATGTACTGCCTCCCAAAAGCATTGTTTTCCAAAAACAAAACAGACTTAGCATATACCAATTATGGCGCAGGTTCCTCAACAATTGGAGTTGGGATCTTCCCATTCAGCAAAGTGCAGCAAAGTAAACCATTGGAAAGTCGCCCAGTGGGTGGATGGAAGGAGCTTATCCAGTGTGGCCAGAAGGAAAACATTCGACTGTTGTTGTGGCCATCTTATAGAGCTGAGATATTGGGCTTCAGAAGGGTTCTGAAGAAGGGTCACTGGACCTGAAACGTTGACTCTGCTTTCTGTCCACAGCTGCTGCTTGACCTGAGTTTTTCCGGCACTTTCTGTTCCTGTTGTTGGCGATGCTTAAAAATTAAGGGTTACCCTTTAAGCACCATGAAGAGGATTTTTGTTACATCAGACGCTGGTGTGACCTTGAAACTCTCTGCCTCTGATGGTGATAGTAGCGGCTCACTGAATATTTGTAAGACGGAGGTGGATAGATTCTTCTTGGCTGGTGGAAATGGGAATGTGGTATTTGAAACACAAACAGATCAGGGATGAGCTTATTCAAAGGCAGAGATGCGCCAAGAAACAGAATATTCTACCTCTTCTGCATTTGTCCAAGTTGGTGTTTCATCAGTTGGAGCATCAATGGTCAGCTGCCTGGTGATGGAAGGCATTGTGGTGAAGGGTCGTCATGTTCTTGACATACTTCCTGTTGTTTGAGCTCTGGTGTGCAGTTGAAAGGGTAACCATGATAATTAATTATTATCAGATTGGCTGAAAGACCTGTTATCAGAGGTGAATGTATCAAGCCATTCAGGACATAGTGTACACTTGAGTAATGAGAAGAAGAAAGGGCTTATCCTCCTGAGAGTACGTATGAGCTGTGATATCTCCTTTTGCAAAGCTCACTGGTTCCTCTGATGATCAGTACTTTTTGTGTGTGAAATCTGCTTCTTGTCTGTGAAAATGTTTGAATAGAGGAACAGAATCCCTACAGTGTGGAAACAGGCCATTCAGCCCAATGTGTCCACACCAACCCTCTGAAAACCATTCCACACAGACCCATCCCTCGACTCTATCCTGTAACTCTATATTTCCCATGGTTGATGCACCTAACCTACACATCCCTGAACACTATGGGCAATTTAGCATGGCCAATCCACCCAACCTGTACATCTTTGGACTGTTGGAGGAAACCCACGCAGACACAGGGAGAATGTGCAAACTCCACACAGACTGTCGCCCAAGGCTGGAATCGAACCTGGGCCCCTGGTGCTGTGAGGCAGCAGTGCTAACCACTGAGCAACAGTACCACCCCATTGTTTAAACCGAAATACCTTGGGTCCTAGCTGAGTCTTGGGTCTGTGCCTTGATTTTTCATTTTTATATCTTTTGTAATTATTTTTGATATATTTTGCAGTAATTTTGGATTTGTAATTATTTTCTTTGCTACGATGAGGGTTTCTCAATCCTCTTTTAGGTTGGTAAAGGACAAAGGCTGTTCACCACCAAAGGATTTTTAATTTACAAACCCGGGCATCAGTTAAAATCCCACTTCAGCTGATCGGGGGGGAGTTTAAGTTCAGCTAATTAGTAAATGTGGAATATTAATAATGATGGTGAAATTACCAGATTTCCCTAAAAACCCTCTGGTTCACTAAAGTCTTTCATTGAAGCAAACCCTGTTTCTTAACATGGTCTGGTCTACATGTGACACCAGAATGACAATAATAAGATTGACTTCTTTCTGCTCCGTTAAATGGCCCAGCAAGTACTCAGCAAGGGTACTTAGGACATTTAAAAGATTTCTAGCATGGACGTGGGAAGGGCATTTCCATCTTGTGGATGAACCCAGAACTAGGGGGTCACTTTTAAAATTGGGAGTCACCCTTCTAGGTGAGAGGAATAATTTCTCTGAAGGTTGTGAGACTTTTGAACTGTCTACCTCAGTAGGTGATGGAGCTGGGGGTGTCCATTGAATGTATTAAAGGTGAAAGTAGATTTAGATTTAGATCTTTTATTGTCACGTGTTCTCAAACACGGGGTACGAGAGTACAGTGAAAGGAGTATAGTATCGCCACACATGGTGCCCTCTTAGGTACAAAGTACCTTGGTACAAATTTCTTAGTTACGGAAGTAGAAAAATAAATAAGTTTAAAAAGACAAAGGTAACAATCCTTTCGTAAGCCTTGAGAGGTCCGTGTTAGAGAGAGGAATCAAGTGGGAGTGTGGAATTTGAATAGAAACAGATCAGCCGTGATTTTATTGATTGGTGAAGCAGGTTTGAAGGGCCGAATGGCCTACTTCTCCTATTTCATATCTAAGCGTGGGCCAGCCAATTACATCCCGAGGACAAATTAAAAAGAGTGTGTCAAGTTTGGAGAAAATGGGAATGGGCGATAAACGTCGGATTTGACAGTGGCATCTACACCCCAAGAATGTTTTATTTTTAATTCAATGCAAATGAGGAACAGGATTTAGCTGGCTGTTACGGGAGACTGGCCTGGAGAGGAGGAGAACTGTCCTCGGGTTGTTTCCAAATATGACTTGTCTTTCACATGTTGAAACAGAGTGATGTTGTGATACTGAGACTGGCTGGTGTGTTTTCTGCATTTCAGCTTCTTATACAGTGGAATTTTACGATGGTGTTGTGCAAACTGTAAAGAAAATCCATGTCAAATCTCTTCCCAAGACCTCGAGGGACAAGGTAAGGCTCACAAACTCTGTCTACATAGTTACATAGGCTGTCCCTGGCCCCTGAGACTAGTTCATGAGTTGACAGAGGAATATAATGAGCAGGAGTAAACCCTACATCCCCTTGAACCTGCATCATCAAGTTCCTGGATTTTTGGCCAAATCAAAGGCACATTCCCGAGTTATCCAGATATCCATTTGAAAAAGAGACATGAACTGGTGTAGTGCTGTGTATGGCTCAAGATTCTTCTGTCCTTTAGAGTCTGGTTGCCCTGCTATAGGAAGGAAGTTATTAAACGAGAAAGGGTGCAAAAAAAAGATATACAAGGATGTTACCAGGACTGGACAGTTTAAGTTACAAGGAGAGGCTGGATAGGCTGGGTTTGCTTTTTATTAGTTAGGACCAGATCCAGGAATATGGAAAAAAAAATGATAAATGGGAGTTGAGGAACAGGCTAGCAATGATTTAATGGAAAGGCACTTCAGTTTTGCGGACTGAATAGTTGTTCCTGTATTCATACGGATTCATGGTCATCAAACTTTCGCACTTAACGTCCTACTCCCATCAAAAAATGATTCACACCTACTTTGTCACCAGAGCAGTGACAGGGCAACAATTAATTATCTTGGAGCGCTACAAATGTTTGCGGTAATTTAGACACAAAGAAATCAAGTGTGCGGCAATGAACCCTTTAACAATGTTATGGGGAAATGTGTTTGTAGATATTTCTAATTGACCTGTTCAGATATGTTATAACACCCTGGAGCAGGTGGGACTCAACCTGGGTCTCCTGGTTGACAGGTAGGAGCACTACCACCGCATGACAAGCTCCTAAAATAGGTTTGTATTTCAAGGATTACGCTATGTACAGGTGTGTTGGGGGATGATTTTGATAGTGTAGTCTGGCGGCCAGTGTCAATGCTGTGCCAGTATCAACAGGGAGGGATTGTAAGTGGACAAGAGGCCTTTCCTTTGAGGAAGAGCTGACTTCATAGAGTAGAAGCAGAGAGAAGCACTTCAACCTACTGGGTCAGTTCTGGCTCTTCAGAGCAACAAACCAAAGCGCTAATTAGTCTCACTCTTCTTGCAAATCCCTGCAAACTATTTCTCGAAATATTCAAGTATTGGCCACCTTTAGCATACTGCGTACAATTCTGGTCACCCTTCTATAGGAAGGATGTTGTTAAATTTGAGGGGGTGCAGAAAAGATTTACAAGGATGTTGCCAGGGTTGGAATGAACTTCCTGAGGAAGTGAGGGATGTAGGTACAGTTACAACATTTAAAAGACATTTGGATAAGTACATGAATAGGAAAGATTTGGAGGGATATGGGCCAGGAGCAGGTTGATGGGACTAGTTTAGTTTGGGGTTATGTTTAGATCTGTTTCCGTACTGTATGACTCTATAATGCTGTTCCCAGAATTAGGAAGAGAAATGTGGTACGTTGTAAACTATTGTCTTGCTGTGACTGATCACTTCAGCCACTTGATATAGTTTATTTTCTCCACCTTAATCCCTCATGATTATAAACACCTCTGTTAATTACAGCTGATCAGGTATAAAGCAGGTCATCCACTTGGTTGATCAGTCGGGCAGCGTTTTGGGAGCTGGGTGTAGGTAGGCAAGTGTGAATAAAATGGGGAATAAATTTTAAAATCGCCAAAAGAGTTTGTTATTCAGTGATGTCTCAAAGTGTCAGCATTTTGAAATCATTGACTCTGATCTGAATCTTGTTACCCAGTGGTAAGGTGTTCCAGTGCCTAGGTCAGTATATCTCTGGGATCTCGAATAACAAATTTTGTTTAACTTAACAGAATTCTGCAAGTGGTAGGAATAAAGAAAATGGCTCCGGCAGTGCAAGACAAAGGGAGAGGTTACGGGAGAGGGCTCCCCCATCCCTTGGGGATGAGCGGGTCAGGGAGATCAAGGCAATGGAGAAGAAAGAGGAAGAAGCCAAACCAGCTCTGCCTGAAGTGGAGCAAAAGTCTTCGCACGAAGCTTCCCCGGAGCAGGCCGAGCACCTAAAGAGCTCACCGGAGGCTCTGTCGCAGAAGAGCTCTCCGTCTTCCAGTGAGCTGGGGAAACCCGAGGAGAAGAGAAAACGTGGGAGGCCCCCCTCCGTGGGACTAACAGGTGAGCTACAGCGGTTCCACGTGGTTTGGATTGAGGCAGCTGCTCTCTGAATCCAGCTGGGGAGCAGACAAACTCCTGGTTTAACGTCTCATCCCAAAGGCCCCACAGCCCTCCTTTTGTGAGAGTGCCAGCCTAAATTGTGGGCTCGTCTCTTTCACGGGACGTGAGCCAACAACCTCCTGACTCGGCGAATGTACAAACAATTCCCTTAATTTGCGGCTGAATCTTCAAGGAAAGCTGTTTGAGTGAGACTTCCCTCATTCCTGTGCCCCACCAATGGCAGAAGAATGTTGAGCTCAACATCTCGATGCCTTCCCTGTTCCATTACTGCTGGCCAGCCCAGTGTTTATTGACCATCCCAAATTGCCCAAGAGAGGATCATGGTGAGCCACCTCCTTCAACTGTTCCAGCCCATCTTAGGGACTTCAATACAAACGAGGGACACACTAAACCATTTTTGAGAGCTTTTGAATCAGCAGCATTGCTGTGGGTGTGGGTGTGACACCAAATTTCCTGAAGACTGTGAGCTGGTGATCGGGGCTTTCATGGTCACCGTGACTGACGTAAACTTTTTGCACTCTGTTAATTTAATTAACTCAGTTTTAAATTCCTTTGAAGCTGTGATTATTGTTCTAAGCCTCTCGATTACTAGCCATAATAAAAACGTATCCCTCCTGACCTGGGAATAGATGCGGCATGGTGGGTCCATACAGGAGTAACAAAGTGGGTTTCAGCAAGTGAGGGAATGCAGACAAAACAGCGGTGCAGATCGACAGTGCAATAAAACTGCCGATGCTGGAAATCTGAAACAGAAAAACAGAAATTGCTGGAGGAACTCAGCAAGTCTGGCAGCATCTGTGGAGAGAAACGAGAGTCAGTATTTCAGGTCTAATGACCTTTCTTCAGAACTGAATGCCCGAAGAAGGGTCACCGAACCCAAAAAGTTAACTCTGCTTTCTCCCCGCTGATGCCGAAAGACCTGCTGAGTTTCTCCAACTGTATCAAACCAGAAGTTGCTGGACAAATTGCCATGATTTTTTTGTGTCTTTGGGATGTGGGCTTTACTGACTGGGCTAGCAGTTATTGCTCATCCCTAATTGCTATCAAGAAGGTGCTATATTGAGCCATTGCAGTCCATGTGGTATAGGGACACCCACAGCGTTGGTTGGCAGGAAGTTCCAGGATTTTGACCCAGCGACACTGAAGACACAGTTAGTATGTTTCCAAATTAGGATGGTGAGTGGCTCGGAGGGGAACTTGCAGGTGCTAATGCTCCCATTTACCTGCTGCCCTTCATCATTCTAAATGGTAGTGGTCATGGGTTTGGATGTTGCTGTCAGAGAATTCTTGGTAAGTTGCTTTAATGTGAAAAACTCCCTCCGAAGTGGTACTTTGAGGTGGAAGGGAGAAACGATGCGAAGACAAAGAAAATATCAGGAGGTCTTGGTCAAAAATGTAATGATAATTTGAGGAGAGTTTTGATGGTTGGAGGAGCAGAGTTTAGGAAGGGAGTTGCAGATTGTGGAGTCTAAAGACAGCTGAGAATAGAGAGATTGAAGCAAGCAGGCTGACTCCAAATAGTAATTTAAAAGAAAGTAATTTTCCCCTGCATTCTTTGCCATTTTAATCAGTGCCCTCTAGCTACTGACCATCCTGTTTGTGCGAACAGTTTCTGTGTCTGTTAAACCGAGATGCAGTCTATCGTAAGGTGAATATTAAAGAGCTGACAGCACAAAGTGTGATGGAGTTCTCCAGCCTAATAATTCACCTCTCAATCAACAGATAATCTGGTCTTTAACACACTTGCTGTTTTTTGGAAGCTTGCTGTGCATTGTTTAACTGGCCTCATTTCCTACTTCACAACCTTCAGAAAGATATTTGATTGGCTTTAAAGAGCTTTTGGGGCATCCTGTGGTTGCAAAAGATCGTAGATGAACATTGCTCTCTTTTTATTGCTTTGTGATGAAAGTTAGCTTTAATTTCTGGTCGATTTTGCATTCGCAATTGACGTTTCCTTCACATACTTCCCCAGGCAGCCATTCTAAGGGGGCTGCATGTCAGAAGGATCGCAAACCACTTCCGTCACACCAAGGGGGCTCAGGAACCGGGAAGAGAAAGTCTGCCTCAGATGTCCCATTCCAGCCAAAGCACACCAGGCTTAGCAAGACCTCAGGTCAGTGCTCTGTCAGCTAATCCCAAGAAAGATTGAATTCTGCAATTCACATGTCAAAGGAAGCGAGTGCAGTTTTGATGGAGTTGCCTAAAGTTATATCCTTAGTAGCTTTCACAGTGGCTGGACTATGGCTGAAAAGAAGAAGGAATGAGAGTATTTTTTAATCTAAAGTACTTGACCAATCTGACCTCTTGTTATCCCACTGCTAAATTGGTGGCTGTACCCTAAGCTCTACATTTGCTCCCTGAATCATTCCACGTCACTATCTCTCTCTCTCTCTCTCTCCTTTATTGTGCCCAGGGAAGTTGTTTTTTAAATGTTGAGGGCATTGTACGTTGATTTTTTTGCTGGGGAATGTGATGGGAAGATCACAGGTCAGACTTTTTTTGTTCTATGCATGAGATGTGATTGTTGTAATTTCTTTATGGTCTGTAAGTGGGAAACAATCTGGAACAGCTGGAACTTTGCTTCTCACTGGAAGGTTCTCAATAGTGATATGGAGATACTGCCCTCCATAAGAATGTACAGGGTACAAAAAGGCAGGTATATCAACGTCTGATAGCTGGGGCTTTACAAAGTCCACAATCCTCGGGGTACAGGAGCAGCACTGGGGCTCCGATTTCTGTCTGTGCCCTGACCTCCAACACAGTGCCTCTATTCCCCGTTCTCTCTGTTTCACTTTATCTCGCTTTCTCTCTGTCTCAGCCTTTCTCTCTCTCCTTTCCTCCTCCTCCTCCACCCCCCAACCCCCCCAGTTTTGTCTGGCT
>NC_063350.1:10651870-10673632 GCF_021869965.1 Rhincodon typus
ATACACCCTCCCTACACACATTCTCTGTCTTTTTCTCTCTCTCTCTCTCTCTACACTCTCTCTCTGTCTACACTCTCTCTCTCTACACTCTCTACATCCTCTCCCTCTCTCTCTACACCACCACCCCCCCCCCTTCTCTGTTTCTCTCTTTGACACACACGCAGAGACTGACCGACAGACGAACACCTGGAACATTACACTGTTGATGTCGTGGCCAGTGATTGAATGGAGTCAGGTCTTTTCCTACCAAGAGGGGTTTTGTCATTCTTTTATGAGATGTGCCAACAACGTCGATGTCTATTGCCCAGTACTAATTGCCTTTGATTTGAGTGGCTTGCAAGGCTGTGTTCTTCCAGAAATTTCTGCAGATGTTTTTAAATTTCTCGACTTTGTTTCAAAATTCCCTCCAGGATCTTACTTTCGTGTTTTTCTTCTTCTGTGCCTAACCTGGCAGAAAAGCCTAGGTATCTCAAGGCACCATTCTGGCACAATGGATTTGCTGGCACTCGGATATTTCATTCCAATTTTAAGGGTTTGAGGAGTTTGTGGCAGTATTACACAGATGCAGAATTACACACGTGTAAGAGCAGGTAGCTCCTGTAAAACAAGCCAAGTGTGAATCTTTATTCATTCACGGGATGAGGGCGTCGCTGGCTAGGCAGCATTTATTGCCCATCCCTAATTGCCCAGAGGGCAGTTATGACTCAACCACATTGCTCTGGGTCTGGAGTCACATGTAGGCCAGACTGGGTAAGGATGGCAGATTTCCTTACCTGAAGGGCATTAGTGAACCTGAGATAACAAGGTGTAGAGCTGGATGAACACAGCAGGCCAGGCAGCATCAGAGGAGCAGGAAAGCTGACGTTTCGGGTCTGGACCCTTCTCCCTCGTTTAGTGAACCTGATGGGTTTTTCCAACAATTGACAATGGATTCATGGTCATCATTAGACTCTTAATTCCAGATCATTTTTATTGAATTCAAATTCCACCATCTGCCCTGGCAGGATTCGAACCTGGGTGTCTGGATTAACAATCCAGCGATAATATCACTAGGCCGTCACCTCCCTTTGTATCCCAAGATGCATCCCGTTATTTTCCTTTGGTGACGTTTATAGAAAATATAATGGGACCCACTAAAAGATGGGTCACAGCAGCACCCCCCCACACATCTCTGTAACCTCTACTCATGTAGTTGAGACCTTAGTGCTCCCTTGTTTCCAGTCTATTGCCCTGCCCTTATTTTCATCACCTGTCTTGGCCTTAACCTCTGGAATCACTACCTCAGAGGTTTCCACCTCCTTTAGGCCTCAGCTTTTGATCAGCACAGCAGAGAGCAGGCTTGACTGACAGGTGTCTGCACTGTTTCCCTTTGTGTGTTTGTACAGGCCCGAGGCAGCCCACAGGTGATCAAGGGCAGAGCCAGACCAGAAGGCGGTCTTTACGTCTCGCCTCTGGGGACAGCAACTCCTCGTCGATGGGTGGCCAGTCCGAGGGAGCAGAGACACGGAGCAAGACCAAGGAGCAGGAGAAGGTTGAGCAAGGTGAATTCCTCATCATTTTCTTACTGTGAAGACATTTTTTAATCCCTTCCTGTGCGTAAAGGCGAGGAAGAAACTCAAATGATCGTCTCTCCTGCCATTCTTGGTTTTGCTGAAGTCTTGACCTGTATGGTGGTAGGGAAGGAAGATCCCAACTCGATCCCCTCCTCAAGGAATAACATCTGGAGGATCAGTCTCCCAGGGTGCACTCTGTTTCTGTTCTGTCAGAAACATTGAACAGTAATAAATCCGTTGGAGGATAACATACTTGCTCCTACCTACTGAATTTCTCTAATGCAGAGCTCAGTCCATGTGCCATTTGTAAATCTGAGACCATTTGTAAATGCTTTAAATTGAATTGGTAAATTTTTATAAAATGATGTACCTTGGGCAGAGCCGTGGGGCGAGAGGTTGTGTTGGGGCGATAAGGTAAAGTTGCAGTTGTCCCAGAGGAGCATAGCGCTGCTCTCTCATCAGAGAGAGACGACTGGTGGTGGTTTAACCTGAGGGTCACCACATCTCAGGCGAGGGGAGAGAAGTTGAGAAGGACAGCCCTTCATGGTAACCTCAGCCAGAGTGGGGATTGAACCCACTCTGTTAGCATCGTTCTGCATCACAACAATTGTCCAAGCAACTGAGCTAATGATGAACCCAATCCCCAAAGGTTATGCAAGGTGTTAGTGAGGCCTCTTCTGGAGTACTGTGTCCAGTTCTGCTTGCCTTGTCATAGGAAGGAAGAATAGAGGAAGCTGGAGAGGGTTCAGAAAAGATTTACCACAATGTTGCTGGGAATGGAGGGTTTGAGTTATAAGGATAGGCTGGGACTTTTTTTCACTGGAGTGTAGGATGTTGAGGGGTGACCTCATAGAGGTTTATAAAATCGGTGGGGTATAGATAAGGTGAATGGCAGGTGTCTTTTCCCTAGGGTGGGGGCGGTTTCAAAACTGGGGGGCATATTTTTAAGATGAGAGGAGAAAAATTAAAAAAAAAAGACATGAGGGACATTGTTTTTACACAGAGAATTGTTCGTGTGTGGAATGATTTTACAGAGGAAGTGGTGGTTGTGGCTACAGTTACAACATTTCAAAAACATTTAGGTGTATACATGAATAAGAATGGTTTGGTGGGGAGTAGCTTAGTTTGGGAATATGGTCGGCATGAACTGGTTGGATCGAAAGGTCTGTTTCTGTGCTGTGTGACTCTACGTTGCTTGTGAGGTGTTGATCCTGTTTTTGCTTTCCCCCACAGCAGCAGGGTCTGAACCCTCTGTCCAGGTACAACAGCCTCCCTCTGTCAAAGCCCAGTGTTCCTCAGACACTGGCTCCAAAACCTCCACGTCCGAGGCCGTTGCAAGCCCCAAGCACCAAACCAGTGAAGTAGCGAAGCTGGATTCCCCAGCGCCGACCTCGGAACTAAAGGGTCCTCCCAAGGAAACTGGTAAGATGGGGATGTGTGTGACTGCCCCTGCGGGGGATACTGATAGAACAGGTGGCAGGTTAGAGATGGCGTAGACACTGGGGCAAGTGCGTATTTCACCACGCAGCTACTGGAACCTGAGTTAGTGTGGAGGCAGAACGCAGCTGCTGTTTGTTTCAGTAAAATGCTGGGGAGCGGGATCTTTCTCTTCCTTGTTTCTCCTCGGGCTCTGGTTTGTAAATTTTGGGGTGAATGCAGCTTGAAGCTTTCCGCTCACCGTCCTGATCACACCCTGTCAAATACCATCCCTGGAAAGTGGCAGACGGTGGCTTCATCTGTGCTGCCACTTGAGTGTTCAGCGCAGAGGCACTTTTGACAGTGTCTCTGCTTGATATCATGTTCACCCTGAAAGGTGTACGCACTAAGGAGCAGCCTTGTGCAGCCTGCGCATTATACCCTCCCTGACCCCAGGTTACGGCTTCTACCCAGAACTGCAGGCGCTAGAAATACCATTCCCACCCACCTGGCTTCCAGAAAATAACGCTACGAACGGGGCTGGGGTGGAGAGAAATGACTGAGGTTTCTCGGCGATACCATCCATTGCCATGATGAGTTAAAAAGTTTGCAGAGAGAGTTTGCAAGTGGAAAGAAAGCACTTTGTCGATGAGTCAGTTTGTAAGTGCATGCCCCCCTGCTGGAAGGGGCTGCTGTAGAGGAGAACCCCCTCCCACCCCCACCCCCAATGCCCTGCCGTATTTGGACGGTTTGTCCCAGCTCTCGGGTGGTGACTTGATAAGCAGTGAAGAAGACCCATAAGTAATTTCTGTTTTGTTTTCCTCTTCTCAGCTCCTGTTGTGAAGCGTGTGCCACGATCCCAGAACCCAAACAGATACAGTAGGGAACCCTGTATGTTGTCTTTCTAGTGAGGCCAGCAAGGACTCACTGCTGCAGCATTCCTGTTTGTCTGCCCTGCTGCTTTCTTGTGTGTGTGTGTGTGTGTGTGTGTGTGTGTGTGTGTGTGTGTAGATACATGTGTGTGTTTGTGTGCTCGCTGATCTGCTAAAGTGCTTGTAACTGGCTGTCTACAGTGGGAATGGAAAGATTCAGCAATGCATTAGATTTCACACTTACCAAATTTAGGCAACTTCACGTCATATAAGCAGGAGATGTGATAGGAAGCTCCTGTGACATTGAGAAAGGTGGCTTTACGTAAAGTGGTATAGTTGATGTAGTGGAAGGCAGGTGATGTTTTGCAGGTTCTCAACAGTTTTGTTACAGCCACTGCTTGTTGCACGGAGTGGCGTTGCATTTGGAATCAAAGCGCTTCCTTTTCGATTGCTGATCCCCAGGCCAATGATTTACCTTCCTGTGGGTGGATAGCTTTTGCAACTTCCTTCTCACTCTTTCACTGCGCGTTGTTCATCATGGCCCTAACCTGTTGAGAGCATTAGGCCGTTCGGCCCCTCAAGCCTGCTCCATCGTCCGTTTGGCAGGTGATCATCTGCCGCAGTTCTTGACTGACCAATAGGGGCTGCTGAAGAGCAACCTGTTGAGTTGGGAGATTAGTTCTCCTTACGGTTGCCCGTGTGTGTGTGTGTGTTGATGGGAATGAGGGGAATTGTCCGGATAAGATGTGGCTTTGTCGGGTGCTGTGCAGTTTGTGTCCCTTCCCTACATTCTCAGTCTCAGTCCCACTCCCAAAGGTTGTGCCTCTTCCTTGGGCCTAGAGACAACATTTCGAAATGTTATAAACAGGGGACAGTTTGAATTTGGTGTGAAATTGTTTTTATCCTTAATGGTTGGGTTTTGTTTTCACATCTTCATTTAATGGGATGTGGGTGCCTCTGACTAGGCAGCATTTAGACCCGTCCCTAAATACCCAGAGGATAGTTAAGACTCGGCCACATTGCTGTGGGTTTGAAGTCATGTGTAGGCCAGACCAGTTTCCTTCCCTGAAGAGCACTAGTGAACCAGGTGCTTTTTTTCCTACTGTTATGTATTGAATTTTTTGAATTGATGGTGGGATTCAAACCTGCTGCCCACATCATTGCGTGGGTCTCTGCATTACTAGTTTAGTGATAGTACTGCTAGGCCATCATCTCTCTATGTGAACATAACCATCTTTAGGGACATGGCTAACAGAAGCTGACCACCTCACTGCTTCAGATGTGAGATTGTCCCTGAGGTGCTGACCCATGTGGGTTGCCATTGCCACATTCTCCTGACAGCTACACGAGTAACTGGGTGATAGGAGTAGAAACCTGTCCCTAGTTTCTTGCGCTGTTTGTCACCCCCACCCCATTTGACTCGCTCACTAATTTCCCCTCTCAACTGAGAATGATGTGCTGGGGTTTGAATCATTTTAGAACACCTGCACCCCTAATGGAAATAAGGAGCAGGAGTAGGCCATTCAGCCTATTAAGGCTGCTCTGCCACTCATTGTAGACCATTTACCTTGAAGTCATTTTCCCCCACCGTCCCTTGATCTCATTAGTCTGTAGCAATCTTCAACTTCTGTCAAAACCTGCTCAATGATTGTTTCCACAGAATCCCAAGATCCACCACTACTTGGGTGAAGAAATTCCTGCTTGTCCAGTCCCTTATTCTCAGAGGTCCATAGGGATGCTGTCCCCTGGGTTACTGGTGGTCAGTTGGGAGAGTTTTCCTGAAGCTTCTGACACCAGATTTTGCTGCTGTGTCACCAGAGGACCATAGGGCCTACTCTCTCGTTAGAGTCGGATGATTGGTGATTGAGTTTGACCTGAGGGTCACCACAGCTAAGGCATGGGGAAGGGGAAGCGGCGTCGTACAGGCCTCATGGTAATCTTGGCTGGTGCGGGAATCAAACCCACGCTGTTGGTGTTACGCTGCAGTGCAAACCAGCCATACAGCCAACTGAGCTAACTGATCCCCCAAAGGTAAAGTCTCCACTGGCCCAGGGGACCACCGGGTTGCTCTTTCAGTCAGTTCACTCAGCTGGTTTGCGATGCAGTGTGACGCCAACAGAGTGGGTTCAGTCAGGAACGT
Source organism: Rhincodon typus (assembly GCF_021869965.1). Taxonomy (NCBI): domain Eukaryota; kingdom Metazoa; phylum Chordata; class Chondrichthyes; order Orectolobiformes; family Rhincodontidae; genus Rhincodon; species Rhincodon typus. The sequence continues at coordinate 10,657,852 of NC_063350.1, forward strand.
AGGAGCAAGAGTTAGGCCATTTAGCTCCTCGAGCCTGTTACATTGTTCAGTGAGATCATGACTGATGGGCCCATATCCCTCAATGTTTCTGCTTCATGAATCCTCACATTGGCTGAGGTCAGTATGGACCTTCTCAACCCTGCCTGAGGTGTGGTGACACCTGGCACTCGGACCATGACCTTCCCTGCGTGACTCTCAATTTTCAGTGACTGTCGTCAGCGCGCTCTGACGAGTGACTGGGTGGGGGAGAGGGAGGGCAGAGAGTGATGGTTAGGCCCTCCGCCGACCTGTAAGCCACTAACCTATTCTAAGCAATGTGTTCTGAGCGTCACTGCTGACCTGGGCAAGTGGGACTCCTGCCTTTCTTGACACTGACCTGTAACCCTTGACACTGACCTCTAACATCTGCCCTCGAGCTGATCCTAACTCCTCTCTGAATTGCTGGCATTGTAGTTTTTATACTGGAGGGGGGATGGGTGGGGGAAGAGGGAGTTTAAATAATCTCATGGCCGTGTGTTTTTCTTCCTGGCCCCCTCGCTTCCCACTCCTCTGTCTCTCCCCCCACCCCCTCTCACCCCGGGCAGTGACGAGCAGCACTCCGAATCCCGAAAACCACCTGCCCCCCAAGGCACTGGTCATCGAGCTGGACCACAACAAGTTCAAGTGCAAGATTCCCGAGTGCTCGAAAGCCTTCCGCAAAGCCAAGATGCTGCACTACCACATGAAGTATTACCATGGCATGGAGAAAGCCGAGCCAGATCCCAGTTCTCCCAAAAGGAGCATGCAGACACGGGGCTCCTGCGCATCGGAGGGGGAGTCCCTCCTGGACAGCCCCAAGAGACGCCGCACCACCTCGGGCTCTATACGTGAGTATCTGACTGTCACAGAGGGCTCTACATGAGTCACATCGCTCTGGCGCTCATCGGGGTATTCACAGGGCATGGGCGCCGCTGGCTCGGTCAGCATTTGTTTTCCATCCCTAATTGTCCCTTCAACCTGCCATGCCATTTCAGAGGGTAGTTAAGAGTAAACCACATTGCTGTGGATCTGGAGTCACATGTAGGCCGGACCAGGTGAGGCAGGCAGATCTCTTTCTCTAAAGGGCATTAGTGAACCGGATGGGCTATTCCAACAATCAATAACAGATTCATGATCAGCAATAGACTCTTAATTCCTGATTATTGTTGAATTCAAATCCCATCCCCTGTTATGGTGGGGTTTGAATCCAGGTCTTCAGAATATTACCAGGGTTTCCAGATTAATAGTCTAATGATAATACTACTAGGCCATCTCCTTGTCTAGGCATGAGTACCAAATTTTCAATCCATGACTACTGTTTATACCGAGGAAAAGAGTGCTGTTACTTAAAACAAAAAATTGTTCATACATGCAATTTGGGTGTTGCTGGCTAGGTAGCATTTATTGCCCATCCCTAATTACCCAAAGGGTGGTAAAAGAGTCAACCTAATTGCTGTGGGTCTGGAGTCATGTGTAGGCCAGACCGGGTAAGGATGGCAGTTACCTTCCCTAAAGGACATTAGTGAACCAGATGGGTTTTTATAGCAATAGGCAGTGGTTTTACGGGCTACTTGTTTTACAGGTAGTTCTCCTATAACGTGATAGGTACGTTCTTGTGTGACCTCACGCTATAGAAAATCACATTAGCGGGAAATCACTATACCCGTACAGCAGAAAGTTCATGTTATCCAAACAGCATCCACTATTCATCAATCGTGTAACAGCCAATTTGCGTTAACAAAACACACGTTATAGCAGAACTACCTGTGTTCCAGATTTTCAGTGAATTCAGAGTTCACCATTTGCCATGGTGAAATTAAAAATCCTGCCCCGAGAACATTAGTGTGGAGTTCTGGGTTACTAGCCAGTGATATGACCCACTACAGCATCACCACTCTTTTGATTGGCTAAGCTGTTACCTTAGGAAAAACACTGAGCTACGGTAAACTTCCCAGTCTCCTGAGAAGTTCAAAAAAGCTGCAAACCTCGACTATTATTTGTAAAATGGTCCCATCTATGTATGTAGATCACTTCTGGCGACCATGAATGAGCCACATTGAACACTTGATTGATTATCTTCAGTCAGTTGCCAATGTGGTTCCTAGCGCACTCTGGACTATTCAGCCAGTCCTGCCCCATCCTCTCTAGAAATTGCCCTGTAGACCCTCCATGAACTTCCCAGTGACTCGTGCTGCCCTTCAGTTAAAGGGGGAAGAACTCGTTACGCTGTGGGGAAGTGGGACGAACTGGATAGTTTGCCAGCACAGGCACATTGAGCTGTCTATCTTGCTGGGCCATACGTATGATTCTAACTGCTGTCGGTATAGATTCAGGTCAGATCCGGCCACTAGCCTTGACATGAGGCAGTAGTACTCCAGGGAGATGGGTAGTGATGCAGTTTCTTGCATGGCAATTTTTAGTGGTATTTAAAATTGCATGTAACCATAAGTGTGTGCCATCCTCTCTCAGAACTGCAGAAGTTTCTCTTCCACTGGAGTTTCAGTGAAAAGTAACGGTGGGTGTATGAGACTTTCACATTCTTAAAAACCATCCCGTGCTGTTTGATTACAGGTTTTGTCCTTGGGAATTTATGTGGTGTGCGTTGAGAATGTTTTGAATTGTGCAATAGCAGTGAAACGCTAGTGGTTTCTCTTTGGTGCTGGTAGTGTTGATCTGATGGAATGAATTGAAGATATCATGGATGAAGTAATTGTTTGCTGCCATACACTGTGTTCCCTCCTCCTGAAGTTCAGGTAGAGGTATTTGGGCTTTAGAAGGGCTCAGAAGTTTTAACAACAGCATCCTAGGTACCTTCAAAGGAGAATTATCAAGCCAGGACATACTGAACGTGAGGGGCAGAGCTTTTGGGATGGAGACCATTTAATGGTGACCCAATTCACGGTTTCCAATGTAATGGAAGATTTCGATGGAGGAAACAGATTCCCTTTTGGCAAATGGGTCGTTAGCTGGAGACTATTGGCTTAAAAGTCACTGGCCAAAAAAGGTGGAGATGAGGACCATTTGTCTTTCTTGGAGTTGTCAGGATCTGGAATGCTGTAACCGAGGAACTCGGAATGTTGGGTTGTGAGAGTGATCATCAGAATCAGAATCATCATCAGAATCCCTACAGCATGGAGCCAGCAGAGACATGGGCCTGAATGGCCACCTTCAGTTTCAATTTCTTCAGTGAATTAAAGTGTGGGAGAGTCTGTCTAAGCGTTAGTGTGCACATATCTAGATTGATTTAGGTGACTAGTTCGTTCCCCACTGATCTTTGAATACAGTTATAGGGTCCTTTGTGTACCCCCAAAACAACCTTAATTTCTTCCACATCTTAAACGCAGCACTCCTGACAGTGTGGTATTCCCTCAAAGCTGCCTGGAGTGTAACTGCAGGCCAGTGCTTCCCAAACCTGTTCCCAGCAGTGATCTCTCTCTGAGGCAGAGGAGTGCTGTGACACCGCTCCCCCCCCACCCCGATTCAATGAGAGCTGACTGTGGGGGGAGGGCTGTGAGGGGAGGAGGAGACGTGGTGGTTGTGGCTGTGAGGATGGGGCTGGTTAGAGGGAGAGCACTCTGTCGTTATAACTTGGTCCAAGTTTGACAGTGGCCTCGGAGCTCCCCATGCCTACCCGGAGACCTGAATACACCCCATCCCCCCCCAAAAAAAACTTTGGGAAACCCTGGTGTAGATGACAGTGTTTGACCCAGTGAGTTTTTGTGCTGCATTACAAGATTTGAGCTAATGATCTGCCACAGGTTGCTGGGTTATTACAGAACTTTATCAACCGATCCCTGTGTGCGCTGAACACTTGTGATGCTACTCCCTGGTCTTGCATGCACCAGCTGTTTCCTCATGAGCGCTGATCCTTTTTTTTTGTGTGGTTCTCCTGCAGAATGGTCCCAGCAAGCGTCTCACAGGGCCTTGCAGTCCTCCAGCGCTGAGCTCAGAGCTCCAAGGCTCAATGAGAAACGGCGGATGTCGACGCTGTCCTCTCTAGACATTGCTGCACAGTCCAGGCTCTCCCTCCGTGACAAGAGCAAGGATAATCAGACAGAGAGGTCGCATCAGAAGCTGCAAGACCGGGAAAAGGGTTGCGCTGAAAGCGGTGAGTGTCTGCAGAACGTATCCTTCCTGCATCTGACCTGTCAGTTTGAAGGTTTGAATGAGACAGAAAAGAAAATAGGAACCATTCGGCCCTTCGAGCCTGTTCTATCTTTTCAGTGTAATCATGACTGATCATCCAACTCAGACTCCTGTTCCTGTGTTCCCCCTGTCCCATTTTATCCCTTCACTCTTAAGAACTGTACCCATCTCTTCCTTGAAAACATTCAATGTTTTGGCCTAAAACATTCAGTGTTTTTGCCTCGAACGTTTTCCGTGGCAGAGAATTCCACAGGCTCAGCACACTCTGGTTGAAGAAATTTCTTCTCATCTCAGTCCTCCAATGGCCTTACAACTTATGCTTAAAATGTGACCTCTGGTTCTGGGAACATCCTTGCTGCAATTACCCTATCCAGTCCTGTTAGAATTTTATAGGTTTCTATGAGATTCCCCCTGCCATTCTCCTAAACTCCAGTGAATGTCATCCTAACTGATCCAGTTTCTCTCATGAGTCAGTCCTGCCATCCCAGAAATCGGATAATGCCTTGTTCTTCTAAAGGCCAACTCTATTCAAGCTTTCCTCGTCAGACAATCCCACCAAAATTAGTTTGGTGGACCTTCATTGTAATCCCTCTGTGGCCAGTATGTTTTACTGTAGGTACGGTGACCAAACTTAGCATTGTAGAATCCCTGCAGTGTGGGAACAGGCCATTCAGCCCATTGAGCCCACACACACTGAGCCACAGAGGAGCATCCCACCTAGACCCGCCCTATCGCTGTGGCTAACCCACCCTAAGCCTACACATCCCTGGACACCATGGGCAGTTTAGCATGGCCAGTCCACCTAACCTGCACATCTTTGGGAGGAACCGGAGCAAACCCACACAGACACCGGGAGAATGTGCAAACTCCAGACAGACAGTCGCCCAAGGGTGGAATCCAACCCGGGTCCCTGGTGCTGCGAGGCAGCAGTGCTCACCACTGTGCCACTGTATTGCCTTGGATCTAATACTGCAGTTGTGGTCCTGCAGGTTAGGTGTATGCACAGGTGTGCTGTGCAACACCCTGCAGATTGTGTACAGGCTGCATGGCTGACAGACAGCCGTGTGTGTGTGCGTGTGCACACGCGTGTGTGTGTGTTTTTAATAGCACCATGTTTTTATTGAAAGCGCACGTGCCATACATGCAGCACCTACAAGAGTGACCAAAGCCGTTTCCTCTCTCAGTCTGAAATAATTGAACTGTCCCCTTGAGCAGGGTCAAGAGAGAGGAGCAAGGAGAAGAAGCTTCGCGATTTCCTGAAGGTCAAGCTGAAGAAAAAGAAGAAAAAGAAAAAGAAGTCAAAATCTGGTGAGCTGTTTCTACCCATCTTGTACAAAGTGTTTGTGACTGTAAAACAGCGCATCAGGAAGTAACCGCACAGCTCTCGGAATCTTGATGCTTTTCCTGTTTGCCAAAGCTGAATCATTCAAAGCAGCAAGCAGCTCGGTTTGGCCCCCAGGAACAGGGAGAAGCCATTTGGCCCCCTCATTGTGCTACCATTCAATATAATTTTGGCCAATTTATCACCTGTCTCTTTCTCCATCCATCTCTGTCCCGTATCTCTTGTGTCAGCAGTGAACAGAAATTTATCCATGGCAGACTGAAGGTTGTTGATTGATCCTCGATCGATTTGCCATTTACTACCTCAGCTCACTGATCCCTGAGGGATTGGCCACTGGGTAAGATACTGGAGGAAGGGCTGGCAATGGTTTCAGAAGGTTAGCACCCTCATGAGAGCAGTGGCTAAAATTGCTGTTATTATTTAGTGCCTGGGGCAGTGAAGAGACAATTGGTGAGCTGGGTGAATGGGCTAAAAAGTTTATTTTATTCGCTCGTGGGACGTGGACGTTGCTGGCTGGCCAGCAATTGTTGCCCATCCCTAGTTGCCCCTTGAAAAGGTTGTGGTGAGCTGCCTTCTTGAACTGCTGCAGTCCTCCTCCTGTGGGTTCACTCACAATGTCCTTAGGGAGGGAATTCCAGGATTTTAACCCAGCCACCCTGAAGGAACGATGGTATATTTCCAAGTCAGGATGGGGAGTGGCTTCGAGGGGACCTTACAAAGAGTGTGTTCCCATGTATCTGCTGCCTTTGCCCTTCTGGATTGATGTGGTCGTGGGTTTGGAAGGTGACACAGTGTGGAGCTGGAGGAACACAGAGGCCAGGCAGCATGAGAGGAGCAGAAAAGCTGACGCTTCGGATCAGGACCCTTTTTTTTTTCTGAAGAAGGGTCCAGACCTGAAACGTCAACTCTCCTGCTCCGCTGATGCTGCCTGGCCTGCCGTGTTCGTCCAGCTCCACACTGTGTTATCTCTGACTCCAGCATTGGCAGTTCTTACTGTCTCTGAGTGGGTTTGGAACGAGTTGTCTGAGGATCTTGGCCGAAATCTAAGTGTCAGAAATCTTTGAATGAGATGATGCATTTTGCTTCGTATAAAAGGAAGAGCGCTGAGTGATTTGTTAATGGAAGGAGGTTCAGTTGTGTGAAAACAGTAGAGGAATTGGATGGAGCAAAGGCGCAAATAAGGTTGATGTGATGTTGCTGCAATATCGCATCAACTCACATTATCAAGGCTTTTAAAACTGATTTGTCATTTCTAGACCTCAAAACAAATTATCTAGAATGTAGAAGCCTTTTAAGACTTCAAAGCACTGCGCAGTAGGATGGAGTGGAGACGATTTAATGCTGACATCACAGTCACTCAGTTACTGATGGAATGGGGCAGTGAAAATTTTAAAAATGATGTTTAATTGATGTGCTAATGAGAACAGATTATAGAATTATATGGTGAAGTATTTAAAATGTTGACTGGGTCAGTAGAAGCTGATTATGTTTCCAAGAATCAAAGAGCCACAGAATGAAACTAAAGGATAAACGCACACCGTGCTGGAGAAACTCAGCAGCACTGGAAATGGAGCTAACGTTTCAGGTCCTGCATGACTCTTCCTCAGACCTTCTTTGTTGTGAAGGAGAGTCATTTCAGAATCGAAATGTTAACTCTTCCTTTCCGCAGAAGCTGCCAGTCCCACTGAGTTTCCGCAGCTCTTTCTGCTTTTATTTTAGATTTCCAGCATTTGCGGCATTTTGCTTTTTATCCGAAATCCAAGAGGCCTGGACAGACCTCTTCAGCTGAGAGAGTTGTGAGGTTGTGGGATGCACGTTCCATGGCTGAGGCGGGAAATAAGGGAAATGTTCAGGCTTTTGACGTCTTGTGGCGCAGTGGTAGTGTCCCTTTCTCTGAGCCAGAAGGTCCAGCTTCAAGTCCCACTTCGGGAGGTGATGGCCACTGAGGCTTATCCTGTCGTGTCCCAAACAGGTAAATAATGGTTGTTTTGTTCTTTTAAGATATGGATGGTGGAAGGAACATGGGAAGAGGGTGTGTCAGTGTGAGGAAGACAGATGAAGGCTTACAGTGTTAGCCTTCATTGTGAGAGGATTTGAGTTATCTGAAGAAGGATATTCTTGCTTTAAGACGGAGTGCAGTGAAGGGTTATCACATTGTTTCCTTGGATGGCGGGACTAACTTATAAAGAGAGATTGGATCTGTCAAGACTATGTTCACTGGAGCTTAGAAGAAGGTTGGAAGACTCTCAGAGAAACCTATAAAATTCTAAAAGGATTAGACAGGGTCAGTGCAGGAAGTGCAAGAACCAAGGGTCACAGTTTAAGGATAGGTGGTTGGCCAATTAAGACTGAGATGAGGAGAAATGTCTTCATCCAGGGAGTGTGAGCCTCTGAAATTCTCTGGCACCAAAAGTGGTTGAAGCCAGAACATTTAAAGCTTTTCAAGAAGGCGTTAGATATTGTTGTCAGGTCTAAAAGCATCAAAGGGCAAGACAGAGAAAGCAGGAGCATGATATTGAGTTGGATGATCAGCCATGATTATGTTGAATGGTGGGGCAGGTTCAGAGGGCTGAATGGCTCCTGTTTTCTGTGTTTCTGTGTTTAAAACTGTTTGCCCGCATGGAGAGTAAATGTTGACCCAGGCTGAAAGTAACTTTGCATTTCTGTCCGTCGTTCAATCCTTTATGATCAGTTTTTCATGATAGGGATTTTTAAAGATAGCTACCACTTCAGTGTCCTGTTAGGCTTTGATATGAATTAGCATTTCTGTGTAGTTCCATGACTCTGACAGCAGGTAGCGCCAGTATGCATTTTGTAGAGGTCCAGCGTTGTACTCCGTGTGCAGAAAATGATCCCCTTCCTTATCTGTCCGTGCCCTGTCTCTGCTTTCTCATTAATACCTCCTTCACCAGCTATGCCTGGTCATGCCAGCCTCAAGGGGGAGCTGATGGCCTAAGTTTTTCAATAGCCCAGCAACCCTGGCTACTTCTCTGGCAGCTCAGTCTCCAATCCCACCACGGCAGCTGGTGGAATTTAAATTCCGTTCAAAAACACAAAACTTAAAGCTGGTTTCCGTGGTGGTGAAACTGTCCCCACCAGCTCCATGACACTCGGCACCTTTCTCTGCAACCGCAGGAGGTCCTACACCTGCCCCCTCACCTCTGACCAAGGCACCAAACAATCTTTCCAAATCCAACAGGGATTCACCTGTACATCCTCTAACCTGGTCCACTGCATCCGTCGCTCTCGATGTGGCCTCCTCTACATCAGTGAGACCAAGCCCAGACTCGGCGACTCCCAGATCATCTACGCTCTGTACACTATAATCAACAAAACCTTCCAGTTGCCAACTATTTTAACTCCCCCTCCCACTCCCTGGGTGACATGTTCATCCTGGGCCTCCTCCAGTGTCACAACGACGCCACACACAAACTGGAGGAGCAACACCTCATATTCCACCTCGGGAGCCTACAGCCCGATGGCCTGAACATAGAATTCACCAGCTTTAAAATCTCCCCACCCTGGCATCATCCCAAGTCTGACCTCCCTCTCACCCCTGCCTCCTATCCGCCCCACCCTTCCCCTGATCAGTCTCCACTACCCCTCCTGCATCCACCCACTTACCTTCCCCCAACCCCACACACCCACCCCCATTTATTTTCAAACCTGCTTTTCCCTCCCCAGTCCTGACGAAGGGTGTAAACCCGAAACGTCAACTTTCCTGCTCTTCCAATGCTGCCTGACCTGCTGTCTTTCTCCAGCTCCACGCTGTGTTGACTGTGACTCCAGTTCTTGCTATCTCTTAATCTGCCGTTGTTACCTGGTTTACACGTAACTCCAGTCTCACGGCAACGTGGTTGACTCTTAGCTGCCCCCCTGAAGTGGTCTAGCAGGCCACTCAGTTCAAGGGCGGTTCAGGATGAGCCTTGCCTCATTGACACCCACATCCCAAGAAAGAGTGAATTAATTTTTTAAAAATATTCCCATTTCTATTCCTGTACAGTTCTCCCTCAAATATTGCAATTCATTTCCCAATGATGATGGAGTTGCTACCAAAATAAAGGGTAAGTAAACCCTTTAGGATTGAGATGAGGTGAAATTGCGTCACTCAGAGTGTGAACCTGTGGAATTCTCTACCACAGAAAATGTTTAAGACCAAAATATTGTGTTTTCGAGAAGGAGGTAGATATAGCCCTTATGGGTAAAGGGATATTGGGGGAGGGGAGGATTAGGATATTGAGGTCGATGATCAGCTGTCGTCATATTGAATGGTGGAGCAGGCTTGAGGGGCCTAATGGCCTACTCCAGACTCTATCTTCTGGCATTGGAGGTCATGAGCCATCCTTTTCCACCTTGAGATGGGGGAGATGAGCTGTTACTCTCTCTGCTGGCCATGACAGTTGTTTCTTCCAAGACAGCATGCAGTTAGCGCGTGAGGAGGGTTGACTGTGGGTTTTAGATGCTGGCCCTGAGTGACGAGCATTGCCTCTCTTCAGGGGAAACACTAGGCAGAAGGCAACTGACAGAATACTGTGACATATTGCTCAGGTCAAAGCAAAGGGGTCCGAGTTAAACTTGCCCATCTCCTTTCGGTTGGAGACGGGTCAACTGTGTAGATTGGTCATCCAGTCTCACATCCATTTAAATTAAACAATGTGATGTGGGAGTGTCGGGGATGGTGTTGGTGGAAAATAGGAGAAGTGTGAATCCAATTAAAACAACAGCTTCCGTCAGTATCGTTACAGCGTTAATGACGAGCTGTGGGTGTCGGATTTCCCCCGTCTGAGGTGGACTGCTCCACACGGGAATCTGTGTACGCCTTTGTTTCTGGCAACATGGCTGACAGTGGAAAATCGGCTCTGGGGCCTCTGCAGCTGGCGGGGCAGGAGGACATGAGAGCTCACCCCCTCCCACCTTCCCTCAGCATCCACCAAGTGCCCAGCCTCTGGTCAGTGTCTGCACTCAGACAGAGCTATTCCAGTCTCTGCTTTCCACCCACGGGTTAAAGTGTGCCACCCTTGCCCTTCCCTGGGGGTGCTAAGTGTCGATGTGACCTGTTTTAACCATTCAGCATTGGAAGAGGCGAGGACCTAGTGGTGGTATCACTGGACTCTGTATCTAGAGACTTGGGTAATGTTTTGGTGATCTGGGTTTGAATGCCACCGTGATAGATGGTGCAACTTGAATTCAGTAGAAATCTGGACTTTTAAGAGTCTAATGATGACCATGAAACCATTGTTAATTCTCAGCAAAACCCATCTGGGTCACTAATGTCCTTTAGGGAAGGAAATTGCCATCCTTACCTAGTCTGGCCTACATGTGACTCCATACCCGCAACAATGTGGTTGATTCTTAACTGCCATCTGGGACGGGCAATAAATGCTGCCCTGGGAAAATGCCCCCCTCACACCACTGCCTCCATTATCTCCTTGCCTCTCTTTTGTGCTTCACTTCAGCCCAGTTTTTGCAGTGTTATTGGGCATATTGTGCTAACCTCTTTGAATTCTTTTGATTGCAGAGTTTTCTGGCAGTGAAGAGAATGTAGATGTCTCTAGAGATTTCCCACCGAAAAGATCCACGTTCCCTTCAACCAGATCTTCCTCCTCTTACAAATATCCCTTCTCTCATAAATACACGTCGTTACGCAGTTCTGACTCTGGATACTACATGGAAGGACTGAAATTTGACGGTTGGTGACCTGATTTTTATTTTCTCTCTCTCTTTTTCCACATTTTCTCCAAAATAGTGTAATGCTGATGCCCCAATTGTATTAAACAATGCTGGGGTAGAAAGAGTGAGCATTTGTGGGGGAGGTGGTGGTGTAGTGACTGTGTCGCTCGACATGTAATCCAGAGATCTTCCAGGTGAATCCCCAAGGAACAGGGTTCAAATCCCATTGCGGCTGGTGGAATTTAAATTCCGTTAATAACATTCAATTAGTAAAATCTGAAACTGCGCATTAGTCCTGGTAATGGTGCCTGTGAACCACTGATTAATTGTTGTTAAAACAAACCCATCTGGGTTCACTAATGTCCTATAGGGGAAGGAAATCTGCCACCTTTTACATGTTCTGGCCTACGTGTACCTCACAGCAATGTGGTTGACACATAATGGCCCTCTCAAATGGCCCAGCTCAGGGATAATTAAGGGTAGGTGACAATAGCCCATATCCCACGAAAGAGTAAATTTGTGTAGCAAAGTGTTACGCAGTCCATGAGATTTTCTCGAAGTGCATTCACAGTTAAAAGGGCAGACTGAAGCTGACTTGATGGAAATACTTTCCAATTGTCAGAAGTTCAATGGGGCAAACATGGAGGAAAATATAAACCAAATGAACTGCAGATGCTGCAAGTCAGGAACAGAAACAAAGTTGCTGGAAAAGCTCAGCAGGTCTGGCAGCATCTGTGAAGGAGAAAACAGAGTTAACATTTCGGGTCCGGTGACCCTTCCTCAGAACGGAGTTTTTGGAGGAAAATATGCCTTTTTGTAGGGGAGGTTCAAGCCGTAAATGTAGGATAATTAATAAAGCTAATATGAAATTAGAAGAAATATCTTGATGCAGTGAATGGTTAGAGAGTGGGTTCGCTATCACGGGAGTAGTTGAGAAGATGCTTTTATGGGATGCCATGAGGGAGAATGGAACAGCATGTTGTGCTAGTGAGGTTTGCTGATGGTTGATTAAAAGGGGAATCAAGTGGGGCATATTGCTGGCATAGGGTGGTATTCAGTGTAATGTAGAGAGATAGTCAGCTGTGTGTGTTATTGTGGGGCTGGATTCGAGGAATCAATGAACATGCATGGGTGATTAAACTTAGTCATCTTGACATTTATATATGTACCATAATGGAAGTTTGATGTAGCCTGCAGTTTCAGACTAATGTCCGATTTGCCAGTTATGGAGGAGTAATTTTGTAACCACCTACCAGGAGGTTTCAGTCTGACTTAGAGAGTGGTTAGGGCCCAGCAGGTGCAAGCCCTATTGTGTTGTACAGGTTTCTTAAAAACTGCCCCGTATCATCTGGGACTGCTGCTGTATACCTCACTGCTGCAGAGATTGCAGGTGGAAAGAACAGCTCCTGCATAACCAGCAGTGTCTGCACTTTCTAACAAGCTGCTGAGCTCGGCTGGGAATCCCAGCTCGGTTAGTTCGCAACACCGACACGAGGCAGAGGTTGTGGTGTGTGTGTGACAGCCTCGATCAGTTTTCCCTATTCACCTTTCGTGTTGCGTTTATAAATTTTATGGGGGGGTAGCGGGTGGGGGTAGGAGGGCGTGATGTTTGCAAGACTCTTGTGTTGCAGTGGTAACCTCTAGGCCAGAAGATTCGAGTTCGAATCTCGTCTCAGCATGGGATAATGATAGAGGTGCCAGGTTAATTTTTGCTTCCCTCTTGCACCTTTTCATCTCAACCGCAGGCTGTTCCAGAGTTTTGCAGCAAACAAAATACTTCTTTAAGGAAAACCTTCTAAACCACACGCCTGCAATGAAGTAAATTATTGATTTTAAACCAGCCCTCTCATTGCTGTGTTTTTGTGGTTCAACAGCACCTTTTTGGTGTTCTAAAACATGGGAGCAGCAGCAATCAGGTAGATGAATTATTTGTCTGGCGTTTGGGGCAAGCAGTTGGAAATAGAGTAAGTGTTGCTTGAGGCCAACTTAAATATCACTGAACTTCAGAATCCAGGGAGAACGAAATCTGTGGAATATTTGCAAATCATAAACAGCATCTTCAGGTCCAAGTCCAGTCTGGATCAATAAATAAGCACCCAGTTTTTTAAACCCTGGAATGTACCTGGAATAGTTAAGAATTGGAAGAGAACTTGGTTTGGGGGTGGGTGATGGAGAGAAGGTGATGGGAATGTGGCCACTGTCAGAAGCAATGGGAGTTATTCAGCAAAACTTGACTGTTTCTCTCAAGAGTGAACGACCTCTAGCAGTCCCGCTACTTAGTCACCAATGGCTCACAGGTATGTGAAGTTAGTGGAGAAACATGAGCTGAAATGCTCCACAGATACTGGCGCGTGATGGCCAAATGGTTGCGTTTTTTAAATTCATTCATGGGATGAGGGCATCGCTGGCTTGGTCAGCAGATATTGCCCATCCCTAATTGTCCAGAGGGCAGTTAAGAGTCAGCCACATTGCTGTGGGTCTGGAGTCACATGTAGGCCAGACCAGGTAAGGATGGCAGTTTCCTTCCTTGAAGGACATGAGTGAAACAGATGGATTTTTCTGACAATTGACAATAGATTCACAGTCATCACTAGATTCTTAATTCCAGATATTTATTGAATTCAAATTCCACCATCTACCATGGTGGGATTCAAACCCAGGTCTCCAGAATGTTACCTGGGTCTCTGGATTAACAGTCCAGCGATAATACCAGAAGATTCTGAAAGAGGAGTGGGAGGTGAAGGAGCATGGAGGGGTTTGTGAGGCAGGAGGTGTTCCAGAGAGTGTGGTGGGGTTGGAGGAAGAAGAAGAAGAAGAGGAGGTGGAGGAGAAGTTCCAGAGAGTGGGAGCCAACGGGGGAGGATGGGAAGGAAGAGAAATTCCAGACAGTGGGAGTTGGGAAGACAAGCAGACTGTAAAAGGGGAGGCAAGAGTGCAGAGGAAGTTGTACAGATGAAGAAATTGCATTCACCCGGTGATATTATGTGTGAATGCACAAGAGTTGAACTAAGATATGCGAGTCCTGTAACACTACAACAGAGCAAAGTGTCTGTTTAGAGACTATACGCATGCACAGAGGGGTCTTTTTTTCTCGATTCCCACTTTACGTACCAGTGTTTTGCTTCCACGTTTTTGCAAAAGGCTTGCAAACCACTTGCGGTCACCGATGTGGAGCCCGCTCTCTCTCACGCACCATGCATTTTTCACCATTGCGAACGAACTGGGTGCTTTCCCTGATGTTTGTGACCGTGAGCGCGTGTGACCGCTCGGTCTGACAGCCGTACTCGTGTGTCAGACATTTCAGATGACGACCCGACAAGCGACTCTTCGACCGACAGCCTGCTGTGGAGCGAAGACGAGTACAATCAGGACGTGGATGTGACGACTAACCCCGACGAGACCGGCGACAGGGACGACAGCCAATCAGAAATTGTACGCTGTGTCTGTGAGGTGGAGGAAGAGAATGAGTTCATGATTCAGGTATTGGTAAAATATTAGAAGACAAGTGAACCCAATCATAAAAAATTACAACTATAATAATTCAGGGCACCAGAGGACATACAATTTTAACAAATTTCTTTAAACAAAAAGTACAGGAAGGTGAATGAGAGAGGTTTTGTTTGCTGGGGTGATTTGTTTCAATCTAGAATCCACAGCCTGAAAGACCATAAGAAGTGGGAACAGGAGTAGGCCATTTGGTCCCTTCGGACCTGGTCCGCCATTCACTCGGATCCTGGCTGATCCGACATTCCCCACGTCCACTTTCCTGTCCTTTCCCCATAACCCTTGATTGCCCGAATGCCCAAGAGTCTATCTGTCTCAGGAGGGAAATTTAAACTGATAATACGAACAGAAAACGATACTGAAGGTTAAGTACTCAATAGATTGAAATTTGTAGATCTTTGGGGAAAAGAGCTGGGAGCAGGGACTAATTGGATAACTCTCACAAAGACCAGCACATTTCTGATGGGCTGAATGGATGACTTTGCTGTATAATATTCAGTACACTCAAAAGTGTCAAACTGGATAGACTTCATAGAGTTTATTTTATGTTTGTTACATTGAGCACTGCCAAATCCCACATTAATGCTCTATCCCTTTGTGGTATAAGAGCACATGTCCTGAGTTCCTCCCAGAGTCACTGATCTATTCTCCTCTTTGGCAGTGTGAGGATTGCTTGTGCTGGCAACATGGAGTCTGCATGGGCCTACTGGAGGACAGTGTGCCCGAAACCTATACTTGTTACATCTGCCGTGACCCACCAGGTGAGTACTGGCCGGAAAAGAACGTGAAAACAGTATGCCTTATGTAACAGTGGTGCCTTTAGTTTACTGGGGATGGCATTCAGTAAAGTGTGATAATCTTACTGCATTCTCATAATCCCGAGGCTCACGGTGGTGATCTGAAGACATTTTTATTTCAGATCCCACTGTGATGCCCACATCCCATGAATGAAATTCTTAAAAAGCCATAAGTCAACAATAATGTTACAGAGAAAGTAGGAACTGCCAATGCTGGAGAATCTGAGATAACAAGGTATAGAGCTGGATGAACACAGCAGGCCAAGCAGCATCAGAGGAGCAGGAAAGCTGACGTTTCAGGTCG
>NC_063350.1:10674032-10691927 GCF_021869965.1 Rhincodon typus
CTGAAGAAGGGTCTCGACCTGAAACGTCAGCTTTCCTGCTCCTCTGATGCTGCTTGGCCTGCTGTGTTCATCCAGCTCTACACCTTATTATCTCAGTCAACAATGATGGTTGTGTTCAGCTGGTGTGGAGGCACAGGTCGAGGATCAAGAAAATTCCTATTCAAGTATTGTGGGACAATCTTACATGTTCACCAGAGTACAGTTCATTTTCTGTTGTTCACTCGTGGGCATCACTGGTTGGCCAGTCTTTATAAACTGTCCCTAGCAGAAAGTGGTGGAGAGCTGCCTTCTTGAAATGCTGCAGTTCATGTCCTGTAATTAGACCCACAGTGCCCTTAGGGAGGGAATTCCAGGACTTTGACCCAGCGACACTAAAAGAACAGCAAAATATTTCCAAGCCAGGATGGTGAGTGACTTAGAGGGTAACTTACAGGTTGTTGTGTTCCTATGTACCTGCTCCCTTGTCCTTCTAGATGGTAGTGTCATGGGTTTGGAAGGTGCTGTCTAAGGAGCCTTGGTGAATTGCTGTAGTGTGTCTTGTAGACGGTACACACTGCTGCTTCTGAGTGTTGATGGTGGAAGGAGTGAATTTTTTTTTGGATGTGATGCCAGTTAAGCATGCTGCTTTGGTGTCAAGCTTTTTCAGTGTTTGTGGACCTGCACTGATCCAGACAAGTGGGTAGTATTCCATCGCACTCCTGACTTGTGCCTTGTAGGTGGTGGAAAGGCTTTGGGGAGTCACTTACTTGCTGTGGCATTCCTAACTCTCGTAGCCACTGTATTTGTATGACTAGCCCAGTTCAGTTTCCAGTCAATGATAACCCTCAGGATGTTGATTGTGTGGGATTCAGCAATGATAAAATACCTTCGAACATCAAGAGCAGATGATTAGGTTCTGTCTTGTTGGGGTTAGTAGTTGCTTGGCATTTGTGTGGCATGCATGTCACTTGCCATTTATCTACCCAAACCTGGAAATTGTCTAGGTTTTGATGCATTTGGACATGAACTGTTTCAGTGTCTGAGGAGCTGTGAATGATACTGAACATCTGACCTCACAATGATGGGAAGGTCATCAGTGAAGCAGCTGAAGGTAGTTGGCCATGGGATGCTACCCTAAGAAATTCTAGACCCACTGAGCCACAGATAATAGTGTGACTCATTAGTGACACTAATGGAATTGAGTGGAAACTCTGCACTCGGCTTCTGTGTTGCTTAAATGAGCGTGGGAAATGTTTAGTTCTTAGCCTTCAGTGATTTTTTTATTTTTTTGACAAGTGCCAATTGATTGATGTATTATTTCTTCTGTAGATCAGCGTTTGAGCTCCAGATACTGGTATGACAAGGAGTGGCTAAGCAGTGGCCACATGCATGGCCTGACCTTTCTAAAAGAGAATTATTCTCATCAGAACAGTGGGAAGATAGTTTCGACGCACCAGCTACTGGGGGATGTCCACAAGGTGATCGAGGTGCTACATGGGCTGCAGCTAAAGATATACATCCTGCAGTAAGTCAGAGTGCCGATGGCTTGAACGTTTTCGTTGAAAGGTCAACACGTTAGTGGGTCATACCAGCCAATGATAGGTCAGGTGTTTATTGTCCCAGGTATTTATCTACTGTGCCTCTCCTTACACCAACAAGATGGAAAAGGTGCCAGATCATAATTATGTGTCACCTTGTTGAGAGAGAGTTTATTGGTGTGGAAATGGTTTGGGGTGTCGGGTGGGGGACGGTGGTGGGGAGAAGGAGTCTTCTAATTGCTCTGACTTCATGCTGCAGAGTGAGTTTGGAGAAGATTGGAAATGTGACAGTCGTTCAACCTGAGCCCGGCCGGGCTGTTGGAGACTGGAGGAGGGAGCAGTTTCCATTTTACAGCGTCTAGAGTGGTGCGCTTTTATTATCGGGCAATGTTTGTGATACTTTTGTGTTGTCAGAGGTCCTGAGACCATCTGATGGATCATTGGTGTGTGAATGCTCCTTTTAAGTATATGATTTCTAATTATTCTTTCTCCGAAGAAAATAACGGAATCGTGCTCTGGAAACAAAGTTATTTCAAATGGTTCATGTGTGAAACTAGGCTTCGAGATGTACAAATGTAAATCTTATCAAGAGTCTTGCTCCTGTGACCTTTCTGAGTCATAGAATGTGAAAGTCTGATTAGGAGGTGATTTCTCCCACAGGCTGTACACCTGCTGGGCTCAATGTTATTCCATGATGGAATACCGGATGAAAACTCTTCTCGAGGGAAGCTAGGGACAGGCAATAAATAGTCCAGCCTGCTATGCCCCTGTTCCATGAGTGAATAAAACAAAAACTCAATGTGACAACACTGCATATAATTCTGGTTGCCCTGCATAAGGAAGGATGTTACTAACTGGAAAGGGTGCAAAAAAGTAAACCAGAATGTTAGACTGGAAGGTTTGGGTTATAAGGAAATGTTAAATAGGCTGGGACATTTTCCCCCTGGAGTGTAAAAGGCTGAGGGGTGCCCTGTTCGAAGTTTGTAAAACCATGATGGGCATAGATAGATAGTGTGAATAGCCAAGGTATTTTCCCCAGGGTGGGGGGAGTCCAAAACTAGGGATACACGTTTAAGGAGAGAGGGGAAAGATTTAAAAGGGACTTAAGGGGCAACTTTTTCACAGAGAGGGTGGTGTGTATATGGAATGAGCTGCCAGAGGAAGTGGTGGAGGCTGGTACAATTATGACATTTAAAAGGCACCTGAACAGTTACGTGGATAGGAAACGTTGTGAGGAATATGGACTAAATGCAGGCCAATGGGACTAGTTCCATTGAGGAACTCTGGTCGGCATGGACAAGTTTGGACAAAGAGTCTGTCTCTGTGGTGTATGACTCTATATAATACTGGAGGAGGGAGGGGATCTCTGCTGCCGCGTGGAGAGCTGGCGAGGCCCACACTCTTGTCCCCTTTTCGGAATGACTGTCTTTAATCACTCCTTCGACCACACCTGCTCAACACACCAGACAAGAGCCCTGGAGAACGATTGACTGAAATCTGCTGTAAAAATACTGACACTGGTATGTGCCTGATTTGTGTATGTAGGCCAAGTGATGGAAATGTAAGCCTTCTGATTCTCCAGTTTAGATACTGCTGCTAATATTTGCAGGTTTCAGTTACAAATTAAAGATGTTTTTAAAGGCAAGAGAAGCTGTAGCAAAATTCTGACTTTCATTGTTCTAGCTGTTTATTTTTAAATGCAGTTGCCACCTTTCTTCCAAACCCAAGGCAAATACACATGGAGCTTGGATCATTGCTTTAAGTTTTGTTCATCTTTTAAGTTGTTGAATTAGTTAACTAATTTCTACATCTTAAGATAAAGTTGGACAGTTTATAGATAAATTAGAACTGCACTGTCACAGCCCCAGGACATCACAGCTGATGTTCATCAGAGTAAGGTTCAGGTCCAACGATGTTCAGCTACATTGTCAGTGAATGACCTTTCCTCCATCATAAAGTCATAAGTGGGAATATTTAATGATGATTGCTCGATGTTCAGAACTATTCACAATTCCTCATACTGAAACAGCCCATGTCCATATGCAGTAAAACCTGGACAATATTCAGGCTTGGGCTGATAAGTGATACTAATGTGGGCAATGACCATCTCCGCCAAAAGAGAATCTAATTGCTTCCCATTGACATTCAGTGGCCTTACCATTGTTGAATTGTGCAGTTTACTACTGACCAGAAATTGAATGGAATGGCCATATAAATACTGTGGTTACAAGAGCAGGTCAGAGCCAAGGAATTCTGCAAAGAGTAACTTGCCTCCTGTTTCCCCACTACGAGGCACAATTTGGGAGTGTGATGGAATACTGATCACTTCCCAAATCGATTCAACAACGCTCAAGAAACTTGACGCCATCCAGGATAAAGCAGCCCATTTACTCCATTCACCATAAATGTTTCCTGCACCACTGGCACACAGAATTGTATTGTGTGCTAGAGACAAGATACGCTGCAACAGCTCACCAAGTCTGTTTAACATCTTCCAAACTCATGACTCCTCCTACTTAGAAGGACAAGGGCAGCGAACTCCTGGAGAGCTTATGTGGGTTGTAGGGGATGGGTCTGGGTGGGATGCTCCAAGGGTCAGTGTGGACTTGTTGGGCCGAAGGGCCTGTTTCCACACTGTAGGGATTGTGTGATTCTGTCTCGTGGCAAACGGATGCGGAAGGGGCAGCAGTGGGTCATTCCAGGGGAGCTGGGTTCCTACCTCCCCAGGCAGTACTCAATGCTGCCATTGGGGGGTGCAATGGTGACAGCTGATACAACATCTACCTCGGATGGAGGGGGTGCCAGGCGCAGGGACAGAGGTCACGGATCCTGGTGCTGTCCCTGGCCTGGGTTCCTCCAGACCAGGGCCTGTGCATACTGGTCCCAGCACCAGCACAATGGGTTCCTTAGCGCCTGGAACCCCAGTTACTGGGCCCTGGCCATGGGGTGGGTGTCAACATACTGTCAAGGTTGGAGATCCAAAGAGCAATCATATTGGACTCGAGAGATGAATTCTGTTTCTCTCTCCACAGATACTACCAGACCTGCTGAGTTTCTCCATCGCGTTGTTTTTATTGTTACTGTACAGCAGATATAGTTTTATTCATAATAAAAACCGAATGAACTGCGGATGCTGTAAATCAGGTTCGAAAACAGAAGTTGCTGGAAAAGCTCAGCAGGTCTGGCAGCATCTGTAAAGAAAAAAATCAGAGTTAACATTTCGGGTCAGAACTGATGGTACGTGGGAAAACGTCGGTTTATATGCAGAAGGTAGGGAGGGAGGGGGAACATCTACATTCTGCTTGCAAAAAAGTCCCTGAGCTACCTGTTGCCTGCCACTTTAGCACACCACCCTGATCCCTAGCCAACACCTCTGTCTCTGGCTTGCTGCAGTGTTCCAGCGAACCTCAGCACAAGCTGGAAAAACAACACCTCATTTTCCACTTGGCAACCCTACAGCCCTCTGGACTCAATATCGAGTTCAATAATTTTACGGCTAAACTCTTCCATGTCCCAGCCCCCTACCCCACACACACCAGTCCTTGTTACCACATAGCCTGTCATTACACACTACCTATTGCCAGTCACTAACAATCCCCATTAACAGCTATTCACCCTCCTAGCCAGATCATTATCAATTCCTTTGTCCATCCACTGTTCACTCTCCTTGGGCTCTATCCTTTATCCTATTGTTTACTCCCTACCCCATCCCCCTCCCTATCTTCTGCATATAAACCAACGTTTTCCCAGCTACCATCAGTTCTGAGGAAGGGTCATAGACCGGGAACGTTAACTCTGATTTTTTTTCTTCACCGATGCTGCCAGACTTGCTGAGCTTTTCCAGCAATTTCCGTTTTTGTTCACAGTTTTATTCATTCACGGGATGAGGGCACCTCTGGCTAAGCCAGCATTTATTGCCCATTCCTAATTGCCCAGAGCGCGGTTAAGAGTGAACCACATTGCTCTGGGTCTGAAGTCACATTCCTTCCCTTAACGACAAAGGTATTTTCTGACAATGAACAATGGTTTCGTGGTCATCATTAGAGCCTTAATTCCAAATTCTTTATTGAATCCGATTTCTACCATCTGTCATGGTGGGATTCGAACCTGGGTCCCCCAAAACATTACCTGGGTAATGGATTAACAGTCCAGTGCCTAGTGGTATGCACTGTATTATTGTATAGAGATAGTATACATATGCAACCCCTGCTATATGTCACAGAAGTTGCTTAGTTTGTAAATGCCCTGTGGCAGTGAGTAAACCTCCCCTCAGCTGAAGAATTTTATTTGAATGATGGCAAGAACGATGAGGAGAAGTGTGTAGTCAGCTTTTTTTAAGAGATGAGTGTGTTTGAACAGGAGAGCCAGGGGCCTGGACAATGCCCCTCTCGCTCTCAGGGTATCCGTTGAGGCTCTCCCCACCCCCCACCCCTTGCGCCAAACCATGGAAGGGTTCCTGGTGGGCCCACCCTCTGTAAAGTGGCACCCTCAGTGATTAACCCCAGGGGCTGGATGCCATGTGAACTGGGAGAGGGGACTGTACCATTGCAGATGGTGAGACTGAGGCAGAGCGCATTTTTTTTTTCCCCCCACGGCGATTGGGAAGCTGCACACATCTGAGTCTGTTGACTTTACCCACTTTGTGGGCTGATGGCCTGCGTTCTGTTCTCTGTCTCCCCAACTCCAACCAGGAATAAAGACCAACCGGATCTGAAGCTCTGGTGCAAGCCATGGAGAATCTCCTCGACGGCCTTCGAGAAGCTGAGGGAAAGGCAGAGTGCGCCCAGCGAGGACAGCAACAGCGGGGTCAGCGCCAGCGCCAGCACACCATGCAGGGCACAGAATGGCACGGCTGAGCAGCAGAACAGAGCTCCCATGATCGAAGAGTCCTACATCACCAACGAGCACTGTTACCAGAAGCCTCGGGCCTATTACCCCGCGGCAGAGCAGAGGCTGGTGGTGGAGACCCGCAACTCCGCGCTGGATGAGGGGATCGGCAGGATGAGGGAGAATGGAGACGAAACTCTGGCCGAGAGGTTCGGGCGGAATCTCGACGACGACTCGGGAAAGCCTGACCTCGAGGTTCGCCGAGAGCAAGCCGGTTCCTGCAAGGTCAGTCATTCCACTTCTAACTATCTGGAAAGGTCACCACCTGAGTGGGTCACACCAGCCAGCAATAGGTCAGGTGTTTAACGTCCCAAGTATTTACCTGCCGTACTTCTCCCAACACCAACAAGATGGGAAATGTACCGGATCAGAATTATGTGTCCCCTTGTGGAGTGAGAGATGGTGTTGGAGGTGTGGGCTGCTGAGGAATCTTCTCATTGTGTAGGTGTATTGGGCTGAATGGCCTGCTTCTATTCTGTACATTCCGCCTTGGCGAGAGCGGTACTGTATTGGAGGGTGTCCAATTTGACCTGTGTACAGCTTCGGTTGGGGATGTGGGAGGAGGTGTGGTTGGTGGTGAGCGAGAACTGCCATCTGTATTTTCTGACCTCCCTCTTGTGGATAGCTGTATATCAGGAATTCCCAAATCATTGATCACGGCTCCTCGCCCTCAGTGCAGGTTAAGAGACCAGCGATCAGAGCCATGAGGTCCACAACAGCAGTGCAGATGAGATTTGACAGTTCGGGGATCAGTTGCCATAAGCATCTTTTCTTTTTGCTAGTACATGTGGCTCACTGTGAAGGAATTTTAGCCTGGTCACTGTCCCCAAGAGCGTACAGAATAGGTAGATTTCTGGGATAGTAGGAACTGCCGATGCTGGAGAATCTGAGATAACAAGGTGTAGAGCTGGATGAACACAGCAGGCCAAGCAGCATCAGAGGAGCAGGAAGGCTGACGTTTCAGGTCTCGACCCTTCTTCAGAAAATCAGAAAATTCAGATTTCTGGGTTTGTGCCTGTAACTTTGCTGTGGGAACTCTGGGAGTTCTACCACACGGAGCCACTGTGAGAAAGGGTTTGGGAAGCTCTGTACTTTATTGTAGCGAGGACTGGTTCCCCCTCACACAGCCCCTCCTCTGAATCGTCGGATCTCCCAGCGGGAATGTTTTCACCGAGTGCCGTCTACCTTCTCTCAGGTCCGTGGCAGCAGCGGCGATACATCTCCCGAGGCAGAAGCGGAGAAGGAAAGCTGTGAGCTGAAGCAAAGTGAGAACGAAGGGTCCAGTGACCCCCAGCTGCAGTGGCAGGTCAACTTACTGACACACGTCGAGTCATTGCAGGACGAGGTCTGCCATCGCATGGACTTCATTGAGAAAGAGCTGGACGGTAAATGGTGACATTTGTCTGTTCCTGTGTTTCGTGTGTGGGGCTTTAGGGTCTTTGACGTCATACCCAACAATGATGCTCCATCAGAGACTAATCTGATAGATACATGATCCCCATTGGTACAAGAGCTAGACCATGCTGAGTTAATGTTTGTCAGTGGGGTAGGCACAGGGGCAGTAATGCGTTGGAAGACGTGGGAGAGGAGCTTACTAACACAATGTGTGGTAATGACCTGGACTCGCTGCTTATGGGGCTGTTGGAGATCAGGACCATGAATAGTAGCAAAAGGAAATTTCAAGGCTTTTCAAGGGATATAAACTTTACAGGACTGTGGGGAGAGAGGATTGGATTAGGCTACACTGCAGAGCTGACATGGACTGGGTGAGCTGAGTGTTGTGCTATGTTGTGAAGACTTTGAAACAAACACGTGGGATAGGAAATATGCTGAAAGCATTCACAAAGCCTTCCATTGCAATTGTGGAAGTTTTGGTGAGAAGACAAGGTGATTAAATAGAAAAAGCCTAAAAATGCTTGACCAAAATATATAGGAGCAGATTTAAGCCATTCGGCCCATTGAGTCTGCTCTAGCATTTGATCATGGCTGATACATTTCTCAACCCCATTCTCCTCCTTTCTCTCCGTAACCCTGGATGCTGTTATTAATCAAGAACTTCTCTACCTCTGCCTTAAAGACACTCAATGACTTGGCTTCCACAGCCTTCTGTGGCAATGAGTTCCTCAGATTCACCACTCTCTGGGTGAAGAAATTCCATCCTCATCGCCCCTTCATTCTGAGGCTGTACCCTCGGGTCCTATTGAGCTGATATGTAGAGGAATAGAGTATGGAAGGCAGGAAGGTATTGTGCACCTTTTGTGGGTTACAGTCAGAATGTTGTACCCAGTGAAGACTTTAGGGACACAGGGATAATGTTAAATGTTTGTAACAACAGCAAGCTCGCTTCCCCTCCTGCCCCGCCCCCAACCTGTCTGCAGCCTCTGACATGATGACTGCATGATCTTCCAGCACTTTCGATCTGCGAGATCTTGACAGGGCAGCAACTGTGAGAGGTTGTTTCCCCCTGGGTTGGAGAATGTAGAACATAGAGGCACAATCTCAGGATAGGCAGTTGATTATTTCAGACTAAGTCGTGGAGTCTGGCTCTGTGGCACAGAAGGGAAGGGGGGAGAATATGAGAGCAATTGTAGTGGGGGATTCAATAGTTACAGGCATAGACAGGCGGTTCTGTGAACGTGAATGAGACGAACGGATGGTATGTTGCCTCCAGCCTGCTAGGGTCCGTGATGTCTCGGATCGTGTCTTCAAGATCCTTAAGGAGGAGGGTGAGCAACCAGCAGTCATGGTACACATCGGTACCATGACATAGGTAGAAAAAGGACTGAGAATGTGAAAAACGAGTACAGGGAGTTAGGTTGGAAGCTGAAGTCCAGGACAAACAGGGTAGTTATCTCTGGATTACTACCCGTGCCACGTGATAACGAGGTAAGAAATAGGGAGAGAGTGCAGCTAAACACGTGGCTACAGGGCTGGTGTAGGAGGGAGGGCTTCCATGATGTGGATAATTGGAGCACATTCTGGGGAAGGTGGGACCTGTACAGTAAGGACGGGTTGCACCTGAACTGGAAGGGCACAAATATCCTGGGAGGGAGGTTTGCTAGAGCTATACAGGATGGTTTAAACTAGATTGGCAGGGGGTGGGGAACCAGATTTGTAATTCAGAAGATGAGGTATTCAGCCTTCCAACAGTCACAACAGGGAGTGAGGTTGTTAATAAAGAATTGCGGTTGTTGGAGCGTAATTGTGGACACAGGGACGGTTTGAGGTGTGTATACTTAAATGCTAGAAGTATCAGAAATAAGGCAGATGAACTTAGAGCATGGGTCAGTACTTGGAACTACGATGTTGTGGCCATTACAGAAACTTCAGTAACTCAGGGACAGGAATGATTGTTGGAAGTTCCGGGATTTAGATGCTTTAAAAGAAATAGGGAGGGTGGTAAAAGAGGCGGGGGAGCGGCATTGCTAGTCAGGGCTAGTATAGCAGCTACTGAAAGGCAGTTCGATAATGATATGTCTACAGAGTCAATTTGGGTTGAGGTCAGGAGCAAGAAAAAAGCAGTCACTTTGTTGGGGGTTTTTTACAGACCCCCTAATAGTTGCAGAGAAGTCGTGGAGCGGATTGTGAGTCAGATACTGGAAAGGTGCAGAAGTCACAGGGTTGTAGTCGTGGGTGACTTAAACTTTCCAAATATTGATTGGAAACTTTTTAGTTGTAATAGTTTAGATGGAACGGATTTTGTCCAGTGCGTTCAGGAAGGATTCCTGACACAGTACGTAGATAGACCAACACGAGGAGAGGCCACTTTGGATTTGGTGCTTGGCATTGAACCGGGCCAAGTGTTAGACCTGTTGGTAAGGGAGCATTTTGGCGGTAGAGATCATAACTCTGTTACTTTTACAATAGTCATGGAAAAGGATAGGTATATACAGCAGGGTAAGGTTTATAATTGGGGAAAGGGTAATTACAATTCTGTTAGGCAAGAACTGGGTAACATAAAATGGGAACAGATGCAGTCAGGGAAGAACACTATAGAAATGTGGAGATTGTTTGTTTGTTTAAGGAATGCATACTGCGTGTGCTCAATATGTTTGTCCCTAGCAGGCAGGGATGATGCGATTGAGTGAGGGAGCCTTGGTTCTCAAGAGAGGTCGAATGGCTAGTTAAGAGGAAGAAGGATGCTTATATAAGGTTTAGGAAACAAGGGACGGAAAAGGCTCTAGAGGTTTATAAGTTAGCCAGGAGGAGCTGAAGAAAGGGCTTAGGAGAGCTATAAAGGGGCATGAGAAAACCTTGGTAGATAGGATCGAGGAAAACTCCAAGGCTTTTTACACGTACGTGAGGAATAAGAGAATGACCAGAGAAAGGGTAGGGCTGATCAAGGATTGTAAAGGGAATTTGTGCACGTAGCCTAAAGAGATAGGAGAGGTCCGTAATGAATACTTTTCTTCGGTATTCACAACTGAGAGGGACCTAGTTGTAGAGGAGGACAGTGTGAAACAGGCTGGTAGGCTAGAGGAGGTCGATGTTAGTGAGGAAGATGTACTAGGAATTTTGAGGAACTTGAAGATAGATAAGTCCCCTGGGCCTGATGGGATTTATCCAAGGATTCTATGGGAAGCGAGGGAAGAGATCGCAGGGCCTTTGGTGAAGATCTTTCGTCCTCACTGTCCACAGGTATAGTGCCGGAAGATTGGAGAGAGGCAAACATCATTCCCTTGTTCAAAAAAGGGAATAAGAATAACCCCGGAAATTACAGGCCAGTTAGTCTTACGTCAGTGGTGGGCAAATTATTGAAAAGGACTCTGCGAGATAGAATTTATGATCACTTGGATAGGCACAGTTTGATTCGTGATAGTCAACGTGGATTTGTGAGGGGTAGATCATGCCTCACAAACCTTAGTGAATTCTTTGAAGAGGTGACCAAACACGTGGATGAAGGTAGAGCAGTGGATGTGGTATACATGGATTTAAGTAAGGCATTTCATAAGGTTCCCCATGGTACGCTCATGCAGAAAGTAAGGAGGCATGGGATAGGGGGAAATAAGGCAGATTGGTTTCAGAATTGGCTGACCCTTAGAAGACAAAGGGTGGTAGTGGATGGAAAATATTCAACGTGGTGCTCAGCTACGGGTGGTGTACCACAAGGATCTGTTCTGGGTCCTCTTCTATTTGTGATTTTGTAAATGATTTGGATGCAGGAGTAGAAGGGTGGATTAGTAAGTTCGTGGACGATACGAAGGTGGGTCGAGTTGTGGATAGTGCGAAGGGCTGTGCTAGGTTACAGAGAGACATTGATAGGATGCAGAGCTGGGCAGAGATGTGGCAGATGGAGTTTAACCCTGAAAAGTGTGAAGTGCTTCATTTTGGAAGGACAAATTTGAAAGCAGAATACAGGGTTAACGGAAAGATTCTTGGCAGTGTGGAGGAGGAGAGGGATCTTGGGGTTCATGTCCACAGTTCCCTGAAAGCTGCCACCCAGGTGGATAGAGTTGTTAAGAAGGCGTATGGTGTGTTAGCTTTCATTAATAGAGGGATCGAGTTCAAGGGCCATGAAGTTATGCTCCAGCTATACAAAAGCCTGGTTTGGCCACATCTGGAGTATTGTGTCCAGTTCTGGTCTCCTCATTACAGGAAAGATGTGGAAGCGTTGGAAAAGGTGCAGAGGAGATTTACCAGGATGTTGCCTGGAATGGAGGGAAGGTCTTACGAGGAAAGGTTGAGAGAGCTGGGGCTTTCCTCTTTAGAACGACGAAGGATGAGAGGTGACTTGATAGAGGTGTACAAAATGATCAGAGGTATAGATAGAGTGAACAGCCAGAGACTTTTTCCTAGGGTGGAGGTAGCTATTACGAGGGAGCATAGTTTTAAAGTGAGTGGAGGTAGATATAGGGGAGATGTCAGAGGTAGGCTCTTTACTCAGAGAGTGGTAGGGGCGTGGAATGCATTGCCGGAGAGGGTAGTGGAGTTGGCCTCATTAGGGGCATTTGAGCCGCTATTAGATAGGCATATGGATGATAGTATAAGGTAGGGGTGGAGGTTAGATAGACATTACTTAGGTTTAGGGTAAAAGTTTGGCACAACATCGTGGGCCGAAGGGCCTGTACTGTGCTGTACTGTTCTATGTTCTATGTTAAAAATTGCCTCACTGAGGACTGTCTATCCTACGAGGCCGTGCCTGTAGCATTATTGTGTGTACTTAAGGTTGCATGTATTTCAGTGTCTCAGAATGGAGAAATTTGTGAAGTGAGCGGAAAACTGGAGTTGAAGCACGAGGTCAGCTGTGATGATATTGAGTGATGGAGCAGGTTCGATGAGCTGAATGGTCTGCTGCTGCTCCTAATTCTTGTGTTGAACCCATAAGCTGCTGAGTCGTGTGAAGAATGCAAGCCGTTGTGTTGAATTGGCTTGGGTGGGCCATATACGCTGGCATTAAACATATGGGTTGAATGGCATGTTTCCATACTGCAGATAGTCAGTGGTACATTTATTGGTGACCTACTTTGTCTTTGCTTTTAAAGGCATCTCTTAAATCACTCAGCAGCAGATAATATTGAAAATACTTTGAATGTTTTGATTTGTGATTTCACACACAGTGGCCTGGGTACAGATTATTAATCTGTAATAACTTTGGCCGTGTGTTGAAGTTCCACCCACCACTCCTTTTGGGTAGTGAAAATGAGGAGGTGGATGACGTAGTCTGCATTTGGATGGTGTGTGTTTGGGAGCTGCTTTTGGAGTTGCCTTTGTGGGGAGCGTGGATGGAACTGTAGAAGGAAATTTGCGAGCTGGTGCACAGCTTTGTCACAAGTAATTGAGTGGCACGGTGGCTCAGTGGCTCAGTGGTTAGCTCTGCTGCCTCACAGCACCAGGGACCCGGGTTCGATTCTACCCTCGGGTGACTGTCTATGTGGAGTTTGCACATTCTTTCCCCCCCACCCCCTGCCCCCCACCGTGTCTGCGTGGGTTAACTCCGGGTGCTCCAGTTTCCTCCCACAGTCCAAAGGTGCACAGGTTAGGGTGAAGTGGTCATGGGAAATTGCCCCGTAGCGTCCAGGGATGTGCAGGCTAGGTGGGTTAGCCATGGGAAATGCAGGGTTACAGGGGTGGGTCTGGGTGGGATGCTTTTCAGTGTGGCCTCAATGGGCTGAATGGCCCCTGTCTGCACTGCAGGGATTCTATGATAATGCTGTTTTCTCCCTGTTCTGTCTGGCTCCTAGTTCTCGAGAGTTGGTTGGACTATTCTGGTGAGCTGGAGCCTCCTGACCCACTAACCCGACTGCCTCAGCTCAAGCACCGGATGAAGCAGCTCCTCACGGACCTGGGCAAAGTGCAGCAGATCGCTTCCTGCTGTCCTGTGTGAGATACATCAGGCACCCAAAAGGATCTTTGACCACGGGGACATTGTGGCAAGGTCGGAGATTGGTCAACTTAAACCACAGAAACAGTGTGGACAGAAGTACATGGGTGTATGTGACTGGGCCATTCCCAGGTTGTTTTGATCGGGGTGGGGGGAGCCTGTTACAGAATGACGAAAGGAAGCCCCTCTTCTTCTCCTCCTCCCTACCCCCCCCCCCAAGACTTGACCACGAGCCTCTGTTCCAGTGAACCTGAATCCATGATCTGTCTTCTGCTTGCTTTCGCTCTCTCGGAACACTGCAGTGTTTGAACATTTTAAGAAGGCGAGTTACCATCTGGACATTTTAGAGAGAGCTTTTTTTTTTAAAAATCGAGAAGAAAAATTGCTAAGAATTATTGGTGTATTTAAAGTTTCCACATTGACACCTTTGTCGTTTTTTTTTGCGTTGAAGGAAAGAAATGTTCCCGTTTTTCGGGTAGAGGCAGTGTGGCCATTCTGAGCACTAACTGGGAGGGTTTACTGAGCTGGTTCTGCGGAGCTATTGTATGCACAAGCTGGGACTGACTACGTTACCTTGGAGTCGTTCACGCAATCTGTAATTGTTAATTTGATCTGTACAGGACTGCAAAATTTTTGACTCTACCCATTTCAAAAAAAAACTTAATAGTTTTTTTCCCCTGATTTGCATCAGTTCCATCATTGTAGGGGGAGGTTTTAAGCTGACAGTTTCTGCTCAATGTTAATGCTGTGGAAATGAATGGGTTTTCAATGAACCAATCTGTCTTCCATTGTGTGTGTCGGGGGTGGGGGGAAAGGGAGGGAGTCACGGCTAAAACTCTCGATGTTTTGCCGATGATATGTCTTCCCTATTGTTCTGCCCAAACCAGACAGTTGACCTCCCAACACCCCCACCCCTCCTTAATAGGTGGGATGATGTAAACCTGCCCAAGGAGTGACTCCATTATAGCAGTGCGCAGAAAGTATATATACGAATGTACGGTCAGATCAGTGCAAAGGAATATAGTAACAGGTGAAGGCCATTCAGCGTGTCCTGGAGCCTGCTCCGCACCATTGTGTCCAGTTGGCGTTGGTCTGTACCCTAACACCGCATCCCCACCTTTGGGCATGTAAGCCTTGCCTAATAAAAATTTGACGACAAGTTAGTGAAATACTGCCCAACGTGGCAATGTGAATAAAAACAAGCGTTGCTGGAAGTACTCTGCAGTTCAGGCAGCATCAATAGAGAGAGAGCAGCAGAATTGACATTTCAAATAGGTGGCCTTTTAATCGGACCTGAATCTATTAGAAGTCATGTTGATCTTCTGTTTTAATTTCAGTCCATAATGAGACTGGCAGTGGATTTTCCCAGGAAAGGGATGCATGTTAATCTGTCTTTTTGCTTTGCAGATGCTGGCTAAACAATACATGTCCACATTTTATGCCTTGTTTCAGTTCTTTGCAGATTTCTAACATTTTAACTTGAGTGCTGCAGTCCTGGCATTTGGAACTGGCTTAACTGGCAGTGGCTAAGAAATGATTGCCAACTCGGGGCCATAGCGTGGGGTGCGGGAGAGGACGCTGAGCTTGGAGCAAATCACTGCTCTACCCTCCTTCCTGCTCTATTAAACTCCTCAGAACAGCCTTCCTGAACACACACACTCCCCCCTCTCTTTCCCCCCCACCCTCTTCCCCCCCCTCTCTCCTCCTCTCTCCCCCCCCCTCGCTTTCTCTCCCCCCTCTCTTCGTGCTCTTTCTCCCCCCGTCTCTTCGCGCTGTTTCTCCCCCCTCTCTCTTCACGCTCTTTCTCCCCCCTCTCCGCACTTTCTCTTCCCCCCTCTCTCTTTGCGTTCTCTCTTCACCACCTCTCTCTTTGCCCTCTCTCTCCCCCCTCTCGCTTCACCCTCTCTCTCCCCCCATCTCTCTTCCCCCCACCCCCTCAAGAAACTGATCTGGTATAAACACTGGGCCATTTCGTGCTGGCAAGCACACAAGGAATTCACATTTGGTCTCTGTGATTTCAGAGGGTAGTTGAAATCCTTGCAAACTTGCTGGTGGGCATCGCCTCCTGGCAAGCGAATGCTGTTCTGTGCTGGGTACTTTGGAGTTGGGTGGGGTGGGGGGGGAGGCAGCGGGTGGTGTCTCTTGCGTCACCTCTGGCTTGCTCACCCTCTGTCTAGGCTTTTAATTTTGTTGCCTTAGCCTCCTCTTGTGGTCATGTTCTAGAAAGTACTGACAGTCCATCCAAAAAACCAGTCATCAGTGTCTCCAGATGCAGTACAGGTATGTCCGCTTAGAGGAATCATATTAATGTCTTGATCCTTTTCAGAGAGATACTTTTCCCCATATTTGATCACCTTCAAGTCATGTGTTTTGCCTCTGGAGTGAGCTTTTTGTGTAAGTTAACTTGTTTGCATACAGAACGTTAATAGACTGTTTGCTCTGGCATGTTTAAAAAGAAGGGGTCTGTTACACCTTTAGTTTTCCATTTAAACCTTTCTCAATTTACCCTTCAAAGTGGCCTCCTTTTCTGTGTTTTGGTGAATTTCTTAGCAGTGGTTAACGTATGCATTTGTATTACGGTCCACGACCAGTTATACATGCTCCCAGGAATCTGTTTCATCCATATGCAGCACAGTAGCTCAGCGGTTAGCACTGCTGCCTCCCAGCACCAGGGACCCGGGTTCGATTCCACCCTCGGGTGACTGTCTGTATGGAGTTTGCACATTCTCCCCGTGTCTGCGTGGGTTTCCTCCAAGTACTCTGGTTCCCTCCTACAGTCCAGAGTTGTGCAGGTTAGGTGGATTAACCATGCTAAATTACCCTGTGGTGTCAGGAGATAGGCAGGCTGGGTGGATTAGCCATAGAAAATGCAGGGTTACAGGCGTAGGGGTGTGGAAGTGGGTGGGATGCTGTTTGGAGGGATGGTATGGACTTGATGGACCCAATGGTCTACTTCCACACTGTAGGGATTCTGTGATCCATATTGGGATCTGCTCTGACTCTCGGGTACAACGTGGCTGCCTGTTACAGACAAACAGAGACTTTGTCGCACTGAGTGGCCCCCTCCTCTTCATTGAATTCTGTTTCCACATTGACCCGACTAGAGAGGTAAAAGCAAAGCAGCCCAGCAGCTGGAAATCTGAAATCAAAAACGCGAGGAGGTCAGAGTGCCTAGGGAGAGACAATTAGAACTAGTATTTCAGGTTGTGATGCACCTGTATTGAAACTCTGGGCCAATGAGGGTAACTCGGTTTCTCTCTACTGATGCTGCCTGTATATATCCAGCACCAAATTTCTGAAACAAACTCAATTTGCCCAGAAAGCACAGCCAACACAGGAAAGGAATGAATGAACAACACTTGCACTTAAGTTTTTTTTGGGGGTGTTTGTAGTTAGAGGTTTTGTCAAGTTGCTGACTGCTCCCCTTCAGAACCTGTTATTGTTGATTCCTAGAAAAGCATATCTGAAGATTCTCCATTTAATAGTGATGAAAACAGAGCACATGTGCTGGGGCTGTGTTGGTGCTTGCACCTATGGCCTATCCCTGCTTCATCTGCAAGCCAGCAATGTTGGTATGGTGATGGAACCACGTGTTGGGAGTACGGTAAACTTGCCGAGTTTGCAAACTCGTCTATTTCTGCTTCAGGCTCACAACCCATGGCATGGATTGCATTCAGTCTGGTAAATTATTCAGATTCAAACAGAAGGCTCTTCATGTTCTAGTCCTGCACCTTGACCACAATAGCAGTGCAACTGCTGAGATCTTGGAAGTGATGATATTGACATGGGTTAAGCAACTGAGTGAGAGCTTAACACTACCTTTATTTACAGGCCTTAGCAGGTGACTTCGACATGGTTGGATCAGTTGCCCTCCCCAGCTGTTACTTTTTGGATTGGAAGTTTTGATGCACATTTTACACAACAGAGTTGGCCTTGTCTATGTGCAGTAGTTACTCCAGTGTTAGTCAGCTTCAGAAAAAAACACATGGTGACCTACTAATGGGTGCTCAGACTGGCTTCTTCCAGGAAGTTCCAAGAGCCTCTGAAAGTAACACATTGTGTTTGGTGGTAGGGTGATGAAAGTTATGTCAGGAACAGCAATGAATATTATTTACGGTGTTGTAGATAAATTCCCTGAAAACTTGTTTAGAGCCAGCTCAAACTATGCTT
>NC_063350.1:10696927-10732783 GCF_021869965.1 Rhincodon typus
TATGCCTGTGTTGGCTTTTTGCATTAGCAATTCCCTTAGTCCTACTTTTGCATCCTTGCAAGTGTTTTCTCTTCAGGTAATTGTCCAGTTCTCTTATGAAACCCATGATTGAAGCTGCCTCCACCACCTTCTCAGGCAGTGTGCCCCAGATCCTTACCACTCACTGCGTATTTTTAAAAAAATGACTTTACTTGAGTCACTGTTGCTTCTGTTACCTAAAACTACTTCTCCTTGGGCCCTCAATGCGGGTCAATGAGCAGTTCCTCCCCATCCACTCTGACAAGACATGATTTTGAAGACCTCTATCAAACCTCTTGAATTGCCCTATGCCAAGGAGAATAGTCCTAACCTTTCCGATCCACCCATGTAACCAATGCTTAATCCAGCCCTTCAAGATCATCTTGATGTCCTCTGGTAAATTGCACAGAGCAGCATTAGCAATATGTTAAGTAGATGGGGCACTATCAAAGACTGTCCATGCCCAGTGATCAGGACAGTATCCAAGAACTGTTGCCACTGTAGATCTGTTGTAATGGATAATTGTTGCTTTTTACAGCTGGGGCAAAGGGACACAAGACTAATACTTAGAAAACCAAGATATGAAGAAAGATAGGTCTCCCAGGCTTGGGAAGAAGAATGAAAATTAATGCTAACATATGAGGTTAAATTTAGAGTGCAACTTCTACAGTAAAATTGCAATGAATCAAATTCCAGGGAATCTGTCTATAAATTCACGCTAAGAAATGATTTTTGATAGCTAAGGATGCTCCAATGTAGCTTAAAATGAAAAGAGAAAATGCTGGAGAAGCTCAGGAGATCTGGCAGTGTCTGTGGAGAGGCTGCTGCACTATTCCATGAGAATGTCTGATCCAATAATTCTCTACACCTCTTTCCTGCCTTCTCCCTGTCATCCTCAATTCCCTTCTGATTCCGAAGAACTGGAATTGTTGAACCAAGAACACTACCCTGAGGTACTCCTGCACTGCTGTCAAAGCAAAATACTGTGGATACTCAAATAAAAAGTGCTGAAGAAACTCAGCAGGTCTGGCAGCATCAGTGGAGAGAGAAAAATAGAAACTATGTTGACATTTCAAGTTGTGGTTTGCCCTGAAGCAGTCATGTCGGACTCAACATTAACTGTTCCTCTCTCCACAGATGCTGCCAGACCTGCTGAGTTTCTCCAGCAACTTCTGAGGAAGGGTCATTGGACCCAAAACATTAACTCTGATTTTTTTTTTTTCTTCACAGATGCTGCCAGACCCGCTGAGCTTCCAGCAACTTCTGTTTTTGTTCCTGATTTCTAACTGCCCTGGTGGCCTGAGATGAGACTATTGGCTTCCAGCAACTTCAAACAGCTTCTCAACTAGAGACAAAAACAGATTGCTGGAAAAGCTCAGCAGGTCTGGCAGCATTTGTGAAGAGAAATCAGAGTTAATGTTTCGGGTCTGGTGACCCTTCCTCAGAACTGGCACTAAGCATCTGTGGAGAGAGAAACGTGTTAATGTTTTGGGTCCAATATATCTTCAGAACAAACCAAAGCTCGAAATGTCAATTTTGTTTCTCTTGGATTTTCTTTATCCACAGATGCTGCCAGATTTGCTGAGTTTTGTCAGCAGTTCCTGTTTCTGTTCCCTTCTATTCCTTAATGGTTCTAGTCTTTTTTTAAAACAACTGTGGTTCCCCAATCAGTCGAATACTGCAAGTCCAGTCACTCATGTCTCTCCTGTGACAAACAATGATCTGTCTGAGGGATATTTGTGGTGTGGCGTTTGCCTAGATGTGTGGTTTCTGATTTTACAGCTCCCTCCTCCCCAGACCACTGAGACCCAGTTGTAGAGACCTGTTTTAGCATTGATCTGAAACGAGTTTTGTTCTAGAGGGAGGTCATCTCTTTAAGACTTGGCAGCACACTTTGCAGAGCTTATACAAATTCAGTCTTTTAGCAGAATCTCCATGTACTTGCCTTTTCATGCTTTTCAGCAGGATTTGATTGGGAAAGAGCCAGAGAACTGATCCCCATAGCCAAACACACTCGGCTAGAGTTCACCATCAAATAACACAGACCCAATCTGTTCAGTTTCATCTCTTCTCGGCACTGCATTTACTCCTTCCAAGGCTGTGATTTAGATGTTGCAGCTGACTTTAGTAGCACCGTATTTATGGAGTGTTAAAGCCAACCACAGCTCCAACTAGCGAATGGATGAGACAAGCCAGCAGAAAGGCCAGGTGATCAGAAGAACTTGCATTTGTATAGTGCTGTTTCCCTCAGGAATATCCCAAAGCACTTCAGACTCAAACGCAAAGTATCTTCAGGCTAATTCGTTTAACTTAAAGATGTCAACCATGGCAGAAGGGCTCAAAGTGTTGGTTTGCTCCTCTCGCTCCATGTGGTGGGCCGGGGACAGTTCTAGCCCCCCGGGTCAGCATGTGTGCAGGAAGTGTCTCCAGCTACAGCTCCTGGAAGATCAAGTCTCAGAGCTGGAGTGGCGGCTGGGAGCAATGTGGAGTGTCTGTGAGGTAAAGAGAGTGTCGTCGATAGCAGGTATAGAGAGGTGCCTGCAGGCAGGAAGGGAATGGGTGACCACCAGACAGAGCAAGAGAGATAGGCAGGTAAGTGCAGGAATCTCCTGTGGCCATTCCCCTGCAAAACAGTTATACCATTTTGGATACTGTTTAAGGAATGATCTCTCAGGGGAAAGCAGCAGCCAAATTCATTACCATCACAGTTGGTTCTGCTGCAGAGGGGAGGGGTAAAAATTCTGCCAGGGCAATAGTGATGGAGGACTCAATTGTAAGGGGAATAGACAGGATTTTCTGTGGCCGCAAACAAGACCCCAGGATGGTTTGTTGCCTCCCTGGTGCAAGGTCAAGGATGTTTCGGAGCAGGTACAGGTCATTCTGAAGGGGGAGGGTGAACAGCCAGTGGTCATTAAACACACTGGTACAAGCAACAGGTTACAAAAAGGGATGAGGTCCTACAGGCAGAATACAGGGAGCTAGGAAGAAAATTAAGTCTCAGACCTCAGGTAGTGATCTCAGGATTATTACCGGTGCCATGTGCTAGTCAGAAGAGAAATGACAGGATATACTGGCTAAATACGTAGCTGCATAGATGGTGTCGGGGGAGTGTTTCAGATTCCTGGGGCATTGGGACTGGTTCTCGGGGGAGGTGGGACCTGTACAAATTGGACGGGTTACACCTGGACAAGACTGGGACTGATGTCCTCGGGGCTGTGTTTGCTAGAGTGGTTGGGGAGGGTTTAAACTAATATGCCGGGGAGTGGGAACCTATAGTAAAGAGTCAGAGAAGAAGGCAGCAAGGACAAAAACAAAAGCTAGGAAAGGAAATAAGAAAAGTGATCAACTGAGAAACCAGGGACAAGATTCAAACAGGGCTATTGAGAAAAGAAAGGAGACAAACACTATTAAAAGGACAAGCTTAAAGGCTTTGTGCCTTAATGCATAGAGCATCTGGCATAAAGTGGATGAACTAATCACACAGATAGACGTAAACAGGTACAGTATAAGTGGGATTACAAAGACATGGCTGCAGGGATGGGAACTGAATGTCCCAGGATATTCAGTATTTAGGAAGGCCAGGCAGAACGGAAAAGGTGGCAGAGCGGCATTACTGGTTAAAGAGGAAATTAACACAATAGTGAGAAAGGATATTAGCTCTGACAATGTGGAGTCTGTATGGGTTAGAGTTGAGAAATACCAAGGGGCAAAAAACATTAGTAGGTGTTTTATATAGACCCCCAAACTGCAGTGGTGATGTCAAGAATGGCATTAAACTGGAAATTAGAGATGTACGAGATAGGGTAATATTGGTGATTTTAATCTGCACATAGATTGGGCAAATCAAATTGGCCACAATGCTGTAGAGGAGGAATTCCTGGAGTGTATATGGAATGGTTTTCTTGACCAATATGTGGAGGTACTAACTAGAGAGCAGGCCATCTTAGACTGGGTACTGTGTAATGGGAAAGAAATCATTGCCAATCTAGCTGCGCAAGACTCCTTCAGGATGAGCGACCATAACATGATAGAATTTGTTTTTATCAAGATGGAGAGTGAGATTGTTGATTCAGAGACTAGGGTGCTGAACCTTAATAAAGGAAACTGTGAGGCATGAGTTGGCCTTGATAGATTGGGGGTAGTTACTTAAAGGGATAACAGTGGAGAGGCAATGGCAAACATTCAAGGAACACATGGGGGAACTGCAAAAACTGTTTATTCCCATCTGGCACAAAAGCAAAATGGGTAAGAGGGCCAATCCATAGCTTACAAATGAAATAAGAGATAGTATCCGATCCAAGGAAGAAGCATACAGATTGACCAAGAAAAATAATAAATCTGAGGATTGGAAGCAGTTTAGAATTCAGCAAAGAAGGACCAAGGGATTGATTAAGAAGAGGAAAATAGAGTTTGAAAGTAAGCTTGCAGGGAATTTAAAGACTGATGCTAGGAGTTTCTATAGGTATGTGAAGAGAAAGAGATTTGTAAAGACAAGTGTAGGTCCGCTACAGACAGAAATGGGGGAATGTATGTTAGGGAACAAAGAAATGGCTGAGGAACTGAATACATACTTTAGTTCTGTCTTCATAAAAGAGAACACAAATCAGATACCAGAATTGTTGGAGAATGCAAGATTTAGTGAGACAGAAGAACTAAGGGAGATCAATGTTAGTCGAGAAATGATGCTGGGAAAATTGTTGGGATTGAAGGCCGATAAATCCCCAGGGCCTGATAATCTATATCCCAGTGTACGTAAGGAAGTAGCTCTAGAAATAGTGGATACAGTGGTGGTCATCTCCCAGGATTCTAATAGACTCTGGAAAAGTCCCTGCAGATTGGAGGGTGACTAATGTCACTCCAATATTCAAAAAGGGAGGTAGAGAGAAAACAGGGAATTATAGACCGGAGAGCCTAACATTAGTAGTGAGGAAAATTCTCGAATCCATTGTCAAGGATTCATAGCAGAGCATTTAGAAAGCAGTGGCAGGATCAGTCAGCATGGATTTATGAAAGGGAATTCAGTCTTGACAAATCTGTTGGAATTTTATGAAAATATAATGAGTCAAGTTGACAAGGGGAAGTCAGTTGATATTTGGAATTTCAAAAAGCATTTGACAAAGTCCCACATAAAAGAATAATGTGCAAGATTAAAGCGTGTGGTACTGGGGGAGGTGTATTGATATGGATAGGAAACTGGTTGGCAGAGAGGAAACAGAGAGTAGGAATTAATGGGTCCTTTTCAAATTTGCAGGCAGTAACTAGTGGGGTGCAAAGGGATTAGTGCTGTTCACAGTATATTCACAATATATATTAATGATTTGGCTGAAGGAACAAAATGTAACATCTCCAAGTTTGTAGATGATACCAAGTTGGGTGGGGTGGTGGGGGGTGTAGCGGGGAAGCGAGGGTGAACTGTGACAAGGATGCAAACATCCTTCAGCGTGGTCTCGGCAGGTTGGGTGAGTGGGCAAATCAATGGCAGATGCAGTATAGTTTGGATAAATGTGAGGTTATTCACTTTGAAAGCAAAAGCAAGAAGGCAGATTACTACCTGAAAGGCTGTAAATTGGGAGAGGGGAGTGTGCAGTGGGACCTGGGTGTCCTTGTGCACCAGTCGCTGAAGGTAAGCACACAGGTGCAGCAGGCGGTAAAGAAGGCGAGTGGTATGTTGGCCTTCATTGTGAGAGGCTTCAACTACAGGAGCAGGGATGTGTTGTTGCTGTTGTACAGGGCCTTGGTGAGACCACACCTGGAATATTGTGTACAGTTTTGGTCTCCTTTTTGGAGAAAGGATGCCCTTGCTCTCAAGGGAGTGCAGCGAAGATTTACCAGGCTGATTCCGGGGATGGTAGTTCTGACATATGAGGAGAGATTGACTAGGTTGGGATTGTTTTCACTGGAGCTCAGACAAATGAGGGGGACCTCATAGAGACTTATAAAATTCCAACAGGACTGGACAGGGTAAATGCAGGGAGAATGTTCCCGATGGTGGGTGTATCCAGAACCAGGGGTCACAGTATGTGAATTCGGGGTAGACCATTTAGGACAGAGATGAGGAGACATTTCTTCACCCAAAAAGTGGTGAGCCTGTGGAATTCATTACCACAGGAACTAGTTGATGCCAAAACATTGAATGTATTCAAGAGGCGATTAGATGTATCACTTGGGGCGAATGGGATCAAAGGTTATAGGGAGAAAGCAAGATTAGGCTATTGAGTTGGATGATCAGCCATGATTGTGAAGAATGGTGGAACAGGCTCAAAGGGCTGAATGGCCTCCTCCTGCTCCTATCTTCTATTTTTAATTCATGGAGTGGTGGGATTGTCCTGTGAGGAGACTTGACAGGCTAGATATGGAAAGGTGGTTTTCCATCCCCCCAGTGGGTGAGTCTAGAACCAGAGGGCATCATTTCAGAATAAAGAGGTCGCACATTTTAAGACAGAGATGAGGAGGAATTTTCTCTGAGGGCAGTACATTTGTAGAATTCTTTACCAGCAGGAGCTGTTGAGGGAAAGTTGTTAATTATATTCAAGACTGAGGTTGATAGGTTTTATCAGAAAGGGAATCAAGGGTTATGGGGCAAAGGCAGGAGCGTGGAGTTGAGGATTATCAGATCCTTGATGATTTCATTGAATAGTGGAGCAGACTCATGCTCCTTTTCCTACATCTTATGGAGACCAGGCCTGTTTTCTCTAGAACTTAGTAAAATTGAGACAGACAAAATTGATACAGGTTTCAACAGGATAGTTGCAGAAATAACGATTCTCCTGGCCAAGAGCGTTCAGAGCCAGGGGACACGGTCAAGCATAACACAGGCTGTTTGGGACTGAGATGAGGAGAAATTTCTTCACTCGGAGGGTGGTAAATCTTTGGAATTCTCTACCCCAGTGGGTGTGGAAGCTCAAGTCAACAAGTATGTTCAAGATAAAGGTCAATGGATTTCTAGAAATTGAAGATATAGATAGCATGGTGTTGAAGGAGAAGGTTGAATAGTGGTGCAGACTCAAAGCAGCCAAAATGGTCTATTGTCACAAACAAAAACAGAAATTGCTGGGAAAGTGACCCTCCTTCAGAAACATTAACTCTGCTTTCTCTCCATTGATGCTGGCAGGCCTGTTGAGTTTTCCCAGCAGTTTCTGTTTTTGCTTCTGATTTCCAGTAGCCACAATTCTTTGGGTTTTTGTTCTTTTTGTCCCTATTTGCCATGATTCTAAACTCTCTGTTCAGTGGCTCAGTATACCACTTGCAGTAAAGGCTGTCTCTTGTTGCTGGGATAAGATGGACCCGGTGGGGGATGTGCAATGGTTACACGTCTATGCCCGGAGAGATGGGACAAAACCAGCAGATGAGGTGGGCTAGAGAGGATGGATAGAAAATGGGAATGCAAGAGAGAGAGAGAGTTATTTCCTAAAGGAATGGTACTTCTGGATTTCTGGGGATCATGGAAAATATGTTGACTCCTTCTGTCTGAACCTGCACAAAGAACTTGCATTTTCATGGCGCCTTTCAAAGGCTCCAAGTAGCCCAAAGCAGTTTTGTGGCCAGTGTTGTTACTTTGGAAGTGTATTCCCTGTCATAGGAAACAAGGTAAGTCATTTAGAACATAGTAAGATTCCACAAACACCAATCTCATAATGGCCAGCTTATCTGATTTTTGAGTGAAATTTGTTGAGGGGCAAATGTTGGCCAGGACATACACCTTTTCTGCTGATTGTAAACAAAAAGATTATCTTTGGCAATGCAGCATTCCTTCAATACTGCGTCGGACTTCAGCCTTAATACTAATGCTCAAGTGCGTGAGCTTGAACATACAGACCTCAGAGATCTGCCAACTGCTGGTTCCACCTTCAACAAAACCACAAGACAAAACAGGAAGGAGCATTTATATCACCAGGCCGTTAAGTAGTGTCCCCTTCCTGTGGTGGTCATCTTCTTTCACCAATTGCCGTTAATAACTTTGTGGTTTCTTTTTGCTCAACTGTACCTTTTAAAAACTAAAACCCAAATGGCGCGTGCGGTTATGTATAATTTTCCACTTTTGTCATCTCATAGTTAGCACAAATTATACTTGACTGCAAAAATTATCGCAATTTTGTCTTTGAAGAAAAGCAAAATAACTCGGGCCTAGTCGCCCTTGCAAGTTGTCGTGGAGCCTCCAGTTATTAAACTGTAATATTCGGGACACTGATGCAAGCACCCCTCAGCGTGGGAGTGGGGAGGGGGGCGCGTTGGAAGCGAGGCACGTTGCATGGATTTTATAAATTCTGGAATTTGGCAATAAATGTGTGGTGTACGTTTTGATTGGAATCTCATTTATTACACGCGGAAGGTGAAAATCAGGACGGGGTAGAGGAACAAAGACATCTCTGAGTATAAATACTCCAATTTAGGAAGCACTTCTACACATAAAGGGTGGTAACGCTTTGGAACTCCCTTCCAGAAACGGCAATTATTACTTTAAAATCTGACTGATTTTTTTTTGTTTTGTTAAACAAAGCTATCAAGAGATATGGGCCAAAGGCATGATCTCATTGAATGGCAGAACAGACTGGAGGGCTGAATGGCCTGTTCCTGATTCTGCAATGGTTAAAAGTTGCTCTAAAGGTCAGCGGGGCCCTGGAAGAAAAGGCAAACTAAGAACTC
The DNA here is from genome assembly GCF_021869965.1 of Rhincodon typus. Lineage (NCBI taxonomy): Eukaryota > Metazoa > Chordata > Chondrichthyes > Orectolobiformes > Rhincodontidae > Rhincodon > Rhincodon typus. Next base: position 10,705,589 of record NC_063350.1, read on the forward strand.
AGCTTTAATTCTAGAATTGAAAAGTTGTGGTAAGTGTGTTTTGAACTCTGGTTAGACCACAAGGGGAGCTGCATACACGCCTGGTCACCATGTTTTCAAGATGGAGATAGATATAGCGCTTGTGACTGAAGGGATTAAGGGCTATGGGGGGATGGGAATTAAGATCTTGAGCTCAACGATCAGCCATGATCATACTGAGTGGCAGAGCAGCCTTGAGAGAGGGGCCAACTGGCCTACTCCTGTTCCCATCTTCTATGTTGATGCAAGAATAGGAAGGTACAGGAGATGGGTGTGTTCAAAGGCAACAGTCTGGCCCACAGCGTGTCTTTATTGAAAAGCTCCAGATATTGTTAATCAACCTGTTTGAGTGTGTCATGACAAGCTTCAACTGGAACTTGAGTCCAAGTTTACTGGCTCAGAGGGAGGGACACTACCACTGTGCCATAACAGCCTGGAAGCGCTTGTAATATAGAGATAACAAGGTGTAGAGCTGGATGAACACAGCAGGCCAAGCAGCATCAGAGGAGCAGGAAGGCTGACGTTTCGGGCCTTGACCCTTTTTCAGCTTGTAATATAGCTGCCTCCAGCATTCACGCTGCATAGTTGCGGTCACATGACTGAGACCAGGAAGGTCATTTGTACACAATTGCATTTCAATCCAAATGGGGTTATGGGGATATTTTACAAATAATGAAGCCACAAATCTTACGGGTACACAAATGAGGTACATCTGTGCATCATTTCCCTTGGCAGAAAAATGTCAGAGGGTTATCTGGAAGAGGTCTTTAGGATTGTTGAAGGATTTGATTGAGTGGATACAGAGGAATTGTTTCCCCTTGTGGGGATGACTTTAACGAGAGGCCATCGATAAAGGAGAGTCATCAAGAAATCCAGTAGGTTATTTGTAAGAAACATCTTCATCCAAAAAGCTGTGAGAATGTTGAGGCTGCGACAACACAGATTGTAGTGAGCAAAGTAGTTTCATTTAAGAGGAATCTAGACAAGTGTATGAAGGAGAAGGCAATAGAGGGTTATGATAATGGAGTTAGCTGAGAAAAGATGGGAGGAGGTTGCATTGGAATATAAACACTGGCATAGTCTGCTGGGGCCAAATGGCCTCTTTCTGTGCCATGTGTCCATGTTTACATTGTCTTCCAGCTTTTTTATTGCCTGCCAGTTCTAAAATGTTTCAGGATATGGTGAGAAAGAGACTGCACCTCAAGATTCATCCACTTGGCTACTAAGGTTCTGCATTCTTCCTAATTGGCAGAAAAGGGCCCAATGATGATGGGTATTTGGATAGCCAGGGGCAGGAATGGGACTTCACAGTGATTGGACACTGGAGATCATCTGGTGATCTGCTTCAAGAGGGACAAGCAGTCCCGGGAACTTGGTTGATATAAGTTGGGCTTTGCATTTCCTTCATTCAAAGACAATGTTTGAATAACGAGCAGTTTTGGGGAAGTGAATTTCCCTCCTGATGGCAAAATCTGAGACCAGGAGAAGGACCAGGTTTGAGTTAATTGACAATAGCCTGATACAATTTCTCTCACTGCATTTGGGTTGGGTGAGCTGGAGCCCTTCATCCCGAATCCCATGTGCTGCTGTCTGATGACAAAGTTTGTTGTCAGGCTCCCTGTGTTCACTGTGGAGATTCTCGCGTGGCAGAAATACTGGACATTAATTTCTTTTTTCTGTGAGAAGGAACAAAATTTGTAACGGGTGATAAAATATCAAGTGCCAATGCATATGTGGTGCCAAATGTGTCTGTGTACAGTATAAGAGTATCAATAGGAGCAATTGTAGGCCACTCAGCCCCACCTCGCCATTCTGTAAGATCGTGGCTGAGCTGCTGTAGACTTCAACTCCTCTCTTGTTCCAGCTCCCGACTGTCCTCAACTTCCTGATTTGTCAAAAATATATCAACTTCCTCTTTAAATACTTATGGTGATCCAGCCCCCTCAATTTTCTGGGTAGAGAATTCCAGACATTCACTGCCCTCTGAAAGAAGAAATTCCTTCATGTCTCAATTTGAAATGAGTGTCCCCTTCATCTGTAACTATGTCCCACAATTTGAACTTCCCCCACTAGTGGGAACATCTTCTCAGCGTCTGCCCTGGCTAGACCATTCATAGAATTCTATATGTTTCATTAAGATCACCCCTCATTCTTCTAAACTCAAATGAATAAAGGCCTAAACTGTTTAGTTGTTCTTGAGAAGTCAACCCCTTCGTCTCAGGAATCAGGTGAGTGAACCCCTTTCCAGCTGTTTCCAATGCCAGCATAAATTTACTTAAATATAGTGACCGGAACTGTACGCAGTGCTGTAGCTGTTGCCTTATCAACACCCTGTTCAGTTGTAACAAATCTACCTTATTTTTAAACAAACAAACCCCTAGCAATAAAGGCCAAAATACACTTGCCTTCTCAATTACTTTCTGAATCTGCATGCTAACCCTTTGTGTTACATGCACAAAAACACCCTGATCCATCTGCACTGCACTTTATTGGAGAGTTTCTCCATTTAAATAAGAGTTTGCCTTTTGATTCTTCCTACTGAAATGCATGCCCTCACTTTCCTACACTTTACTGGTGCTCTTTGAATCCTTCCATGGCCTGGCCGCTCTGTTCTCTGTTCTCTCATTCTGGTGCTGATGTTTAGATCCTCAGCTCTGGACTTGCCAACTTGAACCCCTTCACCACTCAATTTCTCTCCTCCTGGAATTCAACTGGAATAAATGAGTCACATTACATTCTTATTGCCACCTGTGTCACATTATTTCTCACATTCAGTATGTCAGGATGACTTTAGAGATGTTGTCGCAGTAACGTAGCATGTGACCTGAGGGTTATCAAGATCTCAGACTCAACCTTACTCTGATCACTTGAAGTACGACACTCTACTGGAAGCATGATCCTCTGTAACCTAACAGACCCGCCCCCAAACTCTTGATGTGTCAGAGGAATGTAATGTTTCTACATTATTGTTAATTGTAATGAATGAATGTTTGATTCTTCAGTAACAGGGGAGATATCATAAGCATTGCTACATCAGGCAAAAGCCCCCTGGAGGCAAACTGGCACCAACTAGCACTATTTGACCCGATTTCTAAACAATCTTTTTCTATAAGTGGGACAAACAATAACCATTCAAAATAAGAAAGTGCCAGGGAGCATTCTATAATATTCCCAGGGAAAGGGGTTGGAGTTGCAGTAAGGTCACTGGGCTAGTGACCCAGGCCCCCAGGCTAATATGCTGAGGCCATGGGTTTGAATGGCAGATAGAGAAATCAGAATTTAGTTTTTAAAAACAACTAACCAATGGTGAATTTGTAACCGCTGTCAGTTATTATAAAGAAAACCCATCTGTTTCACTAATGCCCTTTAGGGAAGGAAACTGCCACCCTTACCTGGTCTGGCCTACATGTGACTCCAGACCTACAGCAATGTGGTTGACTCTTAGTTGCCCTCTGGGCAATTAGGGATGGGGCAATAAATGCTGGCCTAGCCAGCAACACCGAGATCCCATGAACGATGGTTTTAAAAAATGTAACTAATTTAGTCCATTCTGCAATAGACCAGATAGTGAAAAGGTTTTGTCCTAAGGGAGGCTCTTTAATGGGATGCAGTGTTTAGTGTCCCTACTTCTGAGCCTGGAGACCTGGGTTTAAGTCCCAACTGCCCCAGAGGACTGTCTTTTTATTATAAATTCACTAATGGGATGAGGGCATCACTGGCTAGGCAGCATTTATTACCCATCCCTAATTACCCAGAGGGCAGTTCAGAGTCAACCACATTGCTGTGGGTCTGGAGTCACATGTAAGCCAGACCAGGTAAGGATGGTAGTTTCCCTTCCCTAAAGGGCATTAGTGAAACAGATGGGTTTTTCCTGGATTCACAGTCATCGTTAGATTCTTAATTCAAGATATTTTATTGAATTCAAATTCCGCTGTGGCAGGATTCAAACCCGGGTCCCCAGAATGCTGTCTTGGTCTCTGGATTAACAGTCCAGTGATAATACCACTAGGCCATCACCTCCCCTTAACAATCACTGAGCAGGTTGATTAGAAAATACCTCCGTCACTTCGATCTCATTGCAGCATGTCTCCTTCTCGTGCTTCATTCCTCCCACTTACGTGAATTCAGTAAGCAGTTCTGCCTCTTTTTCACCAGCTTATGACATATGCCAAAGTTTTAAACAAAAACCACAGCGGCTGGCCTTATGTTGCAAGAACATTCCATGGTCTGACAGTTAGACCACAGTCAACATTACAGGGTTAGGCTCCAGACAGAAAGCAGCCAAGATGCTGAACTCTGGGGGAAGTGGTGATTACTGCATTACAGCTGTAGGCACTGGCCCAAGTTTAAGCCAGACAAGGAATGGGTCTCTGTGATCGACAGTATTCTGAGCTGCTCATACATATGCACACACAGTAGGCACTGCATTTTCTTCATTTCAAAACAAAAAGCTGTCATTAATTAATGTTTGAAATTGTAGCTGCATTCTTACCAATAGCTTCCTCATCTAACTGTTCATCTACAAGTCCAGAATCTCTGAATACTGAGTAGACCATTTAGGATGAAATGAGGAAACAACTCAAAGGATAATGAACCTGTGGAATTCTCTACCACAGAAGGCCAAGTCACTCAATATATTCAAGAGGGATATATGCACTTTTAGATGTTAAAGGCATCAAGGGGCATGGGGAGAAATTCTGAATGTGGTATTAAGGATCAGCAATGGTCATTTTTTTTATGGAAAGAACAATTTTTATTGCAGAATTATAGAGATTCCCTTGGGGCAGGCAATTCCATTTGTTATCAATGCAGCCCATGTTCTCTATTCATTCACGGGATGAGGGCATCACTGGCTAGGCAACATTTATTGCCCATCCCTAATTTCCCAGAGGGCAGTTAAGAGTCAACCACATTGCTGTGGCTGTGGAGTCACATGTAGGCCAGACCAGGTAAGGATGGCCGTTTCCTCCTCTAAAGGATGTTAGTGAACCAGATGGATTTTCCCCCAAAAATTGGCAATGGATTCATGGTCATTGTTCGATGCTTAATTCCAGATATTTATTGAATTCAAATTCTACCATCTGCCATGGTGGGATTTGACCCCTGGTCCCCAGAGCATTATCTGGGTCTCTGGATTAATAGTCCAGCGATAATACCACTAGGCCATCACCTCCCCATATTGAACAGGAAGCAAGCTTGAAGGGCTGAATGGCCTACTCCTCCGAGTTTTCCAGCATTAGTCTCATCTCCTGTCAGTTCATCCATAATGACTGAGCCTGGCCCATTGTCTCATATAAAATACTGTGTTAGCTGGGGTACCTGTGGATTTATCAGTGACTGCTAAGGCCAGTCTGTATCCAGGAGGTCCAGCTGCAAATCAGACAGGATACTGCAGATTGGGATTTGCTCAGGATTTCTTCTTGTGTTCAGTCTCTGCCTCCAACGTGTGCCTGGCTTCTAAAGGAGACCGCACCATTTACTTTAAATTTGGTTCTGCTGAGTGCAGCCATCCTGGGTGAAATTCAAGACTCAAAGTTGATGTGAATACTTCTAAGTGCCTTTGTAACACTTCCTTCGACCTCCTCCAGAATCAATCTGCCTACAGAAGATTCACTTCAGTGAGCAAGTGTTGGGCATCCTGGCTACATGAGCAGCCCAAGCCATTGGTGATTGTCTCAGTGTGGCACGGGTACCTGGCATGCCAGCTCAGGTGGACACCACTGTGTCTGGCATTTTGACCCACAGATGTCTCTGAAGGCTGCTCATATCTTGGTGTAATGTTGGTACACAGATACCTGCCAACTGTGATCTGCTGGGTGGAGAGGTGAAGCAGGAAATGTTCTGGGCGACATTTCCCGTTAGTTCCTCGGGAGGTGAACTGTGTGCTCCTGAAAAGAACTGCTGTCTCACTCTGGGCGAGGGCAGTTACTGAGTCCCACCTGTCTGTTGCCACTGAAAAACAGCTTTCTAACCTGAGCTGTTTGTGTGCAGACTCACTGCTACACTCCCAGAGATTCCGTACATGCTGCTACGTTGCTGACCCATCACCATCGGATTTGAGACAGAGAGAAAACAGGAGAGAGAAAGATGGGGAAAGTGACTTGGAAAAAACAATAAGATGAGGGAGTATTTCATGAATGGTAGGACACTGGGTAGCTTAGAGGAACAGAGGGATATTGGGGTAATTAGTCACATGAAATCGGCAGAGCACATGTATAGGACCCAGAAGTTGCTGGAAAAGCTCAGCAGATCTGGCAGCATCTGTGAAGACAAAATTAGTCAATGTTTCGCGTCCGGTGACCTGAGGAAGGGTCACCGAACCCGACATGTTAGCTCTGATTTTTTCTTCACAGATGCTGCCAGACCTGCTGAGCTTTTCCAGCAACTTCTGTTTTTGTTCCTGATTTACAGCATCCTCAGTTCTTTCGATTTTTACATAAATAGGATAGTTAAGGCATATGGGACATTTGCTGCCATCAGTCGTGGCATACAGTATATAAGCAAGGAAGTAATATTGGAGGTAACATGGTGTGGAGCTGGAGGAACACGTTAGGCCAGACAGCATCAGAGGAGCAGAAAAGTTGACGTTTTGGGTCAGGACCCTTCTTCAGCCATCAACTTTCCTGCTCCTCTGATGCTGCCTGGCCTGCTGTTTTCCTCCAGCTCCGCACTGTGTTATCTCTGACTCCAGCATCGGCAGTTCTTACTATCTCCTTAAGAGTGAGTAAAGCTTTTCGTTTCCTCTAAACTTTACTCATCATTTACCTTTGTTACAAACTCATCCTTTTCTCTGAACTGAAATTGCCTTGTTTTCCTCTCCCATGCTCTCTTGGAACTCACTGGCAGAAGTATCCCGCTGGCTTTCCATAACCTTATTTCTGTTGAGGTCATTCAGAATTATTCGAGAGTAGGCCACCCTAACACCTACTAGAGTCCCCAAGTAGATCTGCGATGGGGAACTGATTTCCTAAAAAAAGATGGGAGCCTGACAAATCATAGAATCCCTGCAGTGTGGAAACAGGCACTTTGGCCCAACAAGTCCACACTGACCCTCAGAGCATCCTACCCAGACCCATCCCCCTATAACCCACCTAATCTACACATCCCTGATCATTATGGGCAATTTAGCATGGCCAATCCACCTAACCTGCAGAGATAGTAGGAACTGCAGATGCTGGAAAATCTGAAGAAAGGAAACCCACACAGACATGGGGAGAATGTGCAAACTCCACACAGACAGTTTCCTGAGGGTGGAATCGAACCTGGGTCCCTGGCACTGTGAGGCAGCAGTGTGAGCCACTGAGCCACCGTGCCACCCTGCAAAGAGCTGCTGCATTGCAGACCATCTGTCTTGGGGAAAAGCACGACGACCATCCAGCTAGTGGGGGTGAGCTTGGGTGTGTTTCTTGGGTCAGCTCCATCAAACCCACAACACCCAACATGTTCATGCTGTGGAGCAGCTACAGGAAAGTCCCCCCAAAGCAGGAACAATGATAAGAGCTGCCAGGTCTGCCATGGGCAAATGCCAGTTTCATATTGAACTCGTTGCAGATGAGAGGATCCGCAGGAAACAACGAATACGGTTACAATGAGAGCATAACTGAAAGATGAGGAGTCCACCATCAAAACCCAACTCTTTGAAACTGGGGGATTGGGCCTACCTCCCCATTTGCACTTGAAATATGCAAGTGCATATTTGAAACATTCAAGGATTTGGGGCAAGTGCAGGAAATTGGGATTAGCACACCTTTAGATGGTGATAGGTGGATGCAGATAGTGGATATTTCTGGACCCATCACCATCTCTCCTACCCTTCCCCCAACCCCTAACCTCCTGCCTCTAATTATTGCTGGGAGAACCCTCTACCTGTGTGCTCTCCAGGCAAATCATACCTTACATAAGTACATCAGGGGAATAGAACGGAAATCAGTTTGATGTTCCACTTCCCCTACCCAAGGGTCATCAATACCAATTCTTGCTGAAATGAGCAATCCCTGCAGAGACTGAGCCAGTTCCTGCTCTGCCTGGTCAGTTCCACATTGACCATGTAACTTGCTCAGTCATAGATTTGCTTGTGAGTTCAAGCAAAAAGTTTGAACCTAAGCCTTTTTGTGAAACACACCGCAGCAGTGGGGATGTGGGATCTCCGCTGGGGAATTCAAAACACACTAACTGCATACCCTATGTTCACAGCATCACCTACTTACATGTGGACCAGTGGGTCTGGAATCAAGGCAAGCTGTTGGCAAAACAGTGAAAAGAAAAACTTGGTGCAGTCAACAACCGACATCCCTCATCTGGTTTCAGGATGAAAGATTCAAAGTAGACAATCCAGGAGAAGTATTTCACAGTAAATAAAAGGGGTGGCACTGTGACTCAGTGGTTAGCAGTGCTGCCTCACAGCACCAGGGACCTGGGTTTGATTCCACCTTCAGGTGACTGTCTGTGTGGAGTTTGTACATTCTCCCCGTGTCTGCGTGGGTTCCCTCCCACAGTCCAAAGATGCATTGGCTAGGTAGATTAGTCACAGGAAATACAGGGTTACAGAGATAGGGTAGGGGGAGTGGGTCTGTGTGAGATGTCCTTTGGAGGGCTGGTATGGACTGAATGGCCTGCTTCCACACTGTAGGTGTTCTATTGTATGAACTGTTTATCTACAATGATACAAGTTCATGATGAAGAGAACAGCACACTGTATTGTTATAAAGGCTTGTGATGTCTTACTTCAGAGTAAAGTAGTTACATGCATTAGTAAGGGATCCTCAGATAGTATAGGAACACAGCAGAAAAGACACCAAAGATGCAAATTGTTTGTGATTATTTTGCTATCAACAATGGCTATGTCACCTGCATAACACATGCACGGAGGTAATTTTGCAAAATATAAAGAGCAACCAGTTTTACTTCAGTGGTTATGGATTTTGTTGCATTAATATTGGAAGTGCTATTGCCTGGCCGCAAAAAAGTGGAGAGAAGAACTATTGTTCTATTTTATTGTTACAGCTCCATTGTGCAGTCACATGGACACTCCAGTCCGACTACCACCGTGAGGTTTCACATCATGACACAGCAATGACACTAGCACTGAATTCAGTGTAACACTTTTACTAACTCCATGAGAAAAGTAAACCCTTGGTATGCAAACACCTAGTGTCACTACATACAGAGGTTCTACCTGTCCCCAGTGTTGCGAAGGATGGGACTGGCCTTGGTACTGAGTAGATGAACTGTCTGTATCACCTGTCTCTTATGGAAAAATTGTAAAGGAAATATCTTTGACCACAAGTCCATCAGGAAGTGGTCAGCACATAGCGTCCTCGGGACCCTGTGGGAAAAGGACAGGGTGGATCCTGTCGGGTGGTTCCCTGATCAGACTGTCAGTCATTTGGCAGAATGCCCCATCACCAGAACTTTCCAACAAGCACCAAGACATCGCTTGGGTAGTTGTTAGGAGGTCACTGCTTGTCAGGTGCTTGATGTATGCCCAGTCTCTGTGTGTCACCGCACGCTCCCCTCAAAGCAGCTGCGCTGGTGAAAAGACTGTCACACACCTCAAACTGGAATGTGTCTTTGTAAAGCAAGTCTGGAGAAAGATGCACTGGTTTTTGTCAAGGTTCATCCTGAGCTGCTCCGTGACACAGGAGAACTTTATGGTCTGTTCTCTGGGACACACACCAAGACAGAAGGCTGTGGAGGCCAGGCCATTGAGTACATTTAAGACTGAGATAGATCGGTTCTTGATTATCAAGGGGATCAAGGGTACGGGGAGAAAGCAGGAGAATGGGGTTGAGTAACTTATCAGCCATGATTGAATGGCAGACCAGACTCGATGGGCCGAATGGCCTAATTTCTGCTCCTATGTCTTATGGTCTAATAACATCGACTGTACCTGGAGGACCCATCAACTCAGTGAAAGATGCTCTTTGGTCTGCCTGGTCTAGTTGGTCTTCCAAAGCAAAGAGTTAGCCTCAACTGAGTGTTGCAGACTGGCACATTCCAAGGTCCAGGGCAATGTGCTAAGGGCCACATTGAAGTTTAAGGCGGCTGCCACAAAGGTACACTGGGAAAAGACCACCATGTAAGGTCATTCTGACAAAGCACGATGGGAGTTCTTTCAGCTATTAGACCCTCTTGGTGCCTCAAATGTATGTAAATATAGTCCTGTATAAGTAAGAAATGCCTTGGGTTTTTTGGAACTATAGAGAATGCGAAATTCCAATATCCGTTTGTTCTTCCAGTACAGAAAGGTTTCAGTAACAGTGTATCTACATTAAGGGTTTTATTAATAAAATACATGTTTGCAATTGAAAAATGAGAGAATGCCTTTGCTTTTGCAATTTTGAGAAATGTCAAAATTCCAATTTTTTTTTTGTCTCTGCCAAAATTGTACAGAAATGATTCAGAACCTTTGTATGTACTTGTAGATGACTTTTTAAATGAATAAAATATATTATTAAAATTAAAAAATGAGGAAGGCACAAGATGTATTTTTCTCACGGATATCACTGAATAACCAAGAAAATGGAAACGGTTTCATGGTGGAACTGGATTACAATGAGGAGCAGAGGAACACAGGGAGGCTGTGAAGATTAACAGCTTTTTCGACAGCATGTCCCAGACCCGCAATGACCAACACCGAGAAGGATAATTCACAAGGACATCATCACTTCCTAGTTCTCCATAGAACCCCTACAGGGTGGAAAATAGGCCCTTCAGCCCAACAAGTCCACACCAACCCTCAAAGCATCCTACCCAGACCCATTCCCAAACCCCTCTAATCTACACATCCCTGGACACTACAGGACAATTTCCCACGACCTAGCCCTGCACATCTTTGGACTGTGGGAGGAAACTGGAGTACCCAGAGGAAGCCCGTACAGACATAAGGAGAATGTGCAAACTCCACACAGACAGTTGCCTAAGGGTGGAATCGAGCTCAGGTTCCTGGCACTGTGAGGCAGCAGTGCTAACTACCAAGCCACCATGCTGCCCTTCCAAGTCAGAAGTTACACGACACCAGGTTATAGTGTAACAGGTTTATTCGAAATCACAAGCTTTTGGAGCGCTGCTCCTTCATCAGCTGAAGTGGAGGGAAACGCAATTGCGAATCCAACACCGGCACATCCACATCATGGTTCTCTTCCAGGTCACATATAGCATCCCGACTTAGATAGTTACTGACCCTTTCTTCATCCTCACTGGCTCAAAATCCTGGAACTCCTCCCATCACAGCACTGTGGTATATTCATGCCACACACGCACTGTGATAGTTTCACAACTCGGCACCACTTTCTCAAAGGGCAATTAGAGATAGGCAAGAAATACCAGCCCTGACGGTGTTACTAATATCCTGGGAATGAATATGAATGTAAAATATGATGTATCTTACTCACTTGTACAACTTCTGAAAAATAAATTTGCTGCATATTTTTAAACATCCAATAATTATGATTACGTTGCACTTTTCAGCCTCTCATTATTGTCTTCCTAATCAGTGGAAACAATCTTCTCAGTTTGATGGTATTTACAGACCAATGAACAAGTGTGATCCGACCGTAGGCTCAAAATCTCACCAAAACAAACACAAAGTGCCACAATTGCTGGAACCAGAAATAAGGGCAAAAAAAACACCTGGAAAATCTCATTAATTCTGGCAGCCCCTCTGTGAAGATAATTTTTCAGAAAAATGATCTTTTCTCAGAGCAGACACTGTCTGACCTTTTATGTTTATCCAGCTTTTTCTAAGCTGTCTGCTCATCGGAAAGATGGCTGAGGAGTGGAACACTTCCAGATCCCACACATTCTCCATAGCAAAGATTCTCGGGACAGCTTTAGCCAGGTCAGATAAAGGTAGCATGAGCAGCATGGCTAAGGGTTAATGCTAATTACTGGTATAGAGTAAAGAGGGCCTCTTAACAGTTAATTTTCAGACAAGACCACAATGTGTTATTGAGAAAGCACAGTTAACATTTCAGATCCAATTAACCTTCTCAAGCCTTCTGAAGACTCTTTGCTGAATACTCTGCTGGTTCTAAGTTGGCCATTAAAGACTCCACAGTCTTTTCATGGTCACTTTAAATGAGTTGAATGTTTTATGTCCAGATTTATTAATAAACTGAATACAAATTCTCAAATCATGTCAGGCTTATCAACCCTGGTCCCTGGATTACAAGTTCAGTTACATAATTATCATATGTTACATCATTTCCATGAGGTGTGAGTATCTGGTCACTTGATCTGACCTGGTAGTCTGATGTTGGCTGTTCAAAGTGCAGCGGCATGTTAGTCACCATCAATAATATCCTTCTCACTGTTAAGTGGAACATTCAGGGAAACGTTCTCCTTTAAGTACTGATGAATCATCTATTTTTGTCACATTTCACAAATTTCCGCCCACATGTTCTGTTTGTGGCTGTAACCTTTAAGTATCTAGACTGATTTAAGAGAAGAGGGGAGGGGGAGAAATCAAATAATCATGTGGCTTATAAAAGTTGAGTTTGTCACATGTGTGGGATGTTACAATGGTGGAAACGTTTTCTGCACTGTATTTCCACACTTATGACGAAACTATCAAGTTCTTTCTGCTTTACACAGGACACCAATTGCGAAGCATATTTTGTACGTGTGATGGAATGACGTCTGGTAAGCAAACCATTGTGCAGTGAGATGGAATATGTCAAAAGTCCTGACTTCATCAGTCACTGGACTCAAAATGTTAAACTCTGCTTTCTTTCCACAGATGCTGCCAGACCTGCTGAGTTTTGCCAGCACTTTATCATAGAATCCCTACAGTGTGGAAACAGGCCCTTCGGCCCAACCAGTCCACACTGAACCTCAAAGCATTCCACCCAGACCCACCCTGCTATAACTCACCTAATCTACACCTCCCTGAACACTACGGGCAATTTAGCATGACAAATCCACCTAGCATGCACATCTTTGGACTGTAGGAGGAAACTGGAGCACCCGGAGGAAACCCGCACAGACACGGGGAGAATGTGCAAACTCCACACAGACAGTTGCCTGAGGGTGGAATTGAACCCAGGTCCCTGGCACTGTGAGGCAGCACTGCTAACCACTGAGCCACCATGCCACCCCAATTTATGTTTTTGTTCAAGATTTTTTTCCCCAATCACAGTTTAGTGACCAGTGCTAGGAGGTCCAATGGTATGTGCAGACTTGACTGCCACATTGTACAAGTTTGAGCATCCTATCAATGCAAGATTGTAGTTAAAGAACAGCCACCATAACTATTTTAAAATTAATAGAGCTATGGTCACTGGTCCTTTTATGTCAGCAGAGATTAAAAGTGAAAGGATGCTTGTCTGACTGGAGGCCTGTGACTAGTGGTGTGCCTCAGGGGTCGGTGCTGGGCCTATTGCTGTTTGTTATCTATATCAATGATTTAGATGAGAATGTACAAAGCCTGATTAGTGAGCTTGCGGACGACACTAAAATAGGCGGTATCATGGACTGTGGTAGGTTATCAGAAATTGCATCAGGATCTTAATCAGGGGAAGTGAGCCGAGAAATGGCAAATGGAGTTTTAAATACAGCTAAGTGTGAGATGTTGCATTGTGGAAAGTCAAATCAAGGTAGGAGTTTCATTGTGAATGGTAGGGCCTTAAGGAGTGTAATGGCACAGAGGGACCTTGGAGTTCAGGTGCACGGTTCTCTGAAAGTAGAGTCACAGGTAGACAGGGCAGTGAAGAAGGCTTTTGGCACATTGACTTTGATCAGTCAGGGCATTAAGTATAGAAGTCGGGAAGTTATGTTGCAGTTGTACAGGACATTGGTGAGGCCGCACTTGGAGTACTATGTTCAGTTTTGGTCACCTTGCTATAGGAAGGATGTTATTAAACCTGAAACAGTGCAGAGGAAATTTACAAGGCTGTTGTCAGGACTTAAGGGACTGAGTTATAGGGAGAGGTTGGAGAAGCTAGGACTTTTCTCTTTAGAGCGTAAGAGACTGAGGGGGGATCTTATAGAAGTATATAAAATCATGAGAGGCATGGATAGGGTGAATGCACTCAGTCTTTTTCCCAGGGTTGGGGAACTGAGGATTAGAGGGCATTAGTTTAAGGTAAGAGGGGGAAGAATACATGGGAACTTGAGGGGCAATTTTTTTACACAGAGGGTGGAATGAGCTGCCAGCGGAAGTGGTTGAGGCAGGTACATTAACAACATTTAAAAGGCATTTGGCCGATATACGGATAGGAAAAGACTAGAAGGATATGGGCCAAGTGCAGGGAAATGGGGTTAGTGTAGATGGACATTTTGGTTGGCATGGACCAGTTTGGGCTGAAGGCCCTGTCTCCATGCTGTAGGACTGAAAAAAAAACACCAGAGGATCTGCCTATGTCCTGGTTACCAGAGCCCAGCAAGAGTCAATGGGCACTTAAAAAACAAGGGAGAACATTTGGGCAAAAATATGACAGAATGTGCAGAGATTACAGATGGACCTGAGGCACGAACTGTGTTTCAGTAATAAACTCTGGTCCCTTGTCAATCGAGGGTCAGTCGGTGAAACAGAAAACAAAGATACCTCCCTGTGTGGATAGAGTTTATTAACTACCTAGTGTTTTGAATAAACCACCACCAATTTAACTAATCATTGCAAGAGGCCTAACAGGTAAGGCAGATGCACTCAGGGAATAGTTTGGAACATGGGTCTGGGATATCATAGCTATTACAGCCACATAGCTCAGGGATGGACAGGACTGACAGCTTAATGTTCCAGGTTATAGATGCTATTGGAAGGATAGAAAGGGGGGGTAAAAGAGGAGGGGGAGTGGCATTTTTGGTTAGAGATAACATTATAGCTGAACTTAGGGAAGATATTCCTGGCAGTCTGTCCAGTGAAGTTATTTGGGTGGAACTGAGAAATAAGAAAGGGGTGATCACCTTATTGGGATTGTACTATAGACCCCCCAACCGTCAGCGGGAAACTTAGAAGCAAATTTGCAAGGAGATCTCAATGCAAACATTGACTGGGACTGACATAGTGTTAAGGGCCTGGGTGGAGAGGAACTTGTTAAGTGTATGCAAGAAAATGTTCTTATTCAGTAAGTGGATGTACTACTAGAGAAGGAGCAAAACTTGATTTTCTCTTTGGAAATAAGGCAGAACAAGTGACTTATGGCCAGTGATCATAACTCTATTAGTTTTAAAATAGTTATGGAAAAGGATAGACCTAATCTAAAAATTAAATTTCTATATCAAGGTAAGGTCAATTTTGACGATATTGGGCAAGAACTTTCGAAAGCTGATTGGCAGAGGCTATTTGCAGGTAAAGGGGCAGTTGGAAAGTGGGAGGTCTTCAAAAATGAGATAACAAGAGTCCAGAGGCAGTATGTTCCTGTGAAAAGGTAAGGCTGGTAGGTGTAGGAAATGCTGGATGACTAGAGACGTTGAAGCGCTGGTCAAAAAAAGAAAGAGGCCTCTGGCAAGTACAGACAGCTATGCATCCCTTGAGGAGTATAAGGAATAAACTCAAAAGGGAAATCAGGAGGGCAAGAAGGGGATATGAGAGAGCTTTGGCAAATAGGGTTAAGGAGAATCCACAAAGAGATTCTACAAATTCCATATGGGCAAAAGAGTAACCAGGGAGAGAATAGGGCCTTTTAAAGATCAACAAGGCCATGTATGTGTGGAACCATGGGCGATGGATGAGATCCTAAACGTGCATTTTGTGTCAGTATTACTGTGGAGAAGGATATTGAAGCTAGAAAACGTGGGGAAACACAGTCAGTCAGTGAGACAGAAACCAAAGACACCTTTCTTTGCTGATAGAGTTCCTTAACTACCTAGTATTTGAATTAATAGTGTTTTTGAATAATATCTTGAGAAGTGTCCATATTACAGAGGAGGAGTTGCTGGACGTCTTAAAATGCACTAATGTGGATAAATCCCCGAGACCTGATCAGGTGTATCCCAGAACTTTGTGGGAAGCTGGGAAGTAATTCTGGGCTCTTTGCTGTGATATTTATATCATCAATAGCCATGAGTGAGGTGCTAGAAGACTAGAGGTTGGCTTTTTTATAAGGAAGGTGGTAAGGAAAAGCCAGGGAACCATACACTGATGAGCCTGACATCAGTGGTCGATAAATTGTTGGAGAGAATTCTGAGGGACAGGATCTACATATATTTGGAAAGGCAAGGACTGATTAGGGATAGTCAACATGACTTTGTGCATGGGAAATCATGTCTCACTAACTTGATTGAGTTTTTTGAAGAAGTAACAAAGAGGATTGATGAAGGCAGAGCAGTGAACATGATGTACATGGACTTTGGTAAGGAATTTGACAAGGTTCTTCATGGTAGACTGGTTAGCAAGGTTAGATCACATGGGATCCAAGGAGAGTTATACATATGGGTACCAAATTGGTTTGAAAGTAGGAGACATAGAGAGTGGTAGAGGGTTATTTTTTGGACTGGACCCTTGTGACCAGCAGTGTTCCACAGTATCGGTGATGAGTCCACTGCTTTTCAACACTTATATAAATGACTTGGATGTGAATATAGGAGGTTAGTAAGTTTGCTGATGACACCAAAATTGGTGGTGTAGTAGACCTTGAAGAAAGTTACCTCAGAGTACAATGGGACCTTGTTCAGATGGGCTGAGGGGTGGCAGATAAATGTGAAGTGTTGCATTTTGGGAAGGCAAAATAGGACAGGACTTAATGGTAAGGTCCAAGGGAATAAAGAGACCTTGGAGTGCAGGTTCATAATTCCTTGAAGTGGAGTCACAGGTGAACAAGATGGTGAAGGTGTTTGGTATGCTTGCCTTTATTGGTCAGTGTATTGAATACAGGAGTTAGGATGCCATGTTGTGGCTGTACAGGACATTGGTTAAGCCACTTTTGGAGTACCGCATTCAATTCTGGTCTCCCGGCTCTGGGAAAGATGTTGTTAAACTTGGAAGGGTGCAGACAAGATTTACAAAGATGTTGCCAGGGTTGGAGGGTTTGATCTATAGGGAGAGGCTGAATAGGCTGGAGCGCAGACGCTGAGGGGTGACCTTGTAGAGATTTATAAAATCATGAGGGGCATGGTTAGGGTGAATTGCCAAGGTCTTTTTCCCATGATAGGGGAGTCCAAAATTAGAGGGCATAGTTTTAAGGTGAGAGAGGAAAGATATAAAAGGGACCTAAGGGGCAACTTCTTCATGCAGAGGGTGATGTGTGTATGGAATGAGCTGCCAGAGGAAGTAGTGGAGATGGGTACGATTACAACATTTAAAAGGCGTCTGGATGAGTACATGAATAGAGAGGGTTTAGAGGGATGTGGGCCAAATGCTGGCAAATGCGACTAGATTAATTTCAGATATCTGGTTGGCTTAGACAAGTTGGACTGAAGGGTCTGATTCTGTGCTGTACATCTCTGTGACTCTAACTAATATTATTTCTTTCTTAATTTATTTTATCTTTACTTTTGTTAGAACATTAGCTTGGACTTTGTACCACTGGTTCAGTGACATTACCATTAGCCCACAACCGCTCCCTGCTTAGTCTTTCTTCTTCCTTCCTTCTTTAAATTAAAATAAAAACATATTTAATTAAAAGCAACCCAAAGAAGCATTTGTGTTTTTAAAGTTCCTCATTCCATCAGGTGTCCATCTTTGAGTTTGTCTGATAAGTTCTTGGAGTCAGCACCTTTTTTTTTCCTAAAATAATCTGACAACTGATAATGCGCACACCAACCAA
Source organism: Rhincodon typus (assembly GCF_021869965.1). Classification (NCBI taxonomy): domain Eukaryota; kingdom Metazoa; phylum Chordata; class Chondrichthyes; order Orectolobiformes; family Rhincodontidae; genus Rhincodon; species Rhincodon typus. The sequence goes on from NC_063350.1 coordinate 10,723,312, forward strand.
TTTCATTTTTGGAATCTCTTCTGTTATTTTCTTCTTTTTGTTCATGGGATATGGGCATCCCTGGCTGGGCCAGCATTTATTACCCATTTTTAATTGCCCTTGAGAAGACAGTGGTGTGTGAATGATTGCAACAAATCTTATATTTAATCGTGTTCATCTGATGGTTTAAATATGGCTTGGAGCTCCTCATTGAAACTGTGGAACAATGGGTGTACCTCTATACCTCTATGACTCTAGGAACAGCATCTGTCTCTGGAAGTGTCCAGGGTTCAATCCTTCTTCTTCACAGCCCTTTGAAGGGGTGGCACGGAGACTCACTGGTTAGCACGGCTGCATCACAGCATCAGGGACCCAGGTTTGATTCTAGCCTTGGGCACCTATCTGTGAGGAGTTTGCACATTCTCCCTGTGTCTGCATGGTTTTCTTCCAGGTGCTCTGGTTTCCTCCCACTGTCCAAAGATAGCAGGTTATGTGGATTGGCCATACTAAATTGCCTGTAGTGTCCAGGGATGTGCAAGCTAGATGGGTTAGCTGTGGGAAATGCGGGGTTACAGGCATGGGGTAGATCGTTGGAGGATTGGTGCAGACTCAATTGGCCAAATGACCTGCTTCTACACTGTAGGGATTCTATTGAATGACATACAATGCAGTAACTTTATTACAAAGTTTGATTTATTCGCAATAACAAAATAAGGCAAAAATATTTTTACACCATGACAACTGAACTTGTCAAATAAATTATACAGAACTATCTTTGCTTGAGTCAAAGTTTTCAGATTTTGATTTTTTGTTTCACTGAATGTGCACACGTTTCTGATGCCAGCAAAGAATTCCAAGAACACAGGCCGTTTCCTCTCCAACGTACCAAATATTCTCATTTTAATGGACCAAACTATTAATTCCATTCTCATTCAACCCCAATAGACTACACAACTTCCAATGTTGGAAACCATTTGGCATTCACAGCAATTACGTGTAAAAGTTGACACTTCATAGGATACCCCCGGCATCCCAGGATGCTGCTCAGTGGAAACACACCTTAAATAAACCTAGGATGCATATTGTGAGCTGTGCATTCTCATTTTAGGTTCCATCCCAAAAGCCCTACTCTTTCCAAATACAAGGAATTCTGAGTCACAGCATATAACACTGATGGAAATGGGGTGCAGATCTTTGGTATTTCCTCCCAAGTGCGGATGATGGATAGACACCTCTGCATATTGCATAGTTTCATGCTAATCAGAGATTATTCAATTCATTATCACAATTACAATTGTGTTACAATCTCCATTGCTTTCTGATTTCAGCTCTGATTAGCCCATTGTTATGGCCTTACTTTAGCTTGCAAGCTCATGCCTTTTCCAAGAGCTGGATGCAATACTGCAAAAGGCCGATGCTGATGGAATTTCCCATTCAGTGACCAGCCAGCTGTCTCAAGTTCCTGTGAACCAGATCCTACCAGTTCTGCAGGAAGCAAAGTCTGTGACCAAGAACACAAACGGGCACAAAGTTGCTTTTCACATTGCTTTGCAGTTTTGTTACAAAAGCTGCAATTTGATCGTACGGCCTGATGCACAAATATATTTCCTACCCATGTCACCACTAAATGATATCGATTACAAGGAACTGGTGATATTGTATTTGCTCATTCCTTACCCTTATGACATTTGCTGACTAACACAACGGTCTACCATCAGCACAGATTTGCTTTTTAATTAAACAGACAAAGGAATCCAACAAATATTTTTAGCCAGTGAGCAGTTAGAATAAAATATCAATCACATGGACGAGATGTGCTGAATAGCAGATTCATTCCAGGGTAAAGCTAGACAGACACATGGTGGAGAAGGGAATGGAAGGGTATTTTGATAGCATTTGTTGAAAAAGTGGAGAGAGCTGGTTTCTGTGGAGTAGGTTGGGTACAATGGCTGTAGACTAGGTGTTCCCAACATTGAGGACTCCCTTCAAACTGGAACTAGAGTTATAATAGCTGCGCTGTCAGATTGCACCCCAACCGTGTTTTTCACAAGGAGATTGCGGCAATTTTCAAGCCTCGACATGGTGTCTCAGTGGGTAAATGTTTGGAAAGTACTACAATAATTGCTGTATAAATTGATGTTCCCAGTTGAGCAATGCCTTTACAGTAAAATTCTCTTCTTCATTTTCAAATCTCCCCCTGACCTTTCTAGCCTCTCCCTATCATTCTGATCTCCGTCAACCCCAATTCCTCCGAGATATTGGTGCTTGTCTAATGCTGGCCTCTTGATTCTCTCCAATGTATAATAGCTCTGTCACTGATTGCTGTGCCTTCATTTGCTCAGGTTCTGAGAACAGGAAATACCTCCCGACAACTTACTCCTGTTTTCCTTCTTTAAAACTTTCCTAGAAATCCAACTCTTTTATTGTTTTAATCCCTTTGGTTTCGGCATCGAATGGAACAAGGTTCAAAAGTGTCAGCAAGAAAATGTGGCTTTAGTTTTTGAAAGAAAAAGATCTTTACCTCAAAACTTCACTGCAAAAAGCAGCATCTTTTTGAAATGGTAGTGGGGGAGTTTTAAAACAAACTTGCTGGGTGGTGATCTCACAGAGTCAAGTGGGATGCCAGTTTCATATCAACCTAAATATTGCTCTTTGTCGATTAACTACAATGTAAAGTGAAATTGGAACAGGGTGTAAAATCAGCCATGATGGAGGAAAATAGGTTAAGTGTTATCAAGAGACCAGCAATGGATTCTACAATCCATACCAATCCCATTGTAGTTGGTGGATGGAGTGCTTCAGGAAGCCTGAGCAATGCCTCGGCTCAGACCTGGGAATCTCAGGTCAATATTGCTCAGCTTGATTGCTTTCAGCATCTAGCTAAAGGTGTGACTGTGAGTCCCCCCTTTGTCGAATAGATCGTCACACTCACTGTCTAGGCTCCAATCTGCTGGGCGTGGGCACAATGCTGCAGATGGAATTCTACTGTGACCACCCATGAGAGAGGAGCAAAGGAGGAAACTTCCAGAATGATTCTTGCATTCTAATGCAGGAGACAAGAGTAATGGACAGAGAGGCAGGAAACACAGTCTCAATACTATTACATGTGATAGAACCTCTCCAGAGAGTTAATCATTTCAGCTTCATCTTCCCAGCTCTCCAGGTCACCAGGAATTAAACACCCGGTATGAAAACCTTGGTGGTATTTTTAAAAACAGTATTTTGTTTCACAATCCCCTTGAACAGTTTTGCTTGTTAGTTGTATAAGAATAATTCAAAGTTCCCCTCACGAGCCACACACCATCCTGAGCTGGAAATGTATCACCGTTCCTTCACTGTCACTGGGTCAATATCCTGCAACATTCTCCTTATAGGATTGGGGTCTACCCACAGCCCAATGATACCAGCGGCTACAGAAGGCAGCTCATCACCACCTTCTCAAGGGCAACTGGCAATGGGCAAGAAATGCTGGACCCAGCCAGCGACACCCACATCCCATGAATGAACAAAACAAAATTGGAGATGGGGCCAAAAAAAGGGACATTTGACTGGGTCTGGGCAGGACATCTCCAAATGGATGGAACCTCTATGAATATGTCCAGCTAGAGTTGGCAACTCTAACTCAATCCTTCTTCCACACTGTAAAACTGAGAGCAACGGGCTATATGGCCCATTCGTGTAAATAAAAAGAACAATAGAAAGTAACAAAGTGCAGCTTAACTATCCACAGTAAATAACTTAAATAGACTACAATGAAGTCCACAACAGCCATCCCCATGTGTTCTTTTCATTTTGGGGTTAAAGTCCAGCTGAGTTGAAGTTGAGGTGACCGAGATTCCCCACCATTTTAAAGTTAACGTGTCGCTGGCTGCTCTGTAATCGGGCTTGCAGTGTTTTCAAACGTGTCGTTTGGTCGCTCATCTTATCTAGGTCCATATCCTCTGTCATGAACAAGTAAGAGTTGATGGCTTCCCGTAGACCCATGCTGACAGGGGACTCCTCCCCCGGCTCCTTGCTGTCACTGATTAAATCGGAGCTGGAAAAGAACAAGATGGACATTGAGCATTCCAGCAGGGCAAGAACATTCGGGATTATACACACACTCTTTCACGCACACATGCACACATGCACACGCGCGCGCGCACACACACACACTCTCACACAATCGCGCACACACACACACACACACACACACACATGCACGTACACACACTCACCTGCGCACACATACGCGCACACACACACGTGCATGCACACACTCACATGCACACACATGCACGCACGCTCACACACACAGACACAGACACCCACACATGCACACACAGGGTCTCACATGCACAGACACACACAGGCTTCAGGGAAGACACAACGCCATGTGTACACTGGAGCAATGTTATTGTCCTAATAATAGGCCAGTTTACAGCTGCATGAGGACACCTCTCCTCAAGCATTGGCAATGTTCCGCTGTGTGCCTTCACCACCTGAGGATTGTGTCTCCATTCCATCCCTCCCTTACCCATATTCACCATCCTGCCCCTCTCCTATGCCCCTGTCTCTCTTTCACCTCCTGCTAATGACAAGCTCTGGATTTCGACTCCACCTCATGCAGCCACAGAGATCTACAGGACAGAAAAAGGCCCTTCGGCCCATCGAGTCTTCATTGGTCAAAAAATCAGCTGGCTCATTGTCCAGCTTTCCTTTCCTGATCTGTAATGTGCCCCTAGCTGTGTTTTTTTTTTTACTCTCCTTCATGCTGGCTGCATGTTGGAGATGGATGTTTGTTGGTGATGTGACTGGGGTCTGCATGCTTCATACCTGTCCAACTCGTTCCAGTTGAGCTGAGGTTTCTGCACAACGATAGGGTCTGGGTGGTGTCGCTGAGTCACGGGAGGCCCCTGAATGTGACAAGGTTCCTTCAAAGTGCAGCACAGTCCCTCACCGCATTCTGCAGAGGGGCACAGAGAATGTAGAGTCAGTAAAAGTTGCGAGAGGTTCAGATACAAATACCGAGGCAACATTCCCACTGAAGAAAAGGTAAACAAACAATATCTTCTCCAAGCCACCATCCCACGGGGTTTTCCAAGTTGTCCCATCAGCCCTCCCAGCTTGAACCTTCTGTAAGCTTCAGCTCATCCACAAACTCTGGCCCCTGTAACCAAAATGACACCAAGTCCTTCTCAATCTCTATGCTCACTGACCTACTTTCTGTCCCAGCCCAACACATCCCGATTTTAAAATTATTGTTCTGTTTTCCGATCGCTCCATTGAAAAACTGCAGGTCCCTTTCAGGGTGAACCAGAACAGCTTCACGGTCAATTGAGAGCAGGAAATGCTCATTGGAGTTTGTACAGAAGAGGGGGCTCTTCTGTCCCTTGCAGTGGTAGTGAACCTACCTCTGCACCAGGAGGTCAGAGTCCAAGACCTACCTGCTCTAGAGATGTATAAAACATCACTGAACAGGTTGATCTAAAGAATGATGATGGTGTAGTGGTAATGTCACTGGGACAGTAATCCAGAGGTCAAGGCTAATGGTCAGGGCATGTTGGTTAAATAGAAGCACTGGCATTTGGTGTAGTGGTAGCATCCCTACCTCTGAATCAAGAGGTCCAGGTTCAAGTCCCATCTACTCCAGAGGTGTGTCATAACATCCCTGAACAGGTTGGTGCAAGGTGGGGAGGAAAAAAGGAGCTAGGTTTTCACGTTTAACTAGAAGTGGGTACCATAGGGACTAGAGTGCATTCATCCCCCTGCTCCATCACCATATTAATTTAATCCACTCCCTCTTTCCCTATCCTCACCTTTTGTTACCACTGCCATACCCCTAGTGGGTAGTGCTCGTTAATTCTTCTATTTATTAGACGGTAGCCATGATGTGGAGGTGTTGTACTGGGTTGGAAAAGTCAAAAAGTGCATGACACCAGCTGACAAAGGGGCTACGCTCCGAAAGTTTGTGTTTTCAAATAAACCCGTTGGTCAATAGCCTGGTGTCGTGTGAGTTTTGACCTTTTTATTAGAAACATAATGGCGATTTTATTGAAAAAAAGAGCTGGGTTTTGCATTCAGGTGAACGTGCAGTTTGCAAGGGCTGGAGTGTGTTATCTCCCAATCCAACACCATTTTAATGTAATCCCCTTCCCCACTTCCTTTCCTCCCTTCACATTTGTTATTGTCGTATTGCCCTGGTGGGCAGCACTTGTTAATTGTTTGTTTCGTCAATTATTTTGAGTGAGTTGCTGGATGTGTTGTAAAAAGAATAAAGTTGGGTTTTCTTGGGATGAAGTGCATCATCTTCCCCTTCAAATAATCCCCTTTCCTTACTTCCATCCCTGATTTTTGTCGCTATTGTCACACTGGCCCTGGTGATCAGTGATTGTCAGTTGTTAATAGGATGCATTGGTGACAGATTTCAATAGTACAGAACTGGGTGTTCAGACCTTTTATGAAATAAAAAGGTGGGTTTTCAACGCCCCTGGTAATTTGCCAATTTTGGGAAGAAAAAGAGTTGGGTTTTCCCTGAGTAGGGGGTTGGAATCTGGAGTGGGAAAGCATCCAGACAGGAGGGACACTTTTGCTGAATTATTTAGAGTTGTAAATCTTGGAATGTCTTCTGCTGTCTGTTTGGCCATCTTCATCCCAGTCACATTCCCCAGATTCCAAAGCCCCCGAAACTCCAACCTCTTACTGTAGTGATTATAATGAGGTCAGCCAGGGATTCCTCATAGAATACGAGTTTCCTGATCGGGGCTGTTAATCTGGTCCAATCAGGGAGCCCTGGCTGACAGATAAAAACAGGAATGTTAGGAGTTCTGTTCACTCTGACAGCTGGCTCTGAGGGAGCTGGATCAGCGTCAAGGGCTCTCCACATGTAAATAAAGGGTGACCTGGTGATGGGATACTGGCCTCTGTGGGGTTATTATGTTTACCAACGTCTAACTTCCTTCACTCCACCACTCATATCAGCTGCATGAAAACTCTCTCAAAATTTCACGTGTTTTGAGAGTTTGTGTGAGGCGTACCTGAATAATAATCCACCATATCATGCAGAGATGGGACAGTGAGCCGAGGGGAGATGTAGAACCAGCCATTGGGTAAGCGATGAATGCGGTAGTGTTTGATAGAATCCCATGACGCGTTGTTGGATCGTCGGACAGACAATGAAAAGGAACCTGAGGAAACAGGAGAGAGGGGAACATGAAGATTAAGAACAGTAAGACAGGAACAGGTCAGGGACCTGTTAGGACCCCCACAACACCCTTTTCAATCCCAAACTGGGAAAGTAAGTGCAGGAACTATGTTATATTATAATAACAATATAACAAGAATGTATATAGGAATTATATTGTTTGACATAGTCCAATGTTACAATGTGGAATGCAGTGCCTGGAAGAAAGGTGGAGGTACTTGAGGAGTAACTTTCTAAAGGGGAAGTGGATGTACTCTTTAAAAAGAGACCTTTATACCTCCACGGCGATCAGCTGTTTAATGATGGGCTCATCTGTTCAGATAAGGTCAGGCCACATCCAAGGCTGTTTCTACAACCAGTATTTCTTTCTGCTATACACACGGGGTTCTTACAACAGGCTTCACTTCCCCAACGTTGTTCAGTTACACTCCTTCTGATAAGACTCCTGAGGATGTAGTTATATCAGGGCACACACCAAACATGCAACTTTATCTCTACAAAAACAGTATGATTGGATAGCACTTTCTGATGGGCGATGGGCTGAATAGTATCCTGGGCCATCTGTTCTGATTTAGGGGTCAAACGGGTTGAAAGATAAATCTTGAGTAGGGTTTCTCCCTGCAATCCCTTCAAAAGGTGTCATTCCAGAGCATTGGTTATCATAGAAACCCTACAGTGTGGAAAGAGACCTCTCAAGTCCACACCAACCCTCCAAAGATCATCCCAACCCCCCATCCCAATAACTCTGCATTTCCCATGGTCAACCCACCCAGCCTGCACATCCCTCAACATTTTAGCATGGCCAAGCCACTAAACAGCACATCTTTGGACTGTGGGAAGAAACCAGAGCATCCAGAGCAAGCCCACACAGACACAGGGAGAATGTGTAACTCCACACAGACAGTCACCCAAAGGTGGAATCAAACCCAGGTCCCTGTGAGGCAGCAGTGCTACTGGCTGTCAGTGCTCTCTATAGGCTATAATTCCAACACTGCCGCACACTTGTACACCTATGACCACATGTGTTCAAACATTGAAGCCACATCATTCTGCCATAGAATCAACAGTGCACTGATCCACACAGAGAATGCTTTGACCTGTCCATTCCAATATCTCAATGATACAGCCATCTGCAAGTCCCCACGAGAAAGCTGCTTATGAGCTGTATCCTATGTGAGTGTAATAGTGCAGTGATATTGAGGGAAAGGTGTTGTCCTGAAAACATATTGTACCCAACTTCTGTTAGGCACCGAGAAATAGTCTCTTCTTATTGTGAGCTAATGTTTTGGAAAGCTTCCTCGCTTCCTGCAGGTTTATATGGGAAAAAAAGCAAGGCAGCAGCCAGAGGAGCTGGTGGAGGCTGGTACAGTTACAACATTTAAAAGGTATCTGGATGGGTATTTGAATAGGGAGGGTTTAGAGGGATATGGGCCAAATGCTGGCAAATGGGACTAGATTAATTTAGGATATCTGGTCGGCATGGATGAGTTGGACCAAAGGGTCTGTTTCCATGCTGTAGATCTCTATGACTGTATAACTAACTTCTAGTCTTCCACTTTCTGATCATCGCAGAGCCGAATAACTACCAAGTACACTTCAAAAAAGTACCTTGAAGACTATAAAGTGCTTTGGATTCACCGACATGATACAAACCCAAGGGCTTTATTTGCATTTAACCTATTTTCACAATGGGTCTTCCATCACCAGACATTGAAATGAAGTGGTAGTCTTGTTGTGGCAGTGGAAGGGTTAAGCAGTTTGTCACAAGCATCTTTGAGAGAGTAGATGTGGCACCTGACAATGCTGCCTCCAGAAGGTGGTTGGAAGATTCAGATTGCTGTTGGATGATAAACCATGCCACCTGTTCAGTGGAGTGTGGTCTCACATGCACCACCAATTGATGCTGATAAACACCTGGCAGCCTGTTTTCTTACACTGACAGAGAACTTTTATCTGGTTTCCTTTCTTTATCATCTCTGGGAGGGGGAAGCTCCTTCACACTTCAAATTTGCACACAAAACTTTACCACTCTCTGAGTTTTATTTTGTTCATGTCTAACTCATTCATACAAAAATATTTTGAGAACATTATGGTTGTATTTTCTGGAGTAAAAATATCTACTGACTGTAACTGGGATTCAATTATAATTACGGGCATTTTGGCTTTGCCAAATAAAATGAAATTTTGTAGAGTTTTAGTGTCAAAAGCTGCATTCTAGTGCAGCTGTTGATTCAGCAGGGTAAGGGTTTCTCACTGTGTAACTGTGGAGCTGTTAATTCAGCCGGGTAAGGGTTTCTCACTGTGTAACCG
>NC_063350.1:10732793-10736728 GCF_021869965.1 Rhincodon typus
AAGGGTTTCTCACTGTGTAACTGTGCAGTTGTTAATTCAGCAGGGTAAAGGTTGCTCATTCTGTACCTGTAGACTGTTAATTAAGCAGGGTAAGATTTGTTCCCTATGTAACTATAGAGTTGTTCATTTCAGTAGAGTAACAGCTTAAACTAATTTGTAACCAGTTCTGAGGTACACTTGTTCACAGTTAATAAGTAAAGTGTGATAAATGCCTCCATGCTGAGATTGATCACAGCAGCTGTTCAACATGAGAGCCAGCTTCACGTGCTCTGTTATTTCCTATTGCGGATCTTACTCTTGGCTTGAGCATTCATTTATACAAAGCACATCTACGAGATGGTTTCAAACCAAATTCTGTACTTGTGAGTTCCACATCCCTGCAGTCCATGTGGTATACATTTCTATTTGCAATATTACTTTAAAAGTATAGTATGGTATTATTACAGAGACAATTCTAAGAACGACCAGCATTTGTACAGGTCCTTCCACAACTACAGAATGCTCACAACAACATAAATAGTATTTTAGTGGTATAGTCACTGTCATAATGGAGGAAATGTAGCAGCCAATTTGCACAGAATAAGCTCCTACAAACAAAGTGATGATGACTAGATAATCTATTTTGGCAATGTTGGTTGCACGATAAATATTGGACAGGGCACAAGGAATAAGTCCCCCTGGTATTTTTTTGAAGCAGTGACATGGGATCTATTACATCCAAATGAGAGGGCTGAATGAGCTCCCCTTTAATGTTCCCTTGACAGACTGCACCTAGATAGTGCAACACTGTCCCAGTACTACACTGAACCAAGTACCTCAACTAACTCAAATCCTGACAATGGCAATTAAACACATCGAAAACTTTGAGCAGAGAGACATGAGCACTACCAACTGATCCACAGCTGATGAACTTTAGTGCGCAGATCTTGCTGATCAATTCAATACAAGGCTTTGAAACGTACAGAAAGTGCAAATGAATGTGAACATCTAGGACTTGACTTGCTTTGGAAACAGAAACTAATTAATCAGAGGTATTTTTAATGTGTCAGTTTTATCATTTTCTAAGTGTCGTGATAATATTTGTTGACTTTTAGCTTCTGGTGCCTCCTAGTTTTCTAGTTCTGATTAACTTGCTGCTAAGCTTTCTTAAAAAACTATAATTATTGATAAACATAAGTGAGCAGTAAGTAAATAGACCCCCAAAAAGATTTCTTGAGCAATAATTTTGCAAATGTTTCTTATCAGACATGAAAGAATTTCCCCCTCTACATTCTGTACTCAAGAGTTTCGCATTACAGATGCAATCTTTCAAAGAGGCCAGTGACATTTTGATTGCATCAACGTGTAAAAGCGTACAGATCTGTTTTATACACAGGACACTCTGTACTGATAAAGGCATCAATGCTACATCTGTCATTATACAGGAGTCTAACCATGTGACTTCCTCATGCTGTCTCAGAGGATAAATACTCACAGCCTTGCTAACATTTACATATTTAACCTTCATTTATTTATTATTAATTCCACATGCTATGGACAATGTGGGTGCTGGTTAATTCAGTTTTGTAGTATGTGGTTCAGAATCGCACTAGTAGCGACAGTTCAATTCCATTCCAGCTGAGGTAGACCTTAGACCTGCTTCCTTGCTCTGGCACTAGGCTAGAATTTAATAGCAGGCCACTGTTGACCAAAGGAAAGATGTACTGGCATTGGAGGCAGTCAGTAGGTTGATACTTGGCATGGAGGGACTGTCTTAAGAGAAGTGATTGAGCAGGTTAGGCCTGTTCTTGGAATATAGAAGGATGAAAGGCAGAGCCCACATGGAATGGAATAAACAACACATTTTGGTGTTGGCACTGGTTTAATTACTGCATTTTTGCCGTGACCAAGACAGATGATTGTAGATAAGCTATGATATTAAGGGTGGCACTGGTGGCTCAGTAAGTTAGCACTACTGCCTCACAGCACCTGGGACCTGGGTTTGATTTCAGCTTTGGATGACTGTGTGTGGAGTTTGCACATTCTCCCTGTGTCTGTGTGGGCTTCTTCCAGGTGCTGCAGTTTCTTCCCACGTCCCAAAGATGAGCAGGTTAGGTGGATTGGCCATGCTAAATTGCCCGTAGTGTCCAGGGATGTGAGGGCTAGGTGGATTATCCAGGAGAAATCCAGGATTACAGGAATAGGGTCGGGGGGGGATGAATCTGGATGGGATGCTCATCGAAGGTCGGTGTGGACTCATTGGGCCAAAGGGCCTGCTTCCATAGCGTAGGGATTCTATTATCTTATTTACGCTATCAATACCGTAAGTAATTTCACTGGATTTTATTATCACTCCAATCTACTCAGAAAAGTTACTTGTTTTTCCTGACAATGAAATAAAAACACAGAAAGCTGGAGAAGCAATTGCGGACAGAGAAACAGTGTTGATGTTTCGAGTCCAGTGTGACTTCTTCAGAAGAAGCAACTCAAAACATTAATGCTGTTTTTCTCTCTCTGCAGCAGCTGCCAGATCTGCTGAGTTTCTCAGCATTCTTTGTTTCAGCTCTTCAGCAACTGCAGTGCTTTGATTTCCTCCTAATAATGAGTTGGTCGCTTATAAAAGGGGAGATGATGGCCTAGTGGTATTGTCACTGGACTGTAGACCCAGATAATGTTCTACAGACCCAGGTTCGAATCCTGCCACAGCAGATGGTGGAATTTGAATTCAATAAGTATCTGGAGTTAAGACTGTAATGATGACCATGAATCCATTGCTGATTGTCAGGAAAAACCCACCCGATTCACTGATGTCCTTTAGGGAAGGAAACTGCCATCCTTACCTGGTCTGGCCCATATGTGACTCCAGACCCACAGCAATGTGCTTGACTCTTAACTGCCCTCTGGGCAATAAATGCTGCCTAGCCAGGGATGCCCTCATCCCCTGAATGAATAAAGAGAGGAGGAGAAACTTTTCTTTCATTCAGAGGATTGTGAACTTTTGGAATTCTCTCCCACAGAGGGTTCTGGATACTGAGGTGAGAACTACAATTTAAGACAGAGAGCGTTGGGTTATTTTCACACTATGGGAAAGAAAAGGCGTATAAAATGGGAATACAGAGTTGAAGTAAAACCATAAGAAAAATCCAGTACAACTTGCAAATAACACATACTGCCCCATGTATACTGGAAAATGGAGCCGCAATACAACCAGAATGTTCATGTTCAAGTATTAATGTTTCTTTACTGGATTTTTCTACGGGTCAGCCATGATATCTCTTATTCAATGGGCTGAATGGCCTGCTCATGGTTGCATTTCCTGTGCCTTATGTTCCATAGAATCTGACATTGAGCCCAATGTGTAATGGACAGTTTTATGTTCTGGACTTTTATTTCTGCAATGCTGGATATTTTATTTCTCTTTTTTTTTCTAAGGTCTTGTAACTAAAGAAGCTGTACCTAGGTACCTTTGTACCTAAGATGGCACTGTAAGTGGCGACATATAAACTTTTCGCTGAATTCATTGAGTGTAAGTGACAATAAAGCTAATTCAATTCAATTTTTCCTTCGCCTACCTTTCCTGGTCTGACTTTCTCTGATCATGAAAGCCCCTGACCGGTTGCTGGGCAACAAGAGCAGCTCCTCTGCTTTCTCTCTGCTGATGCCTTCAAACAACCACCTGTGGGCAGGAGGGAAGAAAGAACAAAGAAAGTGAGAAGGTGCGAACAAGAAGCGCAGTCAGTTTAACCCGATCTGTAATTTCCTGGTATTCACATACATGGTGTTGATGATGAATGACGTATTAACACCTACTGGTTCATGCCTTGTCATTCCCTAGCACTTCAGCACATCCAGGTAACAGATTGAGTAGGTGGTGACAGAGAAGCACATTGCGACATATTAAGAACTGCCGATGCTGGAGTCTGAGATAACAAGGTGTAGAGCAGGAGGAACACAGC
>NC_063350.1:10737128-10802053 GCF_021869965.1 Rhincodon typus
CATCCAGCTCTACACCTTGTTATCTCAGATTCTCCAGCATTAGCAGTTCCTACTATCTCTGTACCAAATCTATTTCATGCTCCTAGGACATTAAATTGCCTTCAGAGAGGGGGTTAGAATAGAATAGAATATCCTTTTGTTAGCTGTATTTGCTGCTAATTGCTCACACAGCACTGATCTTCAGGAACGTCAGACTGTCAGGAATCTGAGTTGAACTATTTATTACACCTATTGCTGGAGGTAAGGGAGAGAAGAGAAGGGAGATCTTTAATGTTCACACCACAACCGAATTGAAGAATGGTCTCTCTGGTTTGGAGGCCTTTGGGATTTTACGTGTCTGCTCACAGGGAAATCTGATCAATAAAATGATTCATCCACATTCGAAAGGGTTAATGGCTGCACCCACAGTTAAAAATGTGTCCATATAGCCACACATAGAGTAATACTTACTCACTAACAACATTCAGCCTCTCACCCACAGTAATTACAGGCTCAGTATCAGATGTCGACGGATAATTATACAGTGCCACCACCATCATAACCTTGCTAATATCTAGAAAAAAAGAAAACAAAGTTTTGAAGGCATTAGAAACCTTTCCTTAGCAAAATTTAGGATTAGCATAAAGGTGTTAACCACTGAGCAAAATTAAAATGACCTCCCTGGCACTCTTCTCATTGTTTCTCAAAATACAAGAGCCTACAAATGATTCTGGTCAGAATAAAAGATGAGCTTGTAATGTTATAACTGCATGGATGCAACTTCTGTCATAAGAATGTGTAGTTCCCTATTGATGTCACCAACAGTTATTTTTGGCACTAAGTGTCTTTAATCATGTACAGCAATGTCAATTGGCTTCAACTTACACCTTTTGTCCTGACCAGAAGGAAACCAGACTTTTTAGAAGATGATACATTTAGGCTGAGATTAATATAGAAACATGGAACATAAAACAGTGCAGTACAGCATGTTTCGGCCCACCATGTCTGTGCTGACCATGATGCCATTCTAAACTAATCCTATCTGCCTGCATACAGTCTATATCCCTCTATTCCCTGCCTGTTCATGTGTCTGTCTAAATGCTTCTTAAACATTGCTATCTTATCTGCTTCTACTACCTCCCCTGGCAGCACGTTCCAGGCACTTACCATCCCCTGTGTGTAAAAAAACTTGCCTGGCCCATCTCCTTTAAACTTTTCTCCCTCTCACATGAAACCTATGCCCCTTAGTATTTGACATCTCCCCCCTGGGAAAAAAGACTCTGACTATCCGCCCTATCCATGCCTCATAATTTTATATACTTCAATCAGGTTCCCCCTTAGCCTCCAATGCTCTAGCAAAAATAATCCAAGTTTGTCCAACCTCTCCTCATATGTAATGCACTCCAATCCAGGCTACATCCTGGTAAACAGGGTGTACAGCCGGATGAACACAGCAGGCCAAGCAGCATCATAGGAGCAGGAAGGCTGACGTTTCGGGTCTAGACCCTTCATCACGTAAACCTCTTTTAGACCCTCTCCAAAGCCTCCACAGCCTTCCTATAATGTGGCAACCAAAACTATACACAATATTCCAAATGTGGCCTAAATAAAGTTTTACAGAGCTGCAACATGACAACTTTTATACTCAATGCCCCGACCGATAAAGACAAACATGCCAAATGCTTTCTTTACCGTCTTATCCATTTGTGTTGCCACTGTCAGGGAGCTATGGGCTTGCACCCCAATATCTCTCTCTGTATATCAATGCTTCTAAGGGTCCTGACATTTACTGTATCCTATCATCTTGCATTTGACCTCCCAAAATGCATCACCTCACACTTGTCCAGATTGAACTCCATCTGCCATTTCTCCAACTGATCTATATCCTGTTGCATCCTTTGCTATCCTTCCTCATTATCCACAACTCCAATTGTGGTGTCATCCACAAACTTCCTAATCAGACTGCCTCTATATTTTCATCCAAATCATTTATATATCTTACAAACAACAGAAGACCCAGTGAAACACCATTGGCCACAGACCAGTTAAATGTCTGACTGCATGGAGCTATTTGTCTGTTTTGAGGAAGCCGAGGAGCTTTTCAGGACTCAG
Source organism: Rhincodon typus (assembly GCF_021869965.1). Lineage (NCBI taxonomy): Eukaryota > Metazoa > Chordata > Chondrichthyes > Orectolobiformes > Rhincodontidae > Rhincodon > Rhincodon typus. The sequence continues at coordinate 10,739,220 of NC_063350.1, forward strand.
CAGATATGGAAGAATTAGAGACATCTCAATTGTTGATGAGTGTGGTTCCAGGCAACAGAAGTAAAATTATATTGATCTAAGAGCAGTGGTGACCACATTAACTTGCATCTAGACCATGCAATGGTACAACAAAAAATAGTCCCCTATATGTTCAGGTAATAGGAAGAGGAGGAGGAGGCAATTTAGCCCCAGATCCCTGTTCACTGGAATCATGGCTGATCTGTGACCTAAATCCAATTACCCATCTTTGTCCCACATTCCTTAATACCTTTGATTAACAAGATATATTATTCTCAGTTCTAAGATTGACAATTCACAATGGCATCAGTTGTTATTTGCAATCGAGAATTCCAACTGTCTAGCGTCATTTTTGTGCAGCAGTTTTCCCTGACCTCACCTTGGGAAGATCTGGCTTTATTTTTTAGACTCAATGCTGTATGGTTCCAGATGTCCAACCAATTACAATCAGTTCTCTTTAACCGCCCTATCAATTCTGTCAGGAACTTCACCAACGTTGTCTCTGTTATTCTCAAGGTATGGGCGACATTGCAGGCCTAACATTTGTTTTCCACCTTTAGTTGCCTGGAGAAGCTAGTTGTGAGTCAACTACTCTTTGAACGGCTGCTGTATCTGAAGTGGTCCTACAATGATACTGGGCCTCTTTCTGTGCTGTCTAATCTATCTCTCCGCTATCCAGCACAAACTGAGAATAGAGGTGCCAGGTAGCTACAGCTACCAGTAGAATAAGCAGTACTAGTGATTGCTGGGAGAACATTGCTGCCAGAAGATGAATGCGCCTTTTAAGAACAAGAGGCCAGGACCACTGATAAATGCCAATATACCTGGCTATTATAGGTGATTCTGACTTTATCGATAAGGTAACTTTTAAACTAGCTATAATAAAGCAGCTGATCAATTAATTCCTCCCAATTGCTGGTACCAGAAAAAACCCAATATCCCGATCCCGAGCACCCAGATTTCTCCTTTTGAATTTCGAATGCCAGTTGCATGAGAATTCTGGATCTGCATAACGGGACCTTTACTGTAATTCGATGTAAACTCTTCCAGGATACCGTTTGCACAGCAGTGGGCAAGGAGCCAGTACCCTGGTTGATCATTATCCACCCTCCCATTCCTTCCTTCCCCCCCACCACTCCACATCGCCGCCTCCCCCCCACCCCACTCCAACAAAGGAGCCCGCCAGTGGAGAGTATATCTTACCTGGAGAGGGCTGGCCCTTCCTTCTCCCTCCCCCTCCCCCTCCACAAAGGAGCCCGCCAATGGAGAGTATATCTTACCTGGAGAGGGTTGGTTGGCTGGGTTAGATGGAATCATGGTCGTGGCCTGGCGTCTGCACTTGCTCGGTCGGCTGCCCATAATGTCCACGCCCCACAGAACCTGCTCGTCAATGTTTTAAACAGCAGAGGCTGCAAGGAGAAGGAAGATCCGATGAGCACCCGTGGTTCAATGGGAAGGAGGGATAAAATAAAATGCACATGTGTCAGCCCCAGGCAGTAAGTGGAAAGGGTTTGCTGATGTCAACTAATTCCTACCCTCACACATACATCTTCTGTCTCCCCCAAAGCCTGTCCACCATCTACAAGGTGCAAGTCTGGAGTGGAGTTGAATACTCCCCATTTGCCTGAATAGGTGCAGCTCCAAAAGCACTGAAGAAGTTTAATACCATCTAAGACAAAGTAGCCCACTTGCTTGGGACCCCATCCACCAACTTCAACAATCTCTCCCTTCACCGCCAATGTACATGTGCAATGTGTACATAGAGATGCAATGCAACTGCGCACCAAGGATCCTTTGACAGTCCCTTCCAAACCTGCCACCCAGAGGATCAAGGGTAGCAAGCACTTGAATACACCAGTTGCTAATTCCCCTCCAAGCCACGCACTATTCAGTCTTAGAAATGTATCTCTGTCCCTTCATTGTCACTGAGTGAAAACCCTGGAATTCCTTCCCTAACAGCGCTGCAGGGATACCTACTGACAAGGACTGCAGTGGTTCAAGAAAGCAGCTTGAACCACCACCTTCTTCAGGGGCAATTAGGGGTGGGCAACGAATGGTGGCCTGGTGAACATGAACGTTGTTGTAACAAACACAGAGAATGCTGGAGAAACTCAGCAGGTCCTACAGCATCTGTGGAGAAACAGAGTTAATGTTTCAAGTCTGGTATAGCCTCTCAGCAGGACCAAAGACTCATACTGGAGTTGAAACATTTTCTCTCTCTGTCTGCAGATTTTCTCTAGCATTCTCTGTGTTTGTTTCAGATTTCCAGCATCTGCAGTATTTTGCTTTTATTTGAACGTTGTTGTAACTATATTAGAAGAATTGAGTTACCGAAATGGATTAAAATATTCTGTACATTAAAAGTAGTATAAAAACAGCTTCTAAGACTGATATCTGGAGGTTCTTGGTGCCCTGGTTAGTCATTATCTCCTAACTAACACCCATAAATTAGGGCATCTGGCAGCTCACTGTAATGCACTTCATGTCGATTCAGAAATGTGGACAAGTTCTGAGAAAGGGTCACTTGAACCGAAATATTAACTCTGATTTTTCTCTGCAGATGCTGCCAAACCTGCTGAGCTTTTCCAGCAATTTCTGATTTACAGCATCTGCAGTTTTTAAACAATTCTATTGCCAATTTCATAGTATCAAGTTCTGCTGCTGAAATGCCAAGAAGAGGTTAACATTGTGGACAATCACCTTACAGTTTTCAGTGAGCTTTGGCTATTTCTTACAATTATGCTAAGAATATTCCCAGTCTTATTCAGTGTTTTGTAAAGCACTAAAATCTGCTCCATTGATTGCTTTAGCCTATTGCCTCGTCCTGTAGAGATCTGTTTTCAATACAAATAAAATATGAACGTACGCTTTAACAATAACTGCTTCACACAGTTACACACACATAAACAAGCCTGTAGCATTTCTTTGCTAAGTATAAACAAAATACAAACAAAAGAATTACCAGTATAATTGAAAAGAGCAGCACTAGACCACAGTGATATTCAATAAAAGACCCCATTTCAAATTGACAATGCTTTTCCTTGATTCTCCCTTTTAAACAAATTTAAAACAACGTTAGACAGTGCATGATGCGGCTCTATGACAAAAATACATGCTCACGGTCAATGGAAACTTATAAACAGAAGCAGAACTTTATCCAGGCAAAATAACATTATCCGAAAAGTGATGATGCACTCAGCTCCTGTGGTTCCCACTGGTCTCTAAAGGTCTGTACTGCACTGGGGAACACAGTGTACTCCCTCTCCAGGCAAACCCAAGTGTGGACGTAACTGTGAAAGATGGGCAGACAGTCAGGAACAGCAAACCCCTTCTCAGCCCGCTGTCTGGACCTGTTAATGGTCACTTTGTCCAGATCCAGGAAGAGACTCTCCGACCTGTCCATCCCTCCCCACATTTAAATCAGGACCATGGGGCTGACGCGCAACCAAAGATTGAGGAGGAGCCCCTTCGAATAACTGAAGAGGGGAAATCCTGGGTGACAGTGGTTGGCTGCTGGTTTGTTTCTACATCTCTTGGTGCTACTGTGTGAGGAGCTGCTGGTTAGCTCGAGAAAACAAGTCACCTAAAACTGTCCCTAGAAAGGGACTTTTGACAATTATCATTCAGTGAGCTATTGATTTTAAAATATTGACACTTATCTCATCTGGAGATTTTCACCAACAAACTTTGCCTCTACAACTTCTACGAATCTAAGCTTTCTACTTTTTACATTGTGTCTTTCTAGGCATTTGAAATTGAATTCACTCGCGAGCCCATTTCTTTAACTCTGCTGGGATGGTTTGACGTTACCAATGGCCGAATGCTTCGCTTGCTAACTGATAAGAAACATTTTATTCAGGTTTGCGCCATGAGAAGTACTGACTATATATTTAGTGGTGGGGCAGGGGGTTGGGGGGAGGGGGCAGGAGGGGATGGTAGTGGGGTTACGGGGTCGGGGGAGGTGGTGAGGTTGTAGGTGTTGCATCATGGTGGTGGTGTTACTGCTTTGATGATATGTGTTCAGCTCCCACCATGGCAGCTGGGGGAAGTTAAATTCAATTAATAAATCTGGAACAAAACACTCCTTTCATTAATTTTGATCACAAATCTGCCAGATTGTAAAATCATAGAATTCCTACAGAGCAGAAAAAGGCCATTTGGCCCATTGAGTCTGCACTGACTCTCCAAAGAGCACGCCATCCAAACTCACCCGCCATCCCATCCCCATAACCCTGCATGGGGTATTTAACATGGCTAAACCACCCAGCCTGCATATCCCTGGACACTATAGAGGTTTAGCATGGCCAATCCACTTATCCTACACATCCCTGGATACTATGGAGCAATTTAGCATGGCCAGTCCTCCTAACCATACTGTGGGAAGAAACTGGAGCACCTGAAGGAAACCCATGCATACATGGGGAGAACGTGCAAATTCCACCCAGGCAAGGCTGGAATCAAACCCAGGTCCCTAGCACTGTGAGGCAGGAATGCTAACCACTGTGCCACCCTAAATTGTTTTCAAAAAGCCCATCTAGGTTCTAACAATCCTCAGAGGCCAGTTTTACCAGGTTGTGCCTATGAATCCAGATATGGTTGACTCTTAACTTCTCTCTGGAAAGGCCCAGCAAAGTCTCTTAGTTGTATCGACCTGCTGCAGAAACTGAGGGAAGACCTACTCCACAGGGACTGCAGCAGTTCAAAGAACGCAATGAGCAGTTAAGAGTTGGGCAAGCAACAATCACATGCCAACGACTGAACTAAAAATAAAATTGAAACATGTTGAGTCTTTCACACTTCAGGTGTTAGGCTTCAAAGCATTGGGAATAAGAAAGGTAGTTATTTGAAGACTGTTTCATTCTGAGCTGGAACAATGAGGCTCCCTGCATCAATTGCACCTCCTTTGGAGTTTCAAGTTTCCTTCTTACAGAAATGAGACCTTGTGGCGTCCATGAAAACAGGAAGTCTACTTACTCACCCTGCGGAGATCAGCTATGAGGCATCTGCATCACCCACAGTCCTGTGATTTTGCTACATTCAGTGTTACTCACAGTGTACTGTACAAAGGTCTCACCAGATATCCTTGGGAACTGGATATGGGTTATGTGATTCACTCACGTGTGGCTTTCCATTTCTTGCACTTTGGATCTTTCCTTAGTATCAAATGTGCTAGAGTATTGTGTAACAGTGTGACCAGCTCATAGTACCCAGCTAACAGATATGGAAAGTTATGACTATGTAGCGACAAAGCAAATAAAGCAAAAGTAACATTCCCCAATTTGTTTGCAGGTGTTTGGTTATTTTGTGACTACAGTTATTTTGTCCCTAAATTATTCTAAAAATTAAGAGCAGTGAAATAGAGTTTTATTGGACAAAGGCTGTGGATGCCGGAAATCTGAAATAAACACAGGGGATACTGGAGAAACTCAGCAGGTCTGGCAGCATCTGTGGGCAGAACATTTTGAGTCCAGTATGACTTCTCGAGAACTGCTCTGAAGAAGACTTGCACCTGACTTGAAACATTAACTGTTTCTTTCTCCACAAATGCTGCCAGCTCTTCTGAATTTCTCCAGCATTCTCAGAGTTTTATTGGAACTTCCTGAGACACATCCGGTGCACTACAGGGACAGCTACATTGTCAGAGGTCCCATCTTTCACATGATACTGTAAGCCTGTGGCCCTCTCATGCAGATATTAAATGTCCTGAACCATTATTCTGAAGAAGATATAAAGGTATTCTCCCCACCACAATTGAACCTTCAACTAACATCAATATGAAATAGGTTATTACATTGCTGTGCATAAATTGGCTGCCCTGTTCCAAACCTTAATTATAATTCAAAAAGCATTCATTGGGTGTCATGTAAGTTTGTAAAGGACCTTCCATAAATACAAGTTTATTTCTGGTACTTAATGAATGAGTTAGGCAATATTATCAAATGTTGGGTGGCACGGTGGTTCAGTGTTTAGCACTGCTGCCTCACAGTACCAGGAACCCAGGTTTGATTCCAGCCTTGGGCAACTGTCTGTGTGGGTTTCCTCCTATAGTCCAAAGATGTGTAGGTTAGGTGGACTGGCCATGCTAAATTGCCCACTGTAACCAGGGATGTGTAGGCTTGGTGGATTAGCCATGGGAAAAATGCAGGGTTACAGGGATTGGGTAGGGTTCTGGGTGGGATGATTTTCAGAGGGTCGGTGTGAACTTGATGGGCCAAATGGCCTGCTTCCACACTGCAGGGATTCTATGATTTACAAACCCTATGCACTGCAGAAAGACAGTAGAGTGTTACAGAACAGATACAAATAAAACATAATGCACATATACATTATTTATATAGGAGACAGATGTGATGACACAGAATTGCACACTCACTAATAGGTTGATGCATTGGTAAGAGCTGATGTGGGTACACAGAAAGACAATATCCTTGACTGAAAGTCACATAAAAGACATTTGTGCACATAAACACATGGCTTAGCAGAATTGTCACTGGGCTAGCAATCCAGTGACCCAGGCTAATGCCATGGTTCAAATCCCACTAAGGCAGCTGGGGAATTGTAAAGAAATTCATAAAGATCAGGAATTGAAAGCCAGTCTCGGTGATGGTAAATATTATCAATTGCCATTTTAAAAAAAAATGATCTGGTTCATTAATCCCCTTCAGGGAAGGAAATCTGCCATCCTTACCTGGTCTGGCCTACATATGACTCCAAACCCACAGCAATATGGTTGGCTCTCAAGCCACTCAGATCAAGGGCTATTGGAAATGAACATTAGATGCTGACCTTACCAGCGACACACACATACCATGAAAGAATAAACCAAAAAGGAACACGTGCGCATTCCAGACTGACACACTGAATTCACAGACTGACTTACACACGTACAGAGAGACTTGTTCATCTAGGTGGGTTGGATTTGGTAACTACTTAAGTATATGACGATGGGGAGCCACAACCTTTTATCTTTCCTGGATGAAATAACACACCCAGGAAGGTTGTACTGTGCAAGAATTAATATTTGGTCTGCAATTTTTAAATATTAAATAACAAAGCGCAAAATCATGGAGACAGCCCATCAATGTTGAGACATTTATTAAACCAATGTTGGGGTCAGTAAGCAACAATTAATTATATTTATGTAGAGACTTAGGTGTAATAAAAAAATCCCAAAAGGCATTTTAAAACATAATAATGCGTAATGTAATAATCTGTAAAAAAAAAAAATAAAACAATAAAACTGAGTCATGTTTGAATGGCAGAGCAGACTCAATGGGTTAAATAGCCTAACTCCACACTTATATCTTATGGAGCTGCTTAGGAATTAATATGAAATGTTAGGTTAGATGAACAAAAGCCTGGTTAAAGAGCTTGGTTTTAAATGTGTTCTATGGAGAACAAAAAGAGTTAGAGAGCCAGAGATGAACAGGGAGGTGTTCCAGAGCATGAAGACTAGATAACTAAAGACACCGCTATTACTGAGGAACATTAAAGATGCTGAAAAGGTTACCATTAGTGGACAGAAGATATACTGGAGGGTGGTTGGGCTGAAAGAAGTCACAGGAATAGCAAGAGGTTGGACCCTGGTGGAATTGAAAGTAGGCATTAGAATTTAAAATCAAGACATCACTAATTGACCAGAGGCTCATGCAGGTCAGTGAATACAGGGGTGATATGAGAACAGGGATTGTTGCAAATAAGGACACAGGAAGCAGGGATTTAGATTAGGGATTGTTGCAAAGAAGGACACAGGAAGCAGGGATTTATATTATCTCAAGTTTATAAAGGATAAAATGTAGGAAACCAGTCAGGACTATGTTGAATCATCAAGCCTAGATGTTTGTGAGAGTTTCATGAAACCAATTTGCAGGAAACATTAACTTCTGATCCATCAGGACCATCTGATAAGCTTCATTTTGTACCAGGGCTCCGTGCTCCCTCTCCTAGATTTCTCCTTCCTCTCTTGAAAGCATCAACCCTTGTTGTAGATTCATCTTTTGCCTCTGATGCCTCACAGGTGGCCATTGACAAAGTGTGTTCCAAACAGCAAGCAGTGAAGTGCAATGCGAATTCTGAGGGGAACCAAGCAGTGACTGCTCTGAATAGATTTCCAACAGGAAACACAGATTCTCTGCCCCACCACACTCACTATTACCTGTCTCCCTACACCACAGCCAGCAGATATTGAGACTTATCATAGTGCACAATCTAAGGCTGCAGTTGTGAACAACACCTTCAGAAAAGGGCAGGCATCGGGCCCAGGACTGTTCCTGGTCTGTTTGGTACAAGATGAGAACCATGTATTGGCTCACCAAGCCATTAGAGTCATGGAGTCATAAGACAATGAGACATAGACACAGAATTAGGCCATTCAGCCCATTGGGTCTGTTCCGCTGATGTGTTTCCTAACCCCAATCTCCTTCATTTTCTCTGTAACCTTTGACTCCCTTACCAATCAAGAACATCTCTATCTCTGTCTTAAAGACACTCAATGACTTAATCTCTGCTGCCTTCTGTGACAATGAGTTCCATAGATTCACCACCCTCTGGCTGAAGAAATTCCTCCTCATCTCAGTTCTAAACAGTCGTCCCTTTATTCTGAGGCTCTGCACTTGGGTCCTAGACTCTCCTATTAGTGGGAACACTTTTTTACATGTCCGCTGTATGTAGGCCTCTCAGTAGTCTGTAAGTTTCATTCAGAGCCACCCCTCATCCTTCTAAACTCCATCAAGTACAGACCCAGAGTCCTCAATTACTCCTCATATGACAAGTCCTTCATCCCCAGGATCATTCCTGTAAACCTCCTCTGGACCCCCTCCAACGTTAGCACATCCTTCCTTAGATATGAGGCCCAAAACTGCTCCTAATATTCCGAATGCGGGTCTGACCAGAGCCTTGTACAGCCTCAGCAGTACATCTCTGCTCTTGTATTCTAGCCCTCCTGAAAGACTCATAAAGTCAAGTGAGGCAGGAACTTTAAATACCATTCAATGCCAACCTAGAGAGGGGTGCATTTTAATCAGGGATGGGGGTGCGGGTTAAAGGGAGTAAGGGATGTCCAAAGCTAAGAATTCAAGATGTAAGGTAGTTACTCATAAATCGAATGGGAATTCAAGAGAAATTACTTTAACGCAGAACAAAGTGAGAATGTAAAAGTCACTACCATGTGGAAAAGTTGAGGCAAATAGCTTCTACAATTTGGATAGAAACTGGAAAAGTACAAGAAGAAAAATGGAATATGCTGATAGAGTTAGTTAAAGAACGGGAGGAAGCTGATAGAGTACAGTATAATCACCAGCATAAACTAGTTGAACATAGAACATAGAACAGTACAACACAGTACAGGCCCTTTGGCCCACGATGTTGTGCCGAACTTTTACCCTAAACCTAAGGTCTATCTAACCTCCAGCGTTATCTTATACTATCATCCATATGCATATCTAATAGCCGCTTAAATGCCCCTAATGAGGCCGACTCCACTACCCTCTCCAGCAATGCATTCCACGCCCCGACCACTCTCTGAGTAAAGAACCTACCTCTGACGTCTCCCCGATATCTACCTCCTATCACTTTAAAACTATGCCCCCTCGTAAAAGCTACCTCCACCCTAGGAAAAAGTCTCTGGCTGTCTACTCTATCTATACCTCTGATGATTTTCTACACCTTAATCAAGTCACCTCTCATCCTTCATCGTTCTAAAGAGAAAAGCCCTAGCTCTCTCAACCTTTCCTCATAAGACCTTCCCTCCATTCCAGGCAACGTCCTGGTAAATCTCCTCTGCACCTTTCCCAATGCTTCCACATCTTTCCTGTAATGAGGTGACCAGAACTGGACACAATACTCCAGATGTGGCCCAACCAGGCTTTTGTATAGTTGAGATAAACAATTTGTTTCTCTGCTCTGTATTATGTCTCCTTCTATGTCTCCCAGTCTCATCTTGCCTAGTGGGGTAAATAGATAAACTGTGAACCCTAACATTTGGGTTGCTATCATCAAACCTGCATTGTAGAATTATTATTGTTTAGGTATTTTAAAGAAAGAAGCAATTGATGTAGGGTGATAAGAACATTTTGACCTGCAAAACGCTTTCTTTTTCTTTCTCCCTGTTCTCAGTCTTCTTGAGTGAGCTCAATATATGATCTGGAGGATGTACCTAACCACAGCCATTGTACAACCAAACCAAGTTTCCAACCGCAAAGTGCTGCACAATGAGCTCAGGCAGCTAGCACTAATAACAAGATGGATCTGCTCTGGCCTCACATTATTGAGGGTCTACCCCCTCACTTGCTTCAGCAAGTCAACACATCAAAGCCCCTCAGGCTAAATCCCCTGACATTCATAGAGGACTTAATGCATTGTGAGACGAATGCACAGCCTACACTTTCTTGTGACTTTCCCTGTCACATATGCACCAATCTATCTTATTCAAAGCAGGGGAAACAGCTTTGAAGCTTTTTGCACATGTAAAAAAAATTCTTTGCTGACTGAAGAGGATTGTCATTAAAAAAATTTTCAACTGAAATTCCAGGCTGTGAGTGATAATTACAGAGTGTGACGTGCTGCTCTGTGAAAATGCAACTCAAGCTCAGGGAGTATCCAGATCAGGGAGTTCTTTGTGTGTTTGTGTTCAAGATCGTAACAGAACTAGGGCAGAGTACGTACAAGGGGAAAATGTTAGACAGCCACAATTGTGTGTCAACTTTTAGGTATCTGTAGTAGCACCACGCTAAAAGACAATGTGAATTTATAATTCAAATGTACAAATATCCATGTCACAATAAAATATACCTGACACAAGTAAAGAGTGAAAACAGAGACACCAATCCTAGTCCTCTAGAGTTGGTAGTGCTGCTTCCCTATGTCAAATAGTTCAAAATATTAATAATAATAAATGGGAGAAGTGTGTGTGAGAGAAGGTGTGTGTGTGTGTGTGTGTGTGTGTGTGTGTGTGTGTGTAAGGGAGATTGTGTGTGTCTGTGATTGTGTGAGACAGATTGCGTGTGTGTGCGTAAAAATCATGAATCAAACTTTTCAAGTTACAGTCAATCTTTCTTTAAAGTGTGCAGGAGGAGGCCATTCAGCCCATTATGCCTCAGCCAGGTATTTGAAAAAGCTATCCAATTAGTTCCATTGCCTTGTATACTTGTCAATCTCCAGCATATATTCAGTTCCCTTTCAGAACTTGTTGTTGAATCTGTTTCTGCTTTTCAGGCCAAACATTCCAAATCACATCAACTTATTGCGGTTAAAAAAAATTGCAGAGTAGCAACAAATTCCAGGATTGTCCAAGATCCTAAATGGCATGCATGAGCAGACAGAAATCCCTGGAACCATTATAATTTCCAGGTTTGCTAACAGCATGCTAACTGAGAGAGACAGGAGAGACGTGCGGATAAACAAAATGATTCTCATTTCCAATACCTCAGGCAAGGGCTGCACAATCACCTCTCTGCAGTTAGTCTGGCAACATCTGTGGAGAGAAAGCAGAATTAATGTTTCAGGTCCAGTGACCCGTCTCCAGAATGTTCTCCAGAATGTTCCGAAGAAGAGTCACTGGACCTGAAACATTAACTTTGCTTTCTCTCCACAGACACTGCCAGACCTACGGAGTTTTCCCAGCTGTTTTTGTTTCTGTTTCTAATTTCCTGTGATTGCAGTTCTTTGGTTTTATTTGATTGCCTGTCTGCAGTTACTGACAATCTTGTATCAGACACTGAAGGCTTGGGAAAAGGCGATAACATGCAGATAAATTACAGAAAGATGCAAGTGCTTTAGAGTGGGGACATTGAGAAAGAACTGGGAAAATAAAAAGTGTGAAGAGAAAAAAGGAGGACGAAATGTGTGCTAATTGTATTCTAATTGTGAGTAATCGTTTGTTTAATTATTTATGCATTGTATTTCATTGTTTGCAAGTAATAATGCATTAACTGGGGATTCACTCGACCCCTGTAAGTATACACAGACGAAAGCAATTGTTTGGTCCAGGAGATATATATTTGTAATGTGTAACTCTGTAAATAAATATAAAATGTCTAAAGATTTGTTCTAGTTCAATCCTTCAACCTGCTTTCTGGAATAAAAACGTGTACTAGTGAACTTTCTTCACTAGTATAATTCCAGGCCAATGAGGAGGGAAGCAATGTTGGATCTAGCTTTAGGGAATGGAGTGGGGCATTGCAGCTTGTTTCAGCGGGCAGTATTTGGGGGACCTTCCTCGTCTGCTTTAAATTGAGCCAAGGAACTTTAAACTTTAGATGAGATAAAAATCTATCATAGCAATGACACACTTGGGTAATAATGAACCATAACGCCAAGTAATTGGCACCTAAGAGAGACCGCCTGATCTTTCTGAATTGATCCACCTGCTTTGAAGCAGACATGATGACAGTTTAAGCACTGAAATTAATTTCACATTTCCAAATAACACAAACCTTAGCACTCACATGGCATGCCAATGTTCCCCATATTTCTGATAACCAAAGTTATGAACTGGAATTTAGAATAATGTAGACAGAACTAGGGTTTCTTAATTAATTGGAAGGAATGCAGCACTGAATTCAGAATGTATTTTTAGTTTTTGTGCAGAGATTCTGAAAATGTACTTATTCTACCCTGTCCTTGTTCCACTTTAGATGCTAAACCTAAATAAAGTTTATTTTTAAGAACATTCAATGTTTTAAACTTGTCAATTTCTGTGGAGACTGGACTCTTGCCCATGTTTCTCAATATTTACGTGAGTAGATTCCAAAATTGATTCAGTGACCAAAAAGATAGAAAATAATAACCATTGTCAATTGTTGGAAAAACCCATCTGATTCACTAATGTCCTTTAGGGAAGGAAATCTGCCATCCTTACTTGGTCTGGCCTACATGTGACTCCAGACCCACAGCAATGTGGTTGACTCTTAACTGCCCGCTGGTCAATAAGGGATGTGCAATAAATGCTGGCCTAACCACATCCCGAAAGTCAATAACAATAAAAGAAAATAGCCACCACTTCATTCTCAAAGAGATGTTCACCCTCTGTTTTAGCCTTAATGATTTTTCTTGGGATAACTGGAAGTTGTAAAGAATACATGAATTCAGTTTAGGCCACTCTAGCTCACTTGACCCAGAATTGCCCCTCACTGGGGCCTAATTCAAGAATATGCAGTGAGAACGGTGCCATATAAATGTACATTGTTGCCAATCAGTCTGAATTGGTGCGGAGTGAATAAGAAGAGCAAAATATTTTAAGAGATTCATGCTTGAGTTTCACAAAACCCAGACACCACCATAAACTTCACTAATTTTGCAAGACAGCTACAAAACTCAGTACCTGTTAACAATTCTTTCTTAAGTTACATATCTTCAGCCACAGTGTGTCATGAAGTGTGACTATTTCCCCTTAGTCAGCACCTATACCCGCCCCCCCACCACCACCACAGCGCTCTGGAAACATTGCAAAATGTGCAAAAACATGACATGAAAAGTTAGGGCTGATTGAGCAGACTGTTAGGGCAGAATTGAGGAAAGCTTTGCCATGGTTCCCAGCTCACTCCATCATACCTGGGAGAGGCCTGTGTGAAATGGGAAGATCCCATCCTCTACCACTCACACCTCACACGCTGATGGACCCAAACTTCACCCACACACGAAAAAAAAAATCAGCAATCATAGCACAAATAGGACACTTCGTTTATTCTGTACATTTCTCCAGCTCCCAGGTTCTCATCCCTGCAGGTAAAATATGTAACGTTTAGTACTTACGGCATTGTCTCCTCTGTTTGCTGATGCAAGTCTTATCTTGTCTCCTGTACTTTTCCTTCTGAGAGACTGTACCTGTGCCACCGCCACCAGCTGGGGAATGCAACACCCAACAACCAGTTAATCCAATAAAGCCCCTCCTGGGGTGAAGAAGGCAAGAACGTTGATGTGTTCTGGAAGAGCACAAATTGTGTGAAGATTAAGTTTGAGCAGAATGAGTCAGTATGCAGCTGCTGCTGGGGTTGTCTCCAGAGTGTGCAGTGTTGTATGATGACGTGCTGGCTTAGAGTCCCAGTATTTACACGCCTGGCATCAGCTCTACATCTCCCCCTTCACGTTTCCTGTGACATTCTACCTTAAATCTGTCTGATAAATGGTTCCTGTTTATGCTCACATTTTGCACAATGCTTTCTTTCTGGCTGTGTAATGGAATGCTTACCCCTCATCACAAGCTCCATTTAGCTAGCAAATCCAGATTGAACTGATTGTTGTTTTTGGGGGTGGAATGGGTTGTTAATATTTCATATTCACACATAACTTTCGTTCCAGTTCACTTTCTCGCTGCTTTTCTCCTGGCTGTTGCTAGGATTCACTGATGTTCTTAATTTGTGAGCCCTGACATGCCATTACCATTATTTTAATACCTGCCCTGGGATTAAAGTCATGCCAAATCAGACATTCCAGCTGTTCTGCTGTGGAGGCATCACTGCCAAGCCCAGTTCCATTTTCATCTGTTGCACTGCATCAGCAGCAGGGAGAAGATGGACACTTGGATGCTCTCACCCAGGGGAATTTTAGCCCACCTTGTCAATCTGTTTGAGATTTCAGATTATCTTGATATCACACTAGCTGCTACTGAACCATAATATGGTTTTGACCCATTTCCTTAAAAATAGAATTCTGTCTGGGAGTGCAGGCAGACCCTTCAAGGGATTCTGTGGCCATGGTACGCATAGCTGGGAGGAAGTGAGGCAAAATTCTCTGTCAATGTTCCACTGTAGTGGGGAAGTAGTGGGATCATAGTAATTCCACTGGACTAGTAACCCAGACACCCAGATAAATGCAACAGGAACATGAGTCCAGATCCCACCACAGCTGTTTAAATTCAATTAATATCACCTTACAGAGGTGTGTAAAATCTTGAGGAGCATGAATAGGATGAATAGCCAAGGTCTTTTCCCCAGGTGGGGGAGTCAAGAACTAGAGGGCATAGATTTAAGGTGACAGGAGAAAGATTTAAAAGGGACCTGAGGGGAAACATTTTCACATTGATGGTGGGGTGTGTATGGAATGAGCTGCCAGGGGAAGTGATGGAAGTTGGTACAATTACAACATTTAAAAGGCATCTGGATGGGTATATGAATAGGAAGAGTTTAGAGGGATATTGGCCAAATTCTGGTAAATAGGACTAGATTAGTTTAGGATATCTAGTCGGCTTGGATGAGTTGGACCAAAGGGTCTGTTTCCATGCTGTACATCTCTATAACTCTATAAAATTGGAATAGAAAACTAGCAACATTAATAGTGACCATGAAACCACTGTTGATTATGCTGCCTCACAGCGCCAGGGACCCGGGTTCGATTCCACCCTTGGGCGACTGTCTGTGTGGAGTTTGCACATTCTCCCCGTGTCTGCGTGGGTTTCCTCCAGGTACTCCGGTTTCCTCCCACAGCCCAAAGATGTGCAGGCTAGGTGGATTGGCCATGCTGACTTGCCCATAGTGTTCAGGGATTTGGAGCATAGGTGGGTTATAGGGGGATAGGTCAGTGTGGACTTGTTGGGCCAAAGGGCCTGTTTCCACACTGTAGGGATTCTGTGATTGTAAACAGCTGTCCGATTCACTAATCACCTTTAGGAAAGGAAATCTGCCATGCTTAGCCAGTCTGGCCTACATGTGACTCCAAACCTATACAGATATTGACTCTTCATATAACCCTCCAAATCGCCTTTCAAGCCATTCAGTTCAAGGGCAATTAAGGATGTGCAATAAATACCAGCCTTGCCATTTGGTGCTCACAATCCCAAAACTGAAAAACCTTTTTCAGCTGACCACATAAGGATTTAATCAACACGTATTTACAGACAGGGTCAACAACTTGCTGTATTTGGTAATCTCAAATCTGCCTGAATGGTAATATAACCACCGACTGAAACGTTGATTTTCATCACGGTGACACTACAGAACACATTGCGAAAATTCTCCATTCTTCAACAGCCCCTTTCAAACGGGTGACTTCCATCACTTGGAAGGACATGAGCAGCAGGGAACATAAGGATGCCACTATCCTGACCTCACTGTCAACATCCTGGCTTATTTCTGCTCCCACTTCCTAAGTTTTTGAAAATGCAAGAATCCAGAACTGGAGGAGCGCCGTAATTTTGGACAGTGGTGGGGCTGGAAAAGATAGTAGAGATAGGGAAGGGTGAGGCAATGAAGTGATTTGCAAGGAAGAATGAGGATTTTAAACTCTAGGTGATACTCAACTTGGAGCTACAATAGGTCAGCAAACACACAGAATAGGTAAAGAAAGCATGATGCAAGTTGAGGCAGATGTGTTTTAGATGAACTTAAGCTCATGGAAGATGTGAAACTAGCCAGGAGAAATGAACTATTCAAATCTAAAGGCTACAAATCAAAATCCTAAAATTCCATTTCTTACTGTAGGAGAGTATTGTTTTATTCAGAGGGTTATGAAGCTTTGGCATTGTTTGTTAGAAAGGGCCGTGGAAGCTCTGTCTTTGAGTATATGTAGCATAGATATTGATAGATTTCTGATTACTACCATGCACAGGTTTATGGAAATGGGATTTGTAAATAGCATTGAAGTGTTCAATCAACCATGATCATATTGAATTGTGGGCAGGTGTGATGGGCTGAATAGTCTACTCCTGTACCTATGTTCCAATGTTCTGAGGAAGGGTCACCAGACCCGAAACATTAACTCTGTTTTTTCCTCCACTGATGCTGCCAGACCTGCTGAGCTTTTCCAGCAACTTTGTTTTTGTTCCAACGTTCTATGTTCAATATCGTTATGGGAATGCCTCCACCATATGGACTGCGGCAGTTTAAGATGTCAGCTCACCACAGCTCTCAAGGCCAATGAAAGATTGGCAAAAGGTCTTGGCATGTCCAGGGAAATAAAAATAACCTTGTCCATTGACCATAGAATTTGATCAGGTTTCTGTATTTTTTTTTAAATTCTTCATTAGGATTAAATAAGCCATTGACAGAATGGTTACAGAGAAATAGCTCTACCTGTTCAAGTCAGGGTGGTGTGTGACTTAGAGAAGAATGTACAGGTTAGGACATCCCCATGACGTTGCTGCTCTAGTCCCGGACAATATTACAAGGATGCAGGCTGTGGATCTGGGAGGTGCTGTCGAAGCAAACATGGTGAGTTGAGGCAGTGTATCCAGTAGATGGAACATACTGCAACCACAGCTTTTCAGCGCAGTTGATGGACACTACGTTCAGTGGCAAGGATGACAATTGAGTCAGATTTTTTTTTTTAAAAGCCTGAATGGAGTTGCCTTTCTTGATGACACTGTGTCTGCACCCATGTGTGAGTACTTTATCACCATGTGATCTTGAACCCTGACGAGAGGCATTTAAGCTTCAAAAAAAAAAATGACTCACCCATTTCCTCTACCCTTGCTTTTGTGGACACAGTGTTGGTAAGTAAATGCAACTGAGCATCTCATCAATGGTGATTCTCACACTTCCAGGCACAATATTAATGATTGAGGTCTTGACAATGGTGCTGTCTAATCATTGATAAAGCAGTTGAAAAGTTGAAGGATATTGAACTTGGGTAGAGATGATTAACCTCTGCTAATAAACGGCTTTGATGACCTATGTTTCTTGGTCTTTTACAGTCATTCTTCCAACTAGATTAACCTTTATCATTTCTTCCAACGCCTTTTGTTTCCACTCACTGGTACTGTGACCAAAATGCGACGGGGCTTTTTACATTGGTCTCGTTGGATCAGTTTACCTTCAGGAAATATTGGATAACTGGTCCACACACCAGTTTGGCAAGAATCCCTTCCTCACACCACCTTGCTGGTGTTCTGTGATCGAAGACAGTTCATCATAAAAAAACTGGCAGAACAATGTAGACCTAACCAAAGCAACCATGACAGCGAGTTGGTTTTTTGCCGATACTAACTAATTCACTAACCGAATTGACACTGTGGAAAAACATGAATCAATATTAATCTTTATGAGCAAATGCCCATTAACAATAAAAATATTTGAGGAGGGGCGTGTGATCTCCTATATAATGATGCAATGGAAGAAACAATTTATGGTAGATAAGTCTAATTCGGGGAAGAACCATTCATATTTGTATGAAGAATAAGTCATGTGTTATACCCAGATGCTGGTAAAGGCAATTGTACTTCTCCATCACACATCTTAACAAAATTGTGGTGAGTGATTGAAAATAATTTAAGTGGAAATGTGGCTTGAGAATTATGCCAGAATTTGGAGGTTGATATCAGGCGATGAGATTTAATACTCAGCACGTAACATGTTTAAAGTATATGTATAAATACTTCTTTGAATAGCGGAAAGTGTATTACTAATATATTAACAAAGGGCAGCATAGGTTTTGAGAACATAAAGAAATAAGAGGGGAAATAGTCTTGTCAACTCCTCCACCATTCAATTGGCTAATCCCACTTTACTTCCTGTCCCCGTAACTTTGATTCTCTTTTCAATTAAGAACTCAGCCCTGAATATATTATAAGACACAATCTCTACTGTTGGGGTGGGGCAAAGAATGCCAAAAGTTGTTGATCCTCCAAGAGAAGAAATTCCTCCTTGTCCCCAGATTAAATGGTCAACATCTTATCTTGAATAGCCAGTCCCTTATCTTCCCACTTTTAGATATCCCCACAAGGGGAGATGGTATCTTAGCACACTGTTGAGCCCCCTCAGGTTGTTATATGTTTCATCAAAATCACTTCTTTTCAAATACAAACCCAGTGTTCTTGAAGCCAGACCCATCATCCCAGGAATCAGCGTGAAACCTTCTCTGAATTGCCTCCAACATTGGTGTACCCTCCATAATTAAGAGTGACCAAAACTGCACACAGTACTCTAGGCATGCTCTCACCTAGTGAGTTATAAAGCAGATGATAGAGAATTGGCAGCACATTCTAAATCTCTCCCTACTCCTGTTTCAATTTATTTCCCGTGAGAGGCAATCATGGACTCATTTTGAAGAATGCCACCTAGAACAGCGTAGAAATCGCTCTGTCCTGCACTGGAGATACTGACCTGAATGTTGCAGGTCCCTGGAGTGGGAAGCATTTTGGAGTAGGAACCCAGAGCTTCTGCCTCAGACAAGAGGGTGAGGGACTTCAGTCTGGAGGAGAGTTTGTAAAAGGTGGGAGTGAAACAGAGGAGATTAATAGGCATCATCACAAATGTGATACTTGGGGAAAGACAAAAATGCTATACTTCTGCAAGGAGTCCCAACCTGAAACTGCCTTCACCCTGGTGTAAACGCTGCAGAAACAGAGAATAAATGTTTTTATTTGCACATTTGTAACTTATTCTACAAGATAATGGGGTAAAAGGCATTTGTTGACTTCCATAGCAATTAGAGATATACAATGGCATTATTAACAACAATTAGAGATAAACAATGATCTCACAAACTTGGGTCCCACAATCAACAATGAGATCAAAACTCTGCAATCCTGTCATATCCACTCAGGAATAGTGGTAGATAATTAATTAACTAAGGAAAAGAGTACTCAGGCTCTCAATGTCAAAATAAGCTTTGGAAATATAATCGCTGTTCCTTCACTGTCGCTGGGTCAAAATCCTGGAATTCCCTCCCTAATGGCATTGTGGGTCAACCCACAGCAGGAGTACTGCAGCAGTTCAAGAAGGCAACTCACCACCACCTTCTCAAGGGGCAACTAGGAATGGGCAATAAATGCTGGCCCAGCAAGTGATGCCTACATCCCACAAATGAATAGAAAAAAAATGACTTTACCATCGCTGAATCCCCCAACAAACAATATCTTGTGGATTTCATTGACCAGAAACTGAACTGGACCAGGCATAAAGATGATGTGTCTTCAAAAGCAGGTCAGAGATGAGGAATTCTGAAGTGAGTAACACACCTCTCGAAGCCTTTCCAGCACCTACAAGGGATAAGTGTGATCGAATACTCTGTTCTTGCTTGGATGCAGCTGGATTCCATCAAAGACAAAGTAACTTGCTTAATTGGTGCCTCATTCTCACCACTTTAAATATTTATTCTAGTTGACTGAGCCAATGATGCCAGTTGTCCAAATTAATATTTCTAAACTAGTTGATGTTGAAGTTGCATTAGCTCCAGCCAACCCAATGAATTCAGGAAGAAGTTGGATGGAGAATCAGTTATTCTAGGACAAGATTCAAATAGATACAGGTTTGTCATTTTTGGCTCCTGATAGTTGTAATTATATCTAACCAGTTGATGTTCATTGTACCCATGACTATCATGCAATAAACTACTGCTTGTTATGTAAGATGTGTGCCCCTTCTTGCTGAGACTTACCAGGGACTTCAGAGAAACTTAAATTGGCCCTTAAACTCATCTTAGAGCTATCTATCACAAGCCACCAGTAGTTGGTCTCCAGAGCTCAATATGACACATCCACACACCAGTTTCCTCCTCCCAGCACCAATGCATGGGATACAGTGCATACCATCTACAAGATAAGCTTCAACAACCTGCAAAGATTCCTTTGATAGCACCTTCCATTCCCACCGTTTCCACCACTCGGCTGGGCAAGGACAGCCATTGTATGAGAAAGCCACACACTGCAAGTCTCCCTCTGAGACACACACTGTCCCTCACTTGAAGCTATGTTGCCGTTCCTCCACTGTCACAACGTAAATATTCTGGAACTGCCACTCTAACAGCACAGTGCATGTCCCTACACTACATGGACTGCAATAATTCAAGTAGGTTGCCCACCATCTAAAGGAAAAAAATGGGAGGGGAGCAGTAAATTCTGGCCTAACAGTGACCCCATGTCCCTTGAATAAATAAAACAAAACTGGTAGCAATTACTCAAAATCAATACACATACAGTAATTGTCACCATACTGTATACTGGAGAATACAGATATGGAGGTGCCGGTGTTGGACTGGGGTGGACAAAGTCAGAAGTCACATGACACTAGGTTATAGTCCAACAGGTTTATTTGAAGTCACAAGCTTTCAGAGCACTGCTCCTTTAGCAGGCGAAGTCACTTCAACTGACGAAGGAGCAGTGCTTTGAAAGCTTGTGATTTCAATTAAACCTGTTGGACTATAACCTGGAGAATACAGAGTTATAGATTCCAGCTCAAGGGAATCAGCTCCACCATTCCTCTTTCCAAACCTTTCTTTAGTCCTCACTAAATGGGAAACTGTAGATTTGTATATTCACATGGAATTACATTGTTTGCTGCATTGAAACAGGCCTCTTTATCTTATTGCACTACATCACTCCGTGCTCCAAACGTCCCTCCACCCATTCTACACCACCTCACCTTATCTGTATATCCTCAGTTCCTTTCTCCCTCATGTACCTATCTAGCTTCCCATTAAATGCCTCTATATTACCTGCTTCATGTGGTAGCAAGTCCCACATTCTACCATTGCCTGGTTAAAGAGGTTTCTCCTGAACTTGCTGTTCGATATTTATCAGTGACTATTCTGGGTCTTGGATTTGGACAAAACCATCAGGGAAACATCTGCTTCAGTCTTTCCTATTCATTAAACCTCAATTAGGCCTTTCCAGAAGCTGCAGCATGTGCAATCATTCCTTAAGAATATAACCTCTCCGCTCTGATATCATCCCTTTAAATCTTTCTACTCCACCTTTGTTAATTTGTTTGAAACATGGAGTCTGCACTGTACTCTCTCACTGTGTTCTAACCAAACTTCTACATGTGGTTTTCATAGCTTTCCCGTTTCTGAATTCTATGAATCTAAAATTGAAACCCTTTGCATTTTTGCCTTTTTTGATGGTAAGCTGTGAGGAAATTCCAAAAGATATTGCATCATCCAGACTGGGTATTTAATACAAGGCAATGTGCTGTCAAAGAACAAAGAATAATACAGCACAGGAACAGGCCCTTCTGTCCTCCAAGCCCTGCACTGACACATTTTGTCAACAATTGTGATGTCCCTAACTTCCATAGTATGCTCTGAAGATGACACACTGCTCTGCTCTTAGCTCACCACAGAACCCAATGCATTGCTGAAAAGCACCTAATCCTAAAATATCAGTGTATAAACACAAACAATGACCTCAGCATCTCTCACACACTGCTTTATCTCTGATGTTGACAGGGAGATCTGTTCTTTATTAATGCAAAATGAAGAAACCACAATGCTGTTGATAAGAGTATCATTTAGTGTTGCATAAAAACTAACATCCAGCTACAGAACCAGACAGCAAAACAGGACAACAGTTCATAGAACTGGGCAAAGTTTCCGACTGTAATGACGTTTGAATGGTCTACATTTTAAGCCACATATTTTGTTTTTGAAGAGTGGTTGACTTTAGCAAGGCCTACAACAAGGTTTTGCATAAGTAGACTGGTTAGTAAGTTTAGATCAAATGGGATCTAAAGAGTGCTAGTCAATTGGATACAAAATTGGCTTTACTAGGGAGACAGAGGTTGTTGTTCTCACTGAAACTCTGTGATCAAAGGCCTGCCAGAAGGGTCAGTGCTGAGTCCAAAATTGTTTGTCACTTATGGAAACAATTTGGATAAGGATATAGTTAGCATGGTAATTTAGTTTTGGAACTTGGTCAGCATGAATGAGTTGGACCTAAGGGTCTGTTTCCATACTGTATAACTCTATAATTTTGTGGACAACACCAAAATTGATGGTATGGTGGACAGTGAAGAAGGTTATTCAAGAGTACAATGGGATCAACTGGACCAGTGGGCTGAGGAATGGCAGATGGAGTTTAATTCAGATAAATGCAAGCTGTTGCATTTTGGTAAGACAAACCAGGGCAGGAGACTGGTATCTGTGATGCTGGGAACCACTGGAGGAACCTGAGATGGATCATGCACTCGACAAATCTGGCTAAAGATTACTGTGAATGCACCAATCCTGACTGGATGTGGCAGGACTGCAGAGTTTAGATTTGATCCATTGGTTGTGTGATCGCTCAGCTCTGACTATCACTTACTGGTTATGCTGTTTGGCATGAAAGTAGTCTTGTTTGGTGGCTTCACCAGGTTGACACCTCATTTTTAGGTATGCCTGGTGCTGCTCCTGGCGTACCCTCCTGCACTCTCCTTTGAACCAGGGTTGATCCCCTGGCTTAATAGTATGCCAGGCCATGAGATTACAGATTGTGCTGGAGTACAATTCTGCAGCTGTTGATGGCCCACAGCGTCTCATGTATGCCTGATCTTGAGTTGCTAGATCTGTATGAAGTTTGTCCCGGTTAGCATGGTGAGAATGCTAACAATGGAGGTTATTCTCAATGTAAAGGCGGGACTTCGTCTCCACAAGGACTGTGCGGTGGTCACTCTTACCGATACTGTCATGGACAGATGCATCTGCAGCTGGCAGATTGGTAAGGATGAGGTCAAGTATGTTTTTCCCTCTTGTTAGTTCCCTCGCCACTTGCCCAGACCCAGCCTAGCATTTATGTCCTTTAGGAGCCGACCAGCTTGATCAGTAGTACTGCTGCTGAGCCACTCTTGGTGGTGGACATTGAAATCCCCCACCCAGAGTACATTACGTGCCCTTGCCATCCTCAGTGCTTCCTCTAAATGTTGTTCAACATTGAGGAGTACTGATTCATCAGCTGAGGGAGGAAGATACATGGCAATCAGCAGAAGGTTTCCTTGCCCATATTTAGAACAAAGAACTAAGAAAATTACAGCACAGGAACAGGCCCTTCGGCCCTCCAAGCCTGCGCCAATGCAGATCCTCTATCTAAACCTGTCGCCTATTTTCCAAGGATCTGTATCCCTCTGCTCCCTGCCCATTCATGTATCTGTCTAGACACATCTTAAATGACACTATCATGCCCGCCTCTACCACCTCCGCTGGCAACGCGTTCCAGGCACCCACCACCCTCTGCGTAAAGAACTTTCCACGCATATCTCCCTTAGACTTTTCCCCTCTCACTTTGAAATTGTGACCCCTAGTAATTGAGTCCCGCACTCTGGAAAAAGCTTCTTGCTATCCACCCTGCCTATACCACTCATGATTTTGTAGACATCAATCAGGTCCCCCCTCAACCTTCATCTTTCTAATGTAAATAATCCTAATCTACTCAACCTCTCTTCATAGCTAGCGCCCTCCATACCAGGCAACATCCTGGTGAACCTCCTCTGCACCCTCTCCAAAGCATCCACATCCTTTTGGTAATGTGGCGACCAGAACTGTAGGCAGTATTCCAAATGTGGTTGAACCAAAGTCCTATACAACTGCAACATGACCTGCCAACTCTTGTACTCAATAAACCGTCTGATGAATGAAAGAAATTTAGCCTGAAGCCATGAGATTTCGTGGGGTCTAGAGTCAATGTTGAGGACTCCCAGGAAAACTCCCTCCCAATTGTATACCACTGTATTGCTACCTCTGCTGGGTCTGTCCTACCGGTGGGACAGGATATATCCAGGGATGGCGATGGTGGTCACTGGGACATTATCTGTGAGACAGCTCTCCCAGTTTTGGCACTAGCCCCCAGATGTTGGTAAGGAGGACCTTGCAGGGGTGATAGGGTTGTTTCCAATGCCTAGGTTGATGCTGGGTGGTCCATCCAGTTTCGTTTCTTTGTTGCACCCACATCTTCTTTAAAAGCACCGTCAGTCCGGAGCTGCCCTGCACAGTTTGTGATATTTACTGCAAATAGGGGGATGACCAAGTCCCACTTTGTGGGCAGGGTCCTAGTAGGTCCTGCTGGATGGAGTGGCACACAGGCAGGACTTCCTTCACCCGTGGGACCAGCAGTGAAGGCCACGACACCAGACTATGCCAACCTGGTCTGAAATTGACACTGGGGTTAGAGCAGTCTCAGCCGTCCAGAGGAAGGCCCAGCACTGGGAGTGGAAGGTCAATATTCTTCTCCACTCTGCCAGTGTAAAATCCATCATCTGCTCCCTGATATCTCACACTCATCTCTATTACTGTGCTTACCTCCCAGCAAGACTCCTGTTCCACCACTCTCACTATTGCCTGCAACATTGGGCCCACGTGCTATCATTCGTCCCAAGCCTTCACATCACTGACCCTCTGTGCTCCCTACTCACTCTCTCAGATCAGCTCCCCACCAACAGTAATAGCTGTGCCACGTGCTTCCATCTTCTGCTATATCTGGCCGTCTATCGTTAGTGAGAATTATAACGCAAAATAGGACAGAATGAATCAAGACTGATGGTGGGCTACCTGACATTTGGCTTCTCACCCTCTATGAGATGAAGCTAACTCTGACCACCCCGAGCAGGGCCGGGATGTGTATCTGATGCTCCTCTTGACTGGGAAGCCCAGAGTAAGGCTATCCCCCTTGATTTTACTGAGGCTCGCTGACAACCATCATGAGCTTCCTGGTCTGACGTCAACGACAAAGGAAGACAGCAGGGATATCAGCCTGGAATTTCTGGCTGAGGGGGCAAAGTGGAAAAAGGCAAAGCAATGCAGGGAGGCATGTAGGGTAGGCCCAGACTGAGTGAGTGCTATGACAGTGAGTGAAGAGCCTGGAGATATAACCTGGTCAAGTCCATTAGCTGGGGGTGTGTCCCTGAGTGCACAGTGTCCGTGCTGAAACATTGCAATGGGACTTACTCGTGCAGTTCAAAGTGCAGCACTGAAATGCAGAAGTGTCCTGGAAATGGATGAATGATGTGCCATGAAGGTTCTTAGAGCTTGGCTTATGTCAGATGTCAATGTTCATGAACATGGGGTGCATGTGACCAGTGCCCGTGGAGATGTTGGCACCCAGTTTTCAACATGGAGGTCTTTCAGATCAAGTGGTGATTTGATATCACCAGATACACACTATGGTTTCCTTGGTGAGTGTTCCCGATGCCTAGCCTGTGTGTGGAGATCATTAGATGTAGGACCAGAAGTAGGCCATTCAGCCCATCGAGCCTACTCTGTCACTCAACAACATCATGGCTGATCTGATAATCCTCAACTCCACTTTTCTGCTATTTCCCCATAACCCTTGACTCCCTTGTTGATTAAAATCTGTCCATCTCAGCCTTGAATAGACTTAATGATGCTCCACATATTTACTATCCTTTGAGAGATTCTTCTTCATCTCTGTCTTAAATGTACAACCCTTTTTATCTGAGATTGCAGGCTCTGGCTCAAGATTCTTCCACAGGGGAAAATAATTTCTCCACCACCACCCTATGGAGTTCCCATCAGAATCTTACACGTTTCAAGAAGGTCACCTTTCATTCTTCTCAATTCCAATGATTGCAGGTCCAACCTACTCAACCCCTCTTCATTAGATACTCACTCAAGATTTGAATCTGAATATTAACAAGGCAAGTTGTGGTGTTTGACAAGCTGTTTATGAAGCGTTATTCTTGTGTGGTGGCATTTCACTGCTGCCTAACAAGGACCTCACCACATTGCTCATGAAAAACATAAAAGATGGTATGAATTACTCCTAATATTGAGATAGTCCTCCCTGCACTTGTCACTCAATTCTGGCAGATCTGCCACATCACCGAGATCCATATAAGATTCTGCCAGTAGTCGTTACCATTACCGGCAGTCCCTTGCAGACGAGGATGACTCTCTTCCACTCTCAGGGTGAGTCCATAGGTGGCTGTAAAGTCCGATGCGACATCCGCAGACTCTGCCACACTTGGAGCAGAAGTTGGTCATTGGAAGGGGGTGGGTGGGGCTTTGGTGTGGCAACGCGCTCCTTAGAATGTTGCCTGGCTTCCGCTTTTTCCCTGAGATGCTCGACGCCTTCCTGGATGCTCCTCCTCCACTTTGGATGGTCTTGGGCCAGTGATTCCCAGGTGTCTTTGCCAGTGAGGCCTGGAGGGCATCCCTGAAGTGCTTCCTCTGTCCATCTGGGGCTGGCCTGCCGTTTTGAAGGTGGGAGTAGAGCACCTGCTTGTGGAGTCTGGTGTCGGTCGTGTGGAAGACGTGCCCTGCCCATTGTAGCCACTCAAGGGTAGTCAGTGCTTCGATGCTGGGGATGTTGGCCTGGTTGAGGACGCTGGTGTTGGTGTGTCTTTCTTCCCAGTGGATTCACAGGATCTTGCACATGCAGCATTACTGCTCCAATGCCTTGAGGTGTCTGCTATAGATGACAATACAGTCTGTGTGTGTGTGTTAATGACTCTGTAAGGTTATAGTGTGTGTTATGCATTTGTGTCAGTTATGTGGATAAAATTAATGTGCATGGCTATGGGGAGAAAGCAAGTGGTTTCAGGTAATGATACTCAATGAGCTGGTGCAGTCTCCTTTTGCACTGTAACACTTCTGTGATAAAATTCTGACCTCTTGAATTGGTAACTTCATTCTATACTCAATTCCCAGATATTTCTTATTCCATACCAGTGTTTTCAAAATGTGTTTTTTTTCTGAAGGGTTCCCAAAAAGCTATTAACACAATTGGAAATTGCTTGACAGAAAACTACGAACCGACAGACAGTGACTCGAAGGCTAGCCAAAAGGACCTTACAATTCTCAGGCCCCCTATTATAGTGCAAACACAAAATGAATTTGCATTAATTTGGCTTGGCTGTAGTGGAAGCAGTTGCTCTTATACAAGTGTTAAATATCTCATTTGGACAGCTGGTAGATTCAACATCAGAATACAATGGAGTGTTCAAATGAGATTGTGGGATGTCGGAAATCTGGGCTAACTTTTGTTCCCAGTGCTAAATGACAGGTCATGCAGGTGCCTCAAACTCAGACACCCTCACAGAAAGCCTGGGTCATGTTTTACCTCATGGACATCTGCTACAACTCACATCAACTCTCCCCCATTCCTGCACCTCCTCTCCAACACTTAAAAGGCATCTGGATGGGAATGTGAACAGGGACGACCAGTGGGCTGGGAGCGAAGTGGGGAAGGCCAGTAGCCCAGAGCAAAAATAGCTCCTGGTTAGGAACCAGTGGAGCCCAGTCAGACCACACGGAAAGCTTATAGAAACATGGTAATATCTATCTTTTTATGTTTTTCTTATTTTCCTAACTTATACTATGTGTATCTGTAATGTAGTGTAACATTTTTCTTTACTTTCTCTATTTTCATACCTAAGATTTGTACCTGGGTACTTTGTACCAAGATGGTGCCATGTGTTGGTGACATTATATACTTTTTACTGCATTCCTGTACTTTTGTAACCTGAGTACACATGACAATAAAACTTAATCTATCTCTAATTCTAGGAAAGGTTTACAGGGATATAGGCCAAATGCTGGCAAATGGGACTAGGTCAGATTAGGATGTCTGGTCGGTGTGGATGAGTTAGATTGGAGGGTTTGTTTCTATGTTGTATGACCCTATGACTTATCTTCAACTTTGTCTTATCCCATATTCTTGATTTGCTTCATGTTCAAGGATCCTTCAGTCCCAGTCTTTGCTTTCATTTAAAATCAGTGGAACATTGTTGGGAGAGCCCTTCTCTGAAAACACCTGGCAAACTCTCATGTGCCATTATCTTTATAAACTTTACTAAAATGAAGCAGAAAGAAATAGTGACTCCTCCTGCAGGCAACACATCAAAGCTGACACTCTGATTCATGTGTTCCTTTTTCAGTTGGAAAATATTGGCTTCCTGATGGCTCTGCAGTTCCGTAATCTGAGCAGTGCAAAATGCTAGAGGTTTTATACAACAGTTGAATGAAGCAAGAATGATTGAGAATTCATAAATATGCCAACAATCCTGTCACAACTCTTTATGGGTCATGACTTAATTAATCTCCCAGTCCCTGGGAAAGAAAGAAAGAATGAATTCATTAATAGGCTGTTGTTTAGTAGTACAGAGTTTAAATATTGCTGGAACAAAATAGAGACAAACTTTCAAAGTTTTTTGTCTCATACCCTTCAGGATAATTTGCAAGAATGCCAAATTTCAAAGGGATATCAAATTATCCTACATGAGAAAAGGGGATTGATTGATTGGCAAATTGACTTTGATTGATCGACACATTGCCATAGAAAAAGTGCCAGGGACTACTGACCTATGGTTTCATAGAACATAGAACAGTACAGCATAGTACAGGCCCTTTGGCCCATGATGTTGTGCCAACCTATTATCTTACTAAGATCAATCTACCCTGCATACCCTACATTTTACTATCCTCCATGTGCCTATCCAAGAGTCGTTTAAAAGTCTCTAAAGTATCTGACTCCACTACCACTGCCGGCAGCACATTCCCCACGCCCACCACTCTCTGTGTGAAAAACCTACCTCTGACATCTCCCCTATACCTTCCTCCAATCACCTTGAAATTATGCCCCCTCGTAATAGTCATTTCCACCCTGGGAAAATGTTTCTGACTATCCACTCTATCTATGTCTCTCATCATCTTGTACACCTCTATCAAGTCACCTCTCATCCTTCTTTGCTCCAATGAAAAAAGTCCTAGCTCCCTCAACCTTTCCTCATAAGACCTGCCCTCCAGTCCAGGCAGCATCCTGGTAAATCTCCTCTGCACCCTCTCTAAAGCTTCCACATCTTTCCTGTAATGAGGTGACCAGAACTGAACACAATATTCCAAGTGTGGTCTAACCAGGGTTTTATAGAGCTGCAGCATAACCTCGCAGCTCTTAAACTCAATTCCCCTGCCAATGAAAGCCAACACACCATACGCCTTCTTTACAACCCTATCAACTTGGGTCGCAACTTTGAGGGACCTATGGACGTGGAACCCAAGATCCCTCCGTTCCTCCACACTGCCTAGAATCCTGCCATTAACCCTGTATTCTGCATTCAAATTCAACCTTCCAAAATGAATCACTTCACACTTTTAAAAGAACTGCTCCAGGTGAGGCTTGAACTCACAACCTTGGCATTGCCAATTCTGTCATATAAGTACCATGTGATAACTAATTGCCCCACTGGAGAGGTATAATTCAAAAATGTACAGTAGATACATATATCCTTAATCCTTGCAGAGAACAGATCCTGCATTGGAATATAGAAATAGATGGGGAGGCACGTGGTGAGGGTGACAAGTTAAGTGAGTTGATTAAAAAAATGGAATAAAGTGTAGAGAATTGTGGGGTTATGCACTTTGGCAGGAAGAGTTGAAGAGCTGAATATCCTTTAAATGGTGAAAGGCTGCAGGAAACTGCGTTACAGAGGGATTTGGGTTACCTGGTGCATGAAAAAGCTCGCATCCAAGTTCAACAGCTAACAGGCAATGCAATTGGGATCAAAAACAGAAATTATTGGGAGAACTCAGCAGGTCTGGCAGCATCTGGGGTGAGAAAGTAGAATTAACAATTTGGGTCTAGTGACCCTCCTATAGAATATTGGCCTTTATTTCAAAGAGAATGGAGAATACAAATGGGGAGGTCTTGCTCAACTGTACAAGGCACTAGTCTGGTTGCAGCTGGAATACTCTGAATAGTTTTGGTCGCCTTATTTGAGGAAAGATATACTGGCATTGGAGGCAGTCCAGAGGAGGTTATTAGGTTGATACCAAGTATGGAGAGATTTTCTTAAGAGGGGAGGTCAAGCAGGTTGGGCTTGTACTCATTGGAGTTTAGAAGAATGAGAGAAGACCTTAATGAAACATATGTGATTCTTCGGGGTCTTCAAAGAATAGTTGCAGAAGTGTTGTTTCTTGTGGGAGTCTAGGACCAAGGGCACAAAATCAGAACTAGGAGTCCCCCATTTAAAACTGCATTTAGGAGCATTTTTTTTCTCTCAAAGAATAATGAATCTCTGGAATTCTTTACCACAGAGGGCTATCGAAGTTGATTTGTTAAGAATATTCAGGGCTGAGACAGTCAGATTTGGGGAATCAAGGGTCACGGGAAAGTGGAATTGAGGATTATCAGATTAGCCATTGAGTGCTGGAGCAGGCACAATGGGCTGAATGGCCTACCTCTGCCCCAACATCTTATAGTCTTATATGTAGGTTTTAACAACCATGGGTGAGCCACATTGCAGGCCTGACTAATAACCTTTTCTAACCTCAGGAGGTCCCCAAATGTTTTACAGACAATAAAATACTTTGGAAGTGAAGTAACTAATACAATCATTGAATATTAAAGCACAGAATGAGGCCATTCAGCCCTTCCTATCTTTGAAAGTAACATGGGAAATATGGCAGTCTATTTGTGCTTAGCCAGGTCCAATTGACAACCATCGCTCATCCCATTACAAAATCAAAAAATGCTATTTAAGGTCAATGATCTTTCATTAGACAGCTTTGGTGATAGGTTATATACATTAGCTTTGCTTCTGTCTTCACACTGCTGCCTGACATGTTGAATATTTCCAGAACTTTGTGTTTCTTCACCATGCTGTTTCCTGAATAGCTATATCACAATGAATTTGCCTATCTCTTAACGGAGTAATTTGCTGTTTTCTTTAGAAAAATGGCATATCTGAAATAGACTACAGTCTTACAATCACCAAGATATGACTGTCATCAATCTCTGTCATTGACCAGGCTGCAATTAATGGGCCTGGAAGGAGTTCAGACAATTTAGATTGTAAGTGCTGCCTCAGGGGTATAACTAGGAGTATAACTGCCTTATGGATGCCTGCCTACTGAAATCCTGGAATGTTCACACAAAGATTCCTGGCGTTTAGTAACTGAAATCTGTGAATGAACCCATAAAAAATTTTTACTGGCACAAAATGGGGTGGTATGGTGGCTCAGTGGTTAGCACTGCTGCCTCACAGCGCCAGGGACCTGGGTTCAATTCCACCCTCGGGTGACTGTCTGTGTGCATGTTCTCCCCATGTCTGCATGGGTTTCCTCTGGGTGCTCCGGTTTCCTCCCACAGTCCAAAGATATGCAGGTGAGGTGGATTGGCCATGCTGAATTGCCCAATAGTGTCCAGGTATGTGCAAGGATTAGCCATGAGAAATGCAGGATTACAGAGATGGGGTAGGGGTCTGGGTCTGGGTGGGATGCTCTCTGGTGGGGTCAGTGTGGTTTCAACAGGCTGAATGGCCTTCCCCCACACTGTAGGGATTCTATGATTCTACCAACACCACATCGATCACACAAGGGGGCAGCAACTCTCATGATCAGAGACTGATCAACTCACCCTCAAATCTCCCAATCCCCTCCTGAACCTCAGGTTAACCTCCCTTTGATGGACTGGCAGAGGCCGCTCAATGTGTGTGTGTTGGGGGGAGGGGGTTGTTTGGGTTGCTGGGTGATGTTGTGTCTGGAGTCAATGTTGGTTCAGACTGGGTAAGGACTGCAGATTTTCCTCCTTGGAGCTTATTAGTAAACCAGACAGGATTTTTTTTTCTCAATGCAGTGATCGACAATAAGCTTCATGGGAGATTTCAATTCTAGATTTTAATAATTGAATTTAAATTCCACCAGCTGACTTTCTGACAATATGGCGTCTTCTTTCCTCAGCGCTCTGTGCTGACTAAGCCATGTTTTGCGTAACGTGTGAGGGGTTAAGGGTGGTGGTGTTGTGGAGCAGAGAAGGGGTGATGAATTGCTTTGGCCCCCACTGAGAAAGCAATCATAGAAATCATGCGCATGACAGCAAGTTGTAAAATTCAGACTCCATCAATAATACAATCCGATCTTGATCAACTGGGTCAGTGGACTGAGGAATGACAGATGGAATTTAATGCAGATAAATGTGAGGTGTTGTATTTTGGTAAGATAAACCAGGGCAGGATTTAACACATTAATGGTAGGGCTCTGGGGAGTGTTTTCGAACAGAGAGACCTAGGGTGCAGGTACATAGATCCTTGAAATTGGCATCACAGGTAGACAGGATGGTGAAGAAGTCGTTTGGCACACTTGCCTTCATTGATCATAGTAGAATACAAGAGGAGGCGATGGCCCAGTGATATTATCGCTAGACTATTAATCCAGGGACTCAGATATCTGGGGACTGGGGTTTGAATCCTGCCATGGCAGATGGTGGAATTTGAATTCAATAACATATCTGGAATTAAGAATCTGATGATGGCCATGAATCGATTGTCGGTAAAACGCATCTGGTTCACTAATGTCCTTCAGGGAAGGAAACTGCCATCCTTACCTGGTCTGGCCTACGTGTGACTCCAGACTCACAGCAATGTAGTTGACCCTTAACTGCCCTCCAGGCAATGAGGGATGGGCAATAAATGTTGCTTAGCCAGCGACGCCCTCATCCTGTAAATGAATAAAGGAAAAAAAAATACAGGAGTTGGGACATCATGTTATGGCTGTACAAGGCATTTCTGAAGAAGGGTCCTGACCCGAAACGTCAACTTTCCTGCTCCTCTGATGCTGCCTGGCCTGCTGTGTTCCTCCAGCTCCACACTGTGTTATCTCTGACTCCAGCATCGGCAGTTCTTGCTATATCATTGGTAAGGCTATGTTTGGAGTACTGCATGCAAATCTGGTTGCCCTGCTATCGGAAGGATACTATTAAACTGGAAAGGGTGCAAAAAGGATTTATACAGGTGTTAGCGAGACTGGAAGTTTTGAGGTATAAGGAGAGATTGGATAGGCTGTGACTTTATTTCCCAGAGTATAGTAGATTGAGGGGTGACCTTACAGAGGTTTATATAATCTTGAGGGGCTTTGAAATGGTGAATAGCCAAGGCCTTTTCCTTAGTGTAGGGGAGTCAAAAACTAGAGGGCATAGGCATTAGGTGAGAGGGGAAAGATTTAAAGAGGACCTGAGGGGCAACTTTTTCACACAAAGAGTGGTGTGTATACAGAACGAGCTGCCAGAGGAAGTGCTGGAGGCGAATTTAATTACAACATATGAGAGACATTTGGACAGGTACAATAGGATAGGAAAGCTATAAAGGGATGTGGGCCAAATGCAGGCAAATGGGACTAGATCAATTTAGGAAGCCTAGTTGGCATGGACGGGTTGGGCCAAAGGGCTTGTTTCCGTGGTCTATGGCTCTATCTTGCACGTATCAGGACTAGAATGCAAGAATCAGCCTTGAAAGAAAAAGAGACATCATTTCATGCACCAGGAGAAGAGGGTGCTGATTGCTTGGGCTAGCATTGACATGGTGACGCAGTGAAAGCAGTTACCTGTCAATCTTAATTTCCAGATCAGGCTGGTAGATTCTGATTGGTCAGAGCATTGCCATGTGGTTACAACACAGTTTGGCTGTGTCCATGAGCTATTTTTGAAAACAAAAGCTGCAATGTAAATTCCTTTTGTCTACATATAACAAGGTCCTGAGTTTTTATGTATTTGGCTTCAAGCACATAAAAGTGTATCACACTGGGACTGGCTGATGGTCTTAAATTGGTTTCTGGCGTATTGAATAAATGATTTCCAAAGGCAGAGTCACATCTACTACTGGATATGCTTTCTGGGGCTTGTAAGTGTGGGCTGATAGGGCACAAGCAACATGCTGCCCACTGTGAATATGTTATTCAATACAATCTGCCAGTCACTGGGAATATAGCCCATATGCCTGGCATCACCAAAACTCATATCACATTACTCATTTATGTGGTCTCAAAAATGTTTTTCGGTTTGACAGTAGCATCCTGTTATACAGAAAGCCATTTGTGAATTTCCTGCACTGTAGCAGCATGGGACATCAGCTGTTCAGATATTTGAGACCCTTCCAGGGTAATCTGAGATAGATTGGGTGAACCTAGGTCCATAGCACACGGATGGACCTAGGCTGCTTCACAAGTTGTCATGATATATAAATAGTGATGATTTCATTGGAGTATCCAACATAACGCAGGATAGATTTGATATGCTCTATTTCAGCATCAGGCTTGTATAGTGAGCAGATGGCCAAAGCCTTATTCACAAGGTGGTCCATAAGGTTGATCTTGTAATGCTTGGGACTGTTCAGAATCCCAATGTGTACATTGACCAGTGAACGTAAATGTTCGGTAGGTAAGAACACATTGTCAGACTTCTCCACTCATACGTCAAGGAAGGGAAACTTGTTTGATTGCTCCATTTTTCCAGGTTGTTGAGGAGTAGAATATTATTGGTCTTTTCATCAAAGATGCACATCTCATGGCAACCTCCCTCAGGGGAGGCAATGCTTGATGGTATTAAGGCTGGACTGTCAATCCAGAGGCCCAGGTAATATCTGGTATTGGGCACCCAGGTAATGGGCACCCGGGTTCAAATCTCGCTACAGTAGATGGTGGAATTTGAATTCAATAGGAACCTGGAATTAAGAGTCTGATGATCATAAATCCATTGCCGATTGTTGGGAAAAACCCATCTGGTTTGCTAGTGTCCTTGAGGGAAGGAAACTGTCATCCTTATCTTGTCTGAACTACATGTGACTCCAGACCCACACAATGTGGTTGACTCTTACTTGCCCTCTGAGATGGGCATAAATGCTGGTCTAGCCAGCAACACTCTCAACCTGTGAATGAAGAAGAACAAAAAAAACAACAATGTTAGTGAGAGCTAGGCCTAGAGGGGATCCCATGGCAATGCCATATGTTTGAGCACAGAGTGTGTCATCATAACGGAACATGACTGCACAATTGGTAAGTTCATGAGCCTGATAAACAGAAACTCAGGCACAGGTGCCACATCCAGCTTGCAATATAGTCAACAATGTCAATGGCTTCTCTGAGTGGTGCGTTGTTAAAAGTAGGGAATGACCTTTACTGTATCTACCCAGTCAAGTCCTGTAAGAATTTTTCATGTTTGACTGAATCCACTTCACGTTCCTCTAAATCCAGGAAATATAGGCCCAGTCTATTTAATTTAATCTTTCCACATAAGACAATCCTCTACCCCAGGAACTGGTTTGGTGAATATTTATAGCACTTCCTCCCGGGCAAATATATCTTTCCTTGGGTAAAGAAACCAAAATTGCACATAACACTATGTGGTCACACCAGACTCTATATAATTGCAGTAAGATATCTTTATTGCTATCCTCTTATAATAAAAGCCAACATAAAATTTAACTTCTTAATGTACCTGCAAATTAACCTTTGATCACTTATGAGCAAGGACAATCATGTCCTTGTTAAGCCAGCAATTCTGTAGTTCCCTATTTTCCCTCTCATTCCTTTCTTATATTTACCACCTTCCGATCTGTAGGAACCACTGCAGTATTTACAGAATTTTAAAGACAACCACCAAAGTGTCTATTACCTCTAATAGTCACCTCTTTGAATACTCTGGGATGTGGACCATCGGGTTCAGGAAATTATTGCCTTTAGGTTTCATCAATTTCTCTAGTAGTTTTCTTCACTATCATTAATATTGTATCTTCCAAATCCTCATTTACACCAGTCCCTACGTTCTCTATTCTCTCTGGGAGCTTTTTTTTAGTTTCCCTGCCATTTCCTTACTCCCCATTATAAGTTCTCCTAATTTTGCTTGTGATGGATCTACAATTTCTCTTACTAATTCATTTTTACGTAGCCATAGAAGCTGTTACCATCATTTTTTATGTTAATTGGAAATTTATTCTCATATTCTATTGCCTCTTTCTTAATCTTTGCTTTCCTCTTTGTGGAATTTTAAAATATTCCTAATTCTTTGGTTTATCCTTCTTTTAGCAGCTTTATAGAACCCTTCCTTTGATCCAATAAAATCCTTGATTTCTTTTTTTTTCAGTCACAGTTGGAACACTTGGCTTGATGGGTTTTTGTGCATTAAAGGAGGGTATTTTTGTTGCAAACTGTGTATTAGTTCTGTAATTGTTAGTCATCGTCTGTCTACTATTTGACATAGTTTCCCAAAAGACCTGAGCCAATCTGCCCCTCAAATCTCATAGTTTCCTTCAATTATTTTTATCACTAATGGGTCTGATTACGAAATATCTAGCAACTACAATGTGGGAGGGCTTCGAGTGCTGGGGCCTTTAAACACTTAAGCAGTTAAAAGCAAGAAGGGATGTGAACTTAGGTGAATTTTTTAAAAGTGTGTCGGATTTGGAAAAAGCATGAGCAATTTCCTTCGAGGTGGAGTAGGCTGGGCGAACCCACAGGAACCAGTACCCAAGAGGATTAAGCTGGTAATCTCGCCAGTATGCCCAGTTTATATTTAAACCCACCGCTTTGTACAGACCCTGCTTCTTCATAAGGAAGTAAAGCTGCGTGGCTGGAATCTTGCCAGCTTTTCATCCTGTACTTGGCCCCTCTCCTTTTTACTTCCTCTCCACCTCCCTCAATCGTGACTGTTCAACTATTTTCCTCATGAAACAGCAGCCCATCACTTCGCTCAGCAAAGAAGGAGTGCTCCAAAAGCTTGTGATTTTAAATAAACTTGTTGGACTATAACCTGGTGTTGTGTGACTTCTCACTTATTTCACGGACTTTTGGGTACCCTCCAATTAATATGGAGTCTGGAGCAGGCCTGTATACTCTGTAATGGGGAGGGGGGGATCTTGGGGCGGTGTTGTCGCTCTCTCTACTAATATTTGAAAGGGCCCCTCAGTCCATTTCATTCCCTTGACCATCTGATGTGGTGGAGAATGGGACAAGCATGCCAGAGTCTGCTGTTAGGCCTGCCTGAGGTGGATATCAACAGATCTTTGCTGGAGTTGATCCACGAGATTGGTCTTGGTGCCTGTCTCTCTTCCATGGTCTAGAGGAGGAGCGTGCAGTGTCTTATTACAATCCCCCTGGAGACTCAACGATCAAAATGACTGTAGATATTTCTGCAGGTTTCATCATATGACCTCCTAACCCAATATCCCCACTCCCACCTTCCCTCCATTGGCCAACCGTTAGACACCACTGCCTTCCCACGGCCAACTGAGAGGAGATCAGGCCCTTTGATACCTAATGGAGTCTTAGTGTAACCACATTTCCTCCCACTGTCCCAATAACATATTTTTCAAATTAATATATCAAAGCTTTCACAGAAAAGGATAAAAGATGGGCAAGAATTGTTGGTCTTGTGGGCAATGCTCACATACCAGGAACACTTGGAGAAAAGCACACTGTTAGTTAATGCTATCTATAGATTTTCTTTGGGATATTGTTTGCAGTTGGAGACTATTCTTCAAATTCTGGAGGCTCCAGGATAAATCTGGGAAAATCGGCAAACCTTGCTGTAACAAATTTCCAACATTCCCTTTTGTAAACAGAAACATTAACAATTCATTCTGACACCCCACTGTGAAAACACTATTTACAGCTATTTCCTTGTAACTATTTAATTCTAAGTGGTTGAATAGAAATGCAGCATATACTACAACGTGTTAATCAGAAATATCAAGGGCTGTGTCCCCTCCTCTTCCACCCACTTCATATCACAAAGGAAGGTTTAATGGGTAATTTTTTCCTCCTAATCCCCAGCTATGCTACAAAGTTATTTGAGTCAAGCTAAGAGATGGGTGGGCATCAATAAAGAGTGTGTATCACTTCTGCTGTTGTATTTTTCTTTGAAGTTTTTTCCCCACTTGGCACATCAGACTGATTAAAGGCGATCTCAAAAATAGAAGGTTTCATAATGACAATTAGAGAGACTCGCCTTTCACGACCTCAGAAAATTCCCACAGCACCATGCAGCCAATGGCAAACCTGTCAGAGTCATAGAGACATATAGCACGGAAACAGACCCTTTGGTCCAACTCATCTGTGCCGACCAAGTTTCCCAAACCAAACTAGTCCCATTTGCCTACATTTGGCTCATGTCCCTCTAAACTTTTCCAAAGTCCTGTCCAAATGTCTTTTAAATGTTATAACTGTACATGCATCTACCACTTCCTCTGGCAGTTCATTCCATATATATATCACCCTCTAATCTTACTTCAGAATCAGATTATAAGTTCAATTGCCTCCAGACATTTGAGTTTAACATATAGACTGATACACCAGTTTAAAACTGAAGGAACAAACTTATGAGTGGCCATTCAGCCCTTCCAGTCTGCTTTGTTATTCAATAAGATCATGAATGATCTGACTGTGGCCTCAACTCCTCTTCACTGCCTCCCCCAATACCCTTTGAGCTAAGACATTTAGAATCTATCTATCTCTGCCTTTAAAATATTCAGTGTCCATTCATCCACTGGTCTTTGAGGAAGAGATTTCCAAAGACTCGCGACTCTGGAAAAAGTGATATACTATGAAAGCATAGTCTCCTAGTGCATTCTTTATGGCATTGCCAACCAATCAATGCATTTTTTCATTCAGTATAAATTATTGCTCCCTTTGAAATTTGGTATTCTTGCAATCTGTCCTGATGAGTGCAAGCCAAAGACCATTGACTATGGATCTCATTTCTCAGCAATACCAAACATCTGATTGTAAAGAAAAATCCACGTTCAGTTTAAAGGCAATAGCTGAGTTAAATCTATAAATCACCATGCAGATTTGGACTATTACACATTGATTATGCAAAAGAAGCAGCCCTAATCTATGCCAATTTTTACTTCTACAATTTCAAACAGATGAAAAGCAAAGTGCAGTTGAGACCAGGAGATTCCTCTTCACAAACTGTAAGCAACACGTGATGTAGTCTTCCACAGAGGAACTGGAAGTGAAAACCCAGAAGTCATTTACAGCTGGCTGCTGAAACGTAAGGAAAATGCAAGTCAGTTACTCAATTATTGAACAGAATAGGTTGAACGTCTTTCCTCTTATATAATAAACTTTTGTGCAAATAGATAGGTATCAGCCTACTTCTTACATCTTGGAGAGAGAACACAGAACATGCGCTAAATAAAAACCCGAAACATAGAACATGACAACATAGACCAGTACAGCACCGTACAGGCCCTTCAGCCCACGATATTATGCCGACCTATTATCCTACTAAGATCAATCTATCCTGCATACCCTACATTTTACTGTCCTCCATGTGCCTATCCAAGAGTCGTTTAAAAGTCTCTAAAGTATCTGACTCCACTACTACTGCCGGCAGCGCATTCCCCACGCCCACCACTCTGTGTGTGAAGAACCTACCTCTCACACCTCCCCTATACCTTCCTCCAATCACCTTAAAATTATGCCCCCTCGTAATAGTCATTTCCATCCTGGGAAAAGGTCTCTGACTATCCACTCTATCTATGCCTCTCATCATCTTGTAATCCTCTATCAAGTCACCTCTCATCCTTCTTCGCTCCAATGAAAAAAGGCCTAGCTCCCTCAACCTTTCCTCATAAGACCTGCCCTCCAGTCCAGGCAGCATCCTGGTAAATCTCCTCTGCACCCTCTCTAAAGTTTCCACATCTTTCCTGTAATGAGGTGACCAGAACCGAACACAATATTCCAAGTGTGGTCTAACCAGAGTTTTATAGAGCTGCAGCATAACCTCACAGCTTTTAAACTCAATTCCCTTGCCAATGAAAGCCAACACACCATACGCCTTCTTTACAACCCTATCAACTTGGGTCACAACGTTGAGGGATCTATGAACGTGAACCCCAAGATCCCTCTGTTCCTCCACACTGCCGAGAATCCTGCCATTAACCCTGTATTCTGCATTCAAATTCAACCTTCCAAAATGAATCACTTCACACTTTTCTGGGTTGAATTCCATCTGCCACTTCTTTGCCCAGCTCTGCATCCTGTCAATGTCCCGTTGCAACCTACAACAGCCCTCCACGCTGTCCACAACTCCACCAACGTTCGTGTCATCGGCAAACTTACTAACCCACCCTTCCACTTCCTCATCCAAGTCATTTATAAAGATCACAAAGATCAGAGGTCCCAGAACAGATCCCTGTGGAACACCACTGGTCACTGAGCTCCAGGCTGAATACTTTCCATCTACTACCACCCTCTGTCTTCTATTGGACAGCCAGTTTTGTATCCAGACAGCCAAATTTCCCTGAATCCCATGCCTCCTTACTTTCTGAAAGAACTATGGATGCTGTAAATCAGGAACAAAAACAGAAGTTGCTGGAAAAGCTCAGCAGGCCTGGCAGCATCTGTGAAGGAATAAACAGAGTTAACAGAACATGTGCTAGCAAGGTACTAGCAGTGAGGAATTTCATTGATATGAAGAAATTGGAGATTACTTTTCTTAGAGCAAAGAAGTTTAAGGGGAGATATAATAAATGTGTTCAAAATCACCAAGGGTTTCAAGACAGCAAATGAGGAGAACGCAGGAACCCAAATGTAAAATAATTGGCGAAAGGTGATAATGAAAGTTTTGCAAATGCAGCAGGTTATGATGCTCCAGTTTGCACTAACTGAAAGGGTAGCGGAAGCAGTTACAATAATCGCTTTCCAAAGGGAATAGGCTGAATACTCGGGAGGTAGGGAAATTTCTAGGCTCTGAGAAAAGAGCAGGAAATTTGGACTAATTCGATACTTCTTTCAAAGAGCTGCCCAGATGAAACATTATATTCTAAGTAGCAATCGATATGAATGCTATTGTCTAAAGTCAGATGCTCAGCAGCAGAGCTGCGTGTACCACATACAAGATGCACTGCTGTAATTCACCAAGGCTCCTCTGCCAGCACCTTCCAAACCCATGACCACCACCATCCAGAAGGACAAGGGCAGCAGATGCATGCACCCAGCTGCAAAGTCCCCCTTCAAGCTGTTCACTATCCTGCCATGAAAATATATCACTGTTCTTTCAATGTTGCTGGGTCAAAAGCCTGGAACTCCCCCCCCAACAGTCATACATAAAAACATAGAAACATAGAAAAAAGGAACAGGAGTAGGCCATTCGGTCCTTCAGGACTGCTCTGCTATTCATAATAATAATGCTATTCATCGTGATCATGGCTGATCAACCAACTCAATGGCCTGTTCCCCTTTTTCTCCTATATCCTTTGATCCCATTAACCCCAAATGCTATATCCAGATCCCTCTTGAAATCATGCAATTATTTGGCCTCAACACTCTCTGTGGTAACAAATTCCACAGACTCCCCACTCTGTGGGTGAAGAAATTTCTCCTCATCTCAGTCCTAAATGGTTTACCCCTTAGACAGTAACCCCTGGTTCTGCTGCTCCATCATCAGGAACATCCTTCCTGCAGCAACCCTGTCTGTCCTTTTTTTTTAAGATTTCTATGAATCTTCCGAACTCCAGTGAATATTATCCTAACCATTTCAACCGCTCCTCATATGTCAGTCCTGCCATCCTAGGAAACATCTGCTGCACTCCCCCAATAGCAAGAACATCCTTCCTCAGATAAGGAAACTGCAACTGCACAATATATTCTATGTGTGGTCTCACCAAGGCCCTATATAATTGCAACAAGACGTCCCTGCTCCTGCACTCAAATCCTCTCACAATGAAGGCCAATGTACCAATTGCCTTCTTGAACTTCTGCTGCACCTGCTTGCTTACCTTCAGAGACTGGTATGTGAGGACACCTAGGTCTGGTTGAACATTCCCCTCTCTCTCAATTTACAGTCATTCAGATAATAATGTGCCAGCATGTTTTTGCTCCCAAAGTATATAACTTCACATTTATCCACATTACACTGCAACCGCGATACATTTGCCCCCTCACTCAGCCTGTCCAAATCACATTGCAACATCTCTGCACCCTACTCATAGCTCGCCTTCTCATCCAGCTTTGTTCCCTTATGTCAATCATTAATATATATTGCGAATAGCTAGGAACTGA
Source organism: Rhincodon typus (assembly GCF_021869965.1). Classification (NCBI taxonomy): domain Eukaryota; kingdom Metazoa; phylum Chordata; class Chondrichthyes; order Orectolobiformes; family Rhincodontidae; genus Rhincodon; species Rhincodon typus. The sequence continues at coordinate 10,781,646 of NC_063350.1, forward strand.
TCCTTGCAGTACCTATTAGTTGCTGCCCACCATTCAGAAAAAAACCTGTTTATTCCTACAGAGATAGTAGGAACTGCCAATGCTGGAGAATCTGAGATAACAAGGTGTAGAGCTGGATGAACACAGCAGGCCAAGCAGCATCAGAGGAGCAGGAAGGCTGATGTTTCGGGTCTGGACCCTTCTTCAGAAATGGGGGAGGGGAAGGGGATTCTGAAATAAATAGAGACAGAGGGGGAGGCAGAAGGAAGATGGATAAAGGAGCAGATAGGTGGAGAGGAGACGGACAGGTCAAGGAGGCAGGGATGGAGCCAATAAAGGTGAGTGTAGGTGGGGAGTTAGGACGGGGGTAGGTCAGTCAAGGGAAGACGGACAGGTCAAGGAGGCGGGGATGAGGTTGGTAGGTAGGAGGTGGGGGTGGGTGTTGAGGTGGGAGGAGGGGATAGGTGGGAGAAAGGACGGACAGGTTAGGGAGGCGGGGACGAGCTGGGCTGGTTTTGGGATGCGGTCGGGGGAGGGGAGATTTTGAAACTTGTGAAGTCCACATTGATACCATTGGGCTGCAGGGTTCCCACGCGAAATATGAGTTGCTGTTCCTGCAACCTTCGGGTGGCATTGTTGTGGCACTGGACGAGGCCCAGGATGGACGTGTCGTCCAAGGAGTGGGAGGGGGAGTTGAAGTGGTTCGCAACTGGGAGGTTTGTCGCGAACCGAGCGTTGGTGTTCCACAAAGCGGTCTCCAAACCTCCGCTTGGTTTCCCCGATGTAGAGGAGGCCACGACGGGAACAGCGGATACAGTATACCACATTAGCGGATGTGCAGGTGAACAACTGTTTGATGTGGAAGGTCTTCTTGGGGCCTGGGATGGGGGTGAGGGGGGAGGTGTAGGGGCAGGTGTAGCACTTCCTGCGGTTGCAGAGAAAAGTGCCAGGGGTGGTGGGGCTGGTGGGGAGTGTGGAGTGGACAAGGGAGTCACAGAGAGAGTGGTCCCTCCGGAAGGCAATAAGGGTGCGGAGGGAAAAATGTCTTTGGTAGTGGGGTCAGATTGCAATGGCGGAAGTGTCGGAGGATGATGCGTTGGATCCGGAGGTTATCCGTCTCCTCTCCATCTATCTGCTCCTTTATCCATCTTCCATCCGCCTCCCCCCTCTCTCTATTTATTTCAGAATCCCCGTCCCCTCCCCCAATTCTGAAGAAGGGTCCAGACCCAAAACATCAACTTTCCTGCTCCGCTGATGCTGCCTGGCCTGCTGTATTCATCCAGTTCTACACTTGGTTTATTCCTACACTTTGTTTCTGTTTGCCAACTAGTCTTCTATCATTTACATTCACTAACCCCCTAATCCCATGTCCTTTAATTTTACCTTCTAAGTCTGTCGTGGGACTTTGTCAAATGTCCTCTGCACATCCATTGGCTCCCCCTCATCAGCTCTATGAGTTATGCCCTCGAAGAATTCCAGTAGATATGTTGAACATGATTTTCTTTTCGCAAATCCATGCTCTGTCTGAACATGCTACTGTTTTCCAAATTCTCAACAATTAAATCTTTTCTAACGGACTCTTGCATTTTTCTCACTGCTGACATCAAGTTGACTGGTCTATAATTCCTGGTTTTCTCTTTACCTAGATTTTTAAATAGAGGAGTTACATTAGCTGCCCTCCAATCTATAGGAACTGTTGCAGAATCTATAGAATCTTGGATGACGACCACCATTGTATCCATTATTTCAAGGGACACTTCCTTAAGTTTTCTCTGATACAGATTCTCAAGCCCTGGGAATTTATCTGCCTTCAATCCCATCAATTTCCTCAACACCATTTCCTTCCGTTCCTCTCTCTCATTAAACCCCAATATTTCTGCTGTGTTAGTTGTGTCCTCCTTTGTAAACACAGAACAAAGGTATGTGTTTAGTTTGTTAACCAGTCCCTTGTTCCCCATTATAAATTCTCCTGTTTCTGAATGTGGGGGACCTACATTTGTCTTCACCAACCTTTTTCTCTTCACATACCTACAGAAACTTTTACAGTCAGTTTTTATGTACCCCGCAAGCTTATGCTTATACTTCATTTTCCCTTAATCAATCCCTTTGTAATCCTTTGTTGAATTCTAAACTGCACTCATTCCTCAGGTCTGTTGTTTATTTCTGGCCATTAGCATATGGACTGTAACGGTTCAAGAAGGCAGTTCACCACCACCTTCTCGAGGGCAACTAGGGATGGAGAATAAATGCTGGCCAGACAGTGACACCCACATCCCACAAATCAATTAAACTTTTATTTTATATATTCATTTCTGGGATGTGGGTGTTGCTGGTTGGCCAGCATTTCTTGCCCATCCCTAGTTGCCCCTTGAGAAGGTGGTGGTGAGCTGCTTCTTGAACCGCTGCAGTCCTCCTGCTGTGGGCTGTCCCACAATGCCATTAGGGACAGAATTCCAGGATTTTGACCCAGCGACAGTGAAGGAATAGCGATATATTTCCAAGTCAGGATGGTGAGTGACTTAGAGGGGAACGTCGAGGTGGTAGTGTTCCCATATATCTGTTGCCCTTGTCCTTCTGGATGGAAGTGGTCGTGCATTTGGAAGGTGCTGTCTGAGGATCTTTGGTGAATTTCTGCAGTGCATCTTGTAGATAGTACACACGGCTGCTACTGAGCGTTGGTGGTGGAGGGAGTGGATGCTTGTGGGTGTAGTGCCAATCAAGTGGGCTGCTTTGTCCTGGATGGTGTCAAGCTTCTTGAGTGTTGTTGGGACTGCACTCATCCAGGCAAGTGGGGAGTATTCCATCACACTCCTGACTTGTGCCTTGAGGATGGTCGACAGGCTTTGGGGAGTCAGGAGGTGAGTTACTTGCCACAGTATTCCTAGCTTCTGGCCTGCTCTTGTAGCCACTCTGTTTATGTGGGGAGTCCAGTTGAGTTTCTGGTCAAAGATAACCCCCAGGACGTTGATAGTGGGGGATTCAGTGATGGTAACACCATTGAATGTCAAGGGGTGGCGGTTAGATTGTCTCTTATTGGAGATGGTCATAGCCTGGCATTTGTGTGGCGCAAATGTCACTTGTCAGCCCAAACCTGGATATTGTCCAGATCTTGTTGCATGTGAACATGGACTGCTTCAGTATCTGAGGGGTCATGCGAATGGTGCTAAACATTGTGCAATCATCGGTGAACATCCCCACTTCTGACCTTATGATGGAGGGAAGGTCATTGATGAAGCAGCTGACACTACCCTGCGGAACTCCTGCGGAGATATCCTGGAGCTGAGATGATTGACCTCCAACAATCACGACCATCTTCCTATGTGTCTGGTGTGACTCCAACCACCGGAGCGTTTGCCCCCGATACCCATTGATTCCAGTTTTGCCAGGGGTCCTTGATGCCACACTCAGTCGAATGCAGCCTTGATGTCAAGGGCTGTCACTCCCACCTCACCTCTGGAATTCAGTCTTTTGTCCATGCTTGACCCAAGGCTGTAATGAGACCAGGAGCTGAGTGGCCCTGGTTGAACCCAAACTTGTGGATATCAAAAATGAATGAACTTTGATGTCAGGAGAAATGGGATTATAGACAGAGTGAACAAAAATCTGTCGCTGATTGAATCACTGAGACATGAGGTGATCCCAGCCTGACCCCATCTCAACAATTCTGCTTGAGATTGTTAGTAGAATCTGCAGGCAGACTCCACCTGACCAGATCAAATACAGTCATTGCACAGTATATTCTGGTCATTGTACATTAGTGGGTCTGGTCACAGTGGCTCGTCAGCCTGTTTGCTGTCTATTGCACAAGCGGTTTACTACACATTAGATTTGTCTCATCATCAATACAAAATCTGGGCTAGGAGCAAATTACTGCAGATGCTGGAATCTCTACTGAAAACAACAGAGCTCTGATGAAATGTCATCTAGACTCGAAATGTTAGCTTGCTAAAATCTGAGTTAATGTGATTTGAACTTGACTTGTATAATAATGTCCTCCAGGTGACAATCTGTTTTGTCTTAATAACTACAATCTCACATTAACCTCGAGCAAAGCAACAAGTCAATAACTTTATTTCTGCTGATTTGAACTTGAGGTTCTATGGTCACTTACACAGTTTGTAGATCGTTACCTGCCTTTTCTGACCTGCCCTCTGAGCTTGGTACAATCTGTAAACTTGACCTTACATGGGAATGTACAAAGCCAATCAGCATGATGATCATGTACAATGCTGCAAGAGCTTGTGGCCTTTCACCGCAAGTTTACGTTGAAACAACCTGTATCGAGAGTTGGTTTTAGTCCATTCCATCTTGTGCAACTGTAAATTTTAAGCTGTCAACAGTTTAATGAATGTCGTGGGTGGTTGATTTTAAATAGTAACCAGGACCAGATCAGTGAAAAACAAAACGTGTGTAAAGATTGTTCTCAGCATTAATTAACAAGGAAGTAACACATTTGTGGCTCTGTGCAATGTGAAGATATTTAGAAGGCTTCTCTTTCCTGGTACTCTAACTCAATGGCTTCCCTTGACTTTCCTGCTTGCAGATTCAGGTAACATATTTTTTCTGAATTAATAAGTTATGAATTCAAGTCCTACTCTGAGCTAACCACCTAATGCTACAATGAAGGAATGCTGTGGTGATGAAGTCTTATCTCATTCATTCATGGGATGTGGGCATCTCTGGCTAGGCCTGCATTTGTTGCCCAAGCCTAATTGCCCAGAGGGTAGTTAAGAGTCAACCACATTGCTGTGGGTATGGACTCACATGTAGGCAAGACCAGGTAAGGATGGCAGTTTCTTTCCCTAAAGGACATTGGTGAACCAGGTGGGTTTTTCCAACAATTGACAATGATTTCATGTTCATCATTAAACTCTTAATTCCAGATTCCCTATTGACTTCAAATTCTACCATCTGCCATGGCAGGATTTGAACCCAGATCCCCAGAATATTAGCTGAGTTTCTAGGTTAATAGTTCAGTGATAATACTACAACACCATTGCCTCCCCTAAAGCGTGGACTACAATCTACTGCTGTCTCTGTCACCCACTGTGCTCACTGGCCTACATTGGCTTCCTGTCCAGAACTGCCTCAATATTAAACCCCTCAGACTTGTTTTTAAGTCCCTGTGTGCTCTCTCTCCCAACACCTGTGGCCCTCCCTGTAAACACTTCAAGCCTCACAATCCTGTGTGATTTCTGTATTCCTTGAATTTAGCCTCTTGCACGTCCATCTCTATTTTTATTGGTCCATCATTGACGCCATATCTCCAGCCAACTTAGCTTGAAGCTCTGGAACTTGGTCCTTAAACCACTCTGTATCTCCCACTTTTCATTAAGATACACCTTAAAGCCTAACTCAATGATCAAGTATTTGGTTACATGTCCTAACATCCCCTCACATGGCTCAGTATCAATTTTTGTCTGTTAATCACTGTTGTGATGCACTTTGATCAATGTTTTGCTACATTAAAGATGCCTTATAAACACAAATTATTTTTGTTGGACTGAATAGTTATTGCCTTGCGTCATTTCAAATCATAGGGTAAATCAAATCCCTGCTATTCCCATAGTACCATTTCAATGTGAGCAGTGTTGATCCACCTTCTGCTTTCAACCATGAACTCATCTCCCATGTGCAAAATACTTATTGAGCTTGCTTTTGAATTGAAAGATAATTCTTGAGGTGTCGTTGCCATGGACAAAGCTGGCATTTCTTGCCTACCGTGAGCCATCCTGAAAAGTTGGCCATTGGCCTTCCTCTTGCCCTGCTGTAGTATTCCTGAATGCTGCCAATGTAAAAAAGCCACTTCTGATTGCTCAAAATTACTTCCTTCCCAGTGATTAAGTGAGGAAGCATAATTTAGAAAGTTTTACAAAGAGTTTGGCAGTGTTTGAGGGAATCTACTTCAAGCGAGAAGCTCAATAAATAAAGGAAACGAGCTGAGAGCACAGAGAGAAATGTGGCAGTGTAGCTAATACAGAAGCTTGTAACAGTAAAGCTAATACAAAAGGGCTGCATGTGGCAATTATGGTCAGAGAAAGGTGTGAGGAAAGGTGATCTGTTCAGGTTGGGCAGCCCCTCGGGACTGAAGGATGCATTCCTCCACTCAGGAGTTGTGGGTCCTCAGGTCTAAACTGTCCAATATTGAATCCACGCAGCCTGCGGCAGGTGGGGTGGGTGCTGTTTGAAGAGGCTGGTGGGTGCCATGTTTGGGTTTTAGCATGGTCCTTTCCCATGTTCCACTTGGCCTCTATTTGGACCTGACTGAAATGGCCAGCTCTATCATGGATGCTTAATTCCATATTGGCCAGTCGTGGGAAAGAGATCTCCACGAATCGCTGGGGACACTGCATTTTCATGATAACATGCTTGAACATTCCCTATGCCCTCCTCCATGATGGTATGTTTGAAGGATCAAAAAAAAAATGAAGCCATGACAATTGAGATAGGGAGGGAGAAAAGGACAGTCACATGGTGGACAGTGTACTAAAGACCACCAAACAATCAAAAGGGAAACAGATGAAGAAGTACCTAGGGGAAGTACGAAAATAATAAGGCAGTGATAGTTGGAGATTTTAACTACCCCAAAATTAATTGGGATAGTTTTAATGTACTCTTCTACTCTATTTTCCTTTTCTTAATCAATCCTTTTGTACTACTTTGCTGAATTCCTCAGCTCTGTTGTTGTAAGGAATTGAGGGGACATAATTCTTGAGGTGCATTTGGAAGAACTTTGTTGACCAGCATGTAGCAAGCAGAATAAAAGAGGGTGCAGTTCTAGACTTACCTTCCAAAAATGAAGCAGGGCAACTGGGAGGAGTAGCAATGAGGGAACATTTTGGTGATAGTGATCATAATTCATTTATTTGAGCATAATTATGGAAAAGGACAAAGATTGCACAGGAATTAGAGTTCTAAATTGGGGCAAGACCAATTTTACTGAACTGAGGCGTGATTTAGCAATAGCAAGCTGGAAACAACTACTTGACAGTAACTCAGTGTCAGAAGAGTGGGAGGCATTGAAATGGGAGATTCAAAATGTTTGAAATAAACAGGTTCCCACAAAGGAAAAGGATGGGATGGCCAAACCTAGAGCCCCCTGGAAGTCAAAGGGCTTCCAGTGTAAAATAAAGCAAAAAAGGAAAACGCAGAGAACTCAACATTGCAGAAAATGGAGCAGATAGAAAACAGAAGGGAGAAATCAAAAAAGAAACTACAACGCAAAGGAAGAGTATGGCTGATCAAAATCAAGGTGAACCCAAAGATTAATATATTAAGAGCAAGAGGATAAATAAGAAAAGAGCAGGGCTCATGAAAGACCTAAAAAGTGGAAATCACCATAATGGAATTGGCTGCTCTCTCATGAGAGAGAGAGATGGCTGGTGGTGGTGAGTTTAACCTGAGCTCGCTGCGCTCCAGGTAAGGTCAAGAAGATTCACGGTGACCTCAGCTGGTACAGGAATTGGGCCTTCACCAGTAACATCACTCTGCATTGCAAACCAGCTGGTCCAGTCAAATAGACTCCCAAAAAGGCAATCTCTATGTAGAGGCAGCAGATGATTGTATGGTACTTTGTGAACAATTTGCATCTGGTTCAAAAAAGAGGGGAATGACTAAGATATTATAGTTAAGGATGAAGAGTGTGAAGTATTGGGTGTGATAAAGATAAAGGGAGAGGAAATAGTCATATGATCAGTACCCTTGCAAGTAGGCAAATGACCAGGGCTGAATAAAATGTACCATAGGCTGTGAAAAAATGTCAAGGAGGTAAGAGCAGAAGGTCAGACCACATTTTTCAAATACTCACTAGATACAGGTTAGGTGCAAGAGAATTGGTGGGCAATGTTGTATATTTGTTCAAAAAGGGAGTATGGGATAGACCAAATAATTACAGGCCAGTCGGTGCAACCTCACTCATGGAATAAATTTTGGGAGACAGGATAAGTGGCCTCTTAGAAAGTAATGGATTAATTAGAGATAGTTAGCACGGATTTGTTAAGGAAAGATCATATTGAACGAACTTAATCGCACTTTTTTGAGGGAGTAAAATGGAGAGTTGATGATGATGGTGCATTGATATGTCTATAATCGATTTTAGCAAGGCTTTTGACATGGTCTCAAATTGCAGAGTGGTTAAAAATTGATAGCCCATATGCTATTTGCAAGCCTGCTAAAACAGACAGAGCCATGTGCGGATTCAAGTCTGATTTGCATTTCTATATTGCATTGTGAAGGGGAAACATATTTTTAGTTTCACTTTTTGAATTCTATAAGAGGTAGTGGTTTGTCTGGAAATTTGTAAACTCCCGAGGTAAATACTGCAGTGTTTAGAAAAAAAAGCTAATGAACAACAATGAGCTGTTTTCTAGCAATAAAGTATGCTAGAGACAGAGATAAAAAGTTTCACTTAGAAAGAGAGAGCCATCCGGAAGGCCAGCGACTACGTTGGTTTCTCTTAGAGAGAATCTGGTCAAAAAAGATATGTGACAGCAGCAGTGCAGGTTAGCAGTCTCCAAAACAGTCAGTGCAGGAGAAAAGAAGTCAATCGTGACCCAGTGTCATTAAGAGAAAATCTCCGGAAACAGAAGGCTGGGGAAGAGGAGTTTAAGGAATCTGTGTTAAAAAATAGTGAGTTGAGCTAGTGGTTTTCTTAAGGGTCTCAGGAAGTGATATTAAATAAAGAAGATACCATCAAGTAAATGCAGAAGACTGCTGCAAAGAAATTGATTATAGCTGTGACCATGGAGAAAGGAACTTTCACTGAGATGCTTCACTGAGGATTGAATATCTATAAGGTTGCTGTTGAAGATATAAAGATTTAATCTATTTCTGTCTCTGTCTCTGTTGTAGGGCACCTTGTTCCTGGGCTAAGCACTCTTTCTTGATCACTGCTCAACATTTTTCTGTTTGCATTAGTACCATGGATATGAATATAACCACTTGACCTTGAGGAATTAGTCCTGTCTCACTGGTGTTACACTTTATCATTTACATGGTAGGTGCTGTCATTGCCATCACTCAGTGGTTGATTTTAATGAATACCACTTGTGATTCTTTGCCCCAGTACCAGTGCACACTCTGTGCCATGAGTTTACACAATGGTTCATTCCCCGACAATAAATGGGGCAAGAATTTTGCCAAATAGTTGTCAAATCTAACAAATCATTGCAGTGTTTTTATATCTAATGTTTGAACTTTCAACTTGATTTCTTTGTTTTCTACTTTAAACTAAGAAGGTCTGCAATGTGTAACTTTTAACCTTATTTTATGTTTTACTCTTTACTATAATTACTGCAGTGTTTAACTTTGTTCTTTCTTTCTACCTTGTATGTACGATTCTGTACCTAGGTACTTTGTACTTAAGATGGTGCTTGTGTGGCGACATTATACACCTTTCACTGTACTCCTGTACTTTTGTATTTCAGTACATGTGTCAATAAAATCAAAATCAAATCAAATCACTGCATTGTTACTACTGTTCTCACCTTTTCAGGCTCTGGGTGAAACTGACCTTTCATTGTCAATGCATGGCCTATGCAATTTGGGCATCTTTAATTACAATTGCTTTTTGTTCAAATTCAGATTCACTCGGTGAGCATTAGACGTTGATTGTGATCAGCAACAGTTTTTTACATTTGTCTTCGTAATCATTAATGAGTAAACCATCCACTTTAGCTTCCACTCCAACAAAGGTCACCAACTATCTCATCTGCGTTGATAGTCTTCTGGAGCAGTGGAAATGCCAAGCAGCATGTACAATCATCTGTATCTCCCAGAGGGCATCCAGAATGTAATTAGAAAGATGCTCTTTCATCCAGTTCCACTTGCCTGCAGCAATCCTTTATATCTAAGATGATGAAGATTTTTGCTTTTGCAAATTGTGGCAAATTTCCTTCGATGGTTGGCATGGGGTTTGAGATCTCTTCAAGGTTTTATTTAGGTACTTTGGGTCAATGCATACTGTCAGCTTTCCAAGGTGTTTCGCTGCTACTATTCTGCTCATCCATTCTGTAGGAGTTTGTACTTCCTTGGTTTCTGCTGTCTCTCCCAACTCTTCTCCCTTGCCTTTCATGCTGGCCTTAAGAACATCTGGAACTTTCCTCAGTAGACGTTGAATGGTCTTGCATTCGCATCTACTTCAGGATCATATTCTCTCGGAAGATGTCCTAACCCTGTGAACACATCTTTGTGCTCATCTAGGGTGTGTTACATAGTCAATAATTCAGCCAGCTGTAACACTCTGCAAATCGCTTTTAGCATGTTCAGGGTTACCAGTCCAAGTGTTAGTCTTGCTCTGGCTGAGATGAGAGACATTTACTTACCATCTTTGATCTGGAACTCCAGATCCTCATTCATGTTGCTGCAATAGGCCCGCCGAGCGTGCTGTCATCTGGGACTAGTATTGTGCTATCTTAAAGCCTCAACCTTACTTTCAAACCTTACTTCATTTTCAGATTGCCATGTTGAGCCACTTTACGGTGAGGGTCATGATGTTGCATGACACTCCAGTGTCTGACTCTTTATGTTAACCTGGTGCTCTCCTTCTGTGTTTCTCATTCTAACAGTCATAAACCATGTCTCATCTATTGACTTGACTAAATCAACCTGTTGTCTGGCCAATTGCCAGAAACTTCAGCCGCTTTCTCCCCACTATCTGTTATCTGCTTCTTCTTAGCTGTAAACTTGTGTGTAACGTGACTCACTTTTTTTCAATAGAAATATCGCTTTCCCCAGGCTGGACAAGCCTTCTTCTCTTTTGCATGATGTCTTCTGCAGTCTATTTCCATTGTCTTTTGTCTGCGATCATTCTGCCCTGTGTGCTTGGAATATCCGTCAGCAGAATACCCTCTAGCTGCTGATTCGTACCCTCTGCACTCTGCACAGGTCAGTTGCCCTGCTAAGACTAAGTTTGTCCTCTCCCAGTAGGCACGCTTTCACTTTTGAATCCTTTATTCCTAACACAATCCTGTTTTACTCATCTTTTATTGTGCAAATTATCTCATCTTTTAATGTGCAAATTCTGCATACTGAGTTAATGATGTTAGACATTGATGAAAAGACTCTTAGTCACTTTGTTCTCTTGTATTGAATATACATTGAAAACAAAAAATGCTGTAGATCACAGCAGTTCAGGCAGCATCCGTGGACAGACAGCAAGCTAACGTTTCGAGTCTAGATGACTCTTCATCAGAGCATTGAATATGTACTGTTTATATGTAACATTCACTTGGGGCTGAAAGCATACCTTCAAAACTTTTAAAATTTCCGCTGTGGCCTCCTCTACATCGGGGAGACCAAGTTGAGGCTTGGAGACGGCTTTGTGGAGCACCTACGCTCGGTTTGCGACGAACGACAACATCTTCCAGTTGCGAACCACTTCAACTCCCCCTCCCACTCCCTGGACAACATGTTCATCCTGGGCCTCCTCCAGTGCCACAACGATGCCACCCGGAAACTGGAGGAACAGAACCTCATATTCCGCCTTTGAAGCCTATAATCCAATGGTCTCAATGTGGACTTTACTAGCTTCAGAATCTGCCCACGCTCAACCTCATTCCAAGACCAGCCCCCCCTCTCATCCTCTCCTCATTGACCTGTCCGTCTTCCCTCCCACCTATCTGCTCCTCCCACCTCACTGGCCAATCCCCACCACTACCTACCTACACTCACCTTTACTAGCTTCATCCCCGCCTCCTTGACCTGTCCGTCTTCTCTCCCACCCTATCCACTCCACTATCTACCTGCTATCACCGCACCACCCCCCATTTATTTCAGAGCCCCCTTCCCTTCTCCCATTTCTGAAGAAGGGTCCCGACCCAAAACGTCAGCTTTCCTGCCCCTCTGATGCTGCCTGGCCTGCTGTGTTCCTCCAGCTCCACACTGTGTTATCTCAGACTCTAGCAGCGGCAGTTCTTACTACCTTTTAAAATTTCTGCCTTTTTTAAAAAATCTGCTGTTCAGAGAGATTTGCAGTGGAATATATTTTGAAGCAGGCCGCTGCCCAACAGTGATATAAGTGTAGCCACTTGGATTTGTTCCGATTTGATAAAAAGGTCCATAGCTATTGCATAATTCAGCCACCATATGCAAAATGAATTCCAATTTCTGCCACATATCCCCAATAATATGAACAGGAGCTGGAATGGGAAAACCTGCAGCCAGTTTCTCTTAAGCAGTATTCTGTTTTTCACTGTGATCTTCCTCTTTATTTTCTGTGGCAGTCATAGAGTCATGCAACATGGAAACAGACCCTTCGGTCCAACTCATCTGCACTGACCAGATACTTTATCCTAAACTAATCTCGTCCCATTTGCCAGCATTTAGCCCATATCCCTCTCAATGTTTCCTATTTATGTACCAATCTAGATGCCTTTTAAATTTTGTAATTGTACCTGCCTCCACCACTTCCTCTGGCAGCTCGTTCCATACATGCACCACTCTCTGTGTGAAAAAGTTGCCCCTCAGATCCCTTTTAAAATCTTTCCCCTCCCACCTTAAAACTATGCCCTCTAGTTTTGGACTGCCATTCCGAGGAAAAAGACTTTGGACATTCGCCCTATCCATGCCCCTCATGTTTTATAAAACACTATAAGGTTACCCCTCAGCCTTTGACGCTCCAGGGAAAATAGCTTATTCAGCCTCTTCCTCCATTCCCAGCAGCCTCCTTGTAAATCCTTTCTGAATCCTTTCAAGTTTAACAACATCTTTGCTATAGCAAGGAGACCAGAACTGAATGCAGTATTCTAAAAGTGGCCTCACAAATGTCCTATACAACCACAACATGACATTCCAACTCCTATACTCAGTGTTCTGACCTATGAAGTCAAGCGTGCCAAATGCCTTCTTCACCATCCTGTCTACTTGTGACTCCACTTTCAAGGAACTATGCACCTGCATCCCAAGGTCTCTTTGTTTGACAACACTGCCCAGGGCCTGACAATTAAATGTCTAAATCCTGTCCTGTGAAATGCCTTTCCAAAATGCAGCACCTCACATTTATCTAAATTAATCTCCACCTGCTACTTCATGGCCCACTGACCCATCTGATCAAGATCCTGCTGTAGTCTGAACTGTCCACTACATCTAAATTTTGGTATCATCTGCAAACTTAACAAACCATACCTCCTATATTCACATCCAAATCATTTACATAAATGAAGAAAAGCAATAGACCCAGCACCAGTCCTTGTGGCACTCTACTGGTCAGGCCACCAGCTCAAAAAACAACCCTGCACCACCACCTTCAGTCTCCTACTTTCAAACCAATTTTGTATCCTATTGGCTAGTTCCCTCTGTATTCCATGTGATCTAACCTGGCTGACCAGTCTACCATGCGGAACTTTATCAAACACCTTGCTGAAGTCCATGTAGCCAACATTTATTGTCCAACCATCATCAATCCTCTTTGTCATCCCTTCAAAAAAAAGTCTACTTAGTGCGACATGATTTCCCATGCTCAAAGCCACATTGGCTATCTCTAATCTGCCTTTGCAAATACATGTAAATTCTGTCCCTCTGAATCCCCTCCAACAACTTAGCCACCACTGATGTCAGGCTCATCGTCTGTAATTCCCTGGCTTTTCCTTACCACCTTTTTTAAATAATGGCACTGCATTAGCCACCTTCTAGTTTTCCAGCACCTCACCCTTGGCCGTTGATGATACAAGTATCTTACCAAGGGGCCAATCAATCTCTTTTGTAGTTTCCCACACCTGGTCAGGTCCCAGAGTTTATCCACCCTCATGCATTTTAAGACCTCCAGCACTTCCTCTTCTGTAATATGGACAGTAAGACATCATTATTTATTTTCCCAAGCTTCCATGCCCTTCACCACTGTAAATACTGATGCAAAACAGTTGTTTAGTATCTCACCCATTTCCTGCACTTCTGTGCATAGTCGAGCCTTGTTGATCTTTAAGGTTTGATAAGGAGGGCCCTATTCTCTCCCAGTTTCTCTTTTGCCTTTAAATTATTTGTAGAATCTCTTTGGATTCTCCTTAACCCTATGTGCCAAAGTTACCCAATGTTTCCTTTTTGCCCTCCTGATTTCCCTCTTAAGTATACTCCTACTGCCCTTATACTCCTCTATGGATTGACTTGATAACAGTTGTTTAAACCTGACATATGCCTTCTCCTTTCTCTTGACCAAGGCCTCAATTTTTCTAATCATCCAGCATTCCCTACACCCACCAGCCTTGCCCTCCACACTAACAGGAACATACTGTTTCTGAACTCTCGTTATCTCATTTTTGAAGGCCTCCTACTTTCCAACTGTCCCTTTCCATGTGAATAGCCTCCCCAAATCAACTTTTGAAAGTTCCTGTCTAATAACATTAAAATTGGTTTTACTCCAATTTAGAACGTTAATGTTTGGATCAGGTCAGTCCTTTTCCATAACTATTTAAAAACTAATAGAATTATGATCGCTGGTCCCAAAGTGCTCCCCCATAACCCCTCAGACACTTGTTCTGCCTTACTTCCCAAGCAAAGGTCAAGTTTTGCTCCTTCTGTAGTAGGCACATCCAAATATTGAATAATATTGCACACACTTCTCTCCATCCAAGCCCTTCACACTGTGGCAGTCCCAGTAAATGTTTGGAAATTGCCTACCCTAACCCTATCATGCTTATCTGAGATTTCCTTACATATTTCCTCCTCAATTTCCCACTGACTATTGGCAGGGCCCATAGTAAAATCCCAATACGGTGATTATCTCTTTCTTATTTCTCAGTTACATCCATGTAACTTCACTGGATGTTCTCCCAGAAATATCCAACCTAAGTAAAGCTGTAATGTTATCGTTAACCAAAAACGCCACTCCCCCTCCTGTCTTGCCCCCATTTCTATCCTTCCTATAGCATCTACATCCTGGAACATCAATCCTGCCCCTCCCTGAGCCACGTTTCTGTAATAGCTAATGATATCCCAGTCGCATGTTCCCAACCATGCCCTAAGTTTATCTGCCTTACCTGTCAGGCCTCTTGCATTGAAACAAATGTAGTTAAACTGCATGAAAGTGAAGTCAGAAACCCTCAACTAATTTAAAAGGTGCCTGAAGATGCACCAGAATGACTGTAAACTTCAGGCCGACATCCCAAATGCTGGAAAGTAGGAACAGGCTCATCTTTTGCCAGGCATAGACCAAGTGTTGTAAACTTTCTCTGATTCTATCTAAAACCTTTAAGTTTAAATATGAAATGAAAATAGAAAACGGCAGGAAGACTCAGCAGGTCAGGCCGCAAGTCTCAAGATAAAAGCAAAGTAAGTTTTTCGGGTCGATGATCTTTCATCAGAACTGGAAAAAGCAGGTGATGTGAAAGGTGATAAAGGTCATCTTCACCCATGATGGTAACTCTGTTCATCTCACAAATGCTGCATGACCCGATGAGCACTTCAATTTTGTTTCTTTATTATGGCTTATGAAAGTGTCCATTTCAATACAATTTTGTTCTAATTTTTGACATCTCAAAATTAGTTAATTTTCAGATATAATATGTATCATGAAAATCTCATTAACCACTTGACCACAGTTGGAGCTTCAGGCTTCAAGTTTCTCTTTGATCCATTTTCCTAATGTGGATGGCTGTGGAGAATACATTTACACCAAATAGACCTCTCAGATGAACGGAAACATTTATTTCTAACTGTTATTAACAATGAACTTTCAAAGAGACCACAGGATATGTTACAAATTTTAACTATATTTTAGGTTTACTAGACAAATAACCTGGAATGAGTGGAACCAGTTCTGAGGAAGGGTCACCGGATTCAAAACGTTAACTCTGATTTTTTCTTCACAGAAGCTGCCAGACATGCTGAGCTTTTCCAGCAACTTCTGTTTTTGTTCCTGTGATGAGTGGGTTGCCTTATGAGGAAAGGCTAGATAGGCTAGATCTGTATCTTCTGGAGGTTAACAAGAGTCAAGCGTTAGCTTATCTGAAACATTTATGATCCTGAGGGGTCTTGACTGGGTGGATATTGAAAAGATGTTTCCTCCTGTGGGAGAATCTAAAACTCGGATTCACTGTTGAAAAATAAAGGGTCGTCTTCATTTAAGGACCGAGGAAACATTTTTTCTCTCAGAGGGTTGAGAGTCATTGGAATTCCCTTACTCAAAAGGCAGTGGATGCAGAATCTTTAAATATTTTTAAGGCAGAGCTAGATAGATTGTTGATAGCCAAAGGGATTAAAGATTATCGGCGATATGCAGGATTGAAAAAATGAGGTTAAAATCAGATCAGCCATGATTTTAGAGAATGGCTGAGCAGGTCTGAAGGACTGTGTGGCCTACTCTTGTCTCTCATATGTGTGTTCATAACCAGCAATCTCATTACCAAGGAGATAGCAAGAACTGCAGATGCTAGAGTCAGAGATAACACAGTGTTGAGCTGGAGGAGCACAGCAGGCCAGGCAGCATCAGAGGAGCAGGAAAGTTGATATTTTGGGTTGGGACCCTTCTTCAGAAATGGGGAGGTGGAAGGGAGCTCAGAAATAAATAGAGAGAGGAGGGGTGGGGCTGGTGAAGGTAGGTGGGATGGTGAGAGGTGGGTGCAGGTAGGCAGTGGTGAGAATTGGTCAGTGAGGTGGGAGGAGCAGATAGATGGACAGGTTGTGTCAGGTCAAGGAGGTGGGAATGAGAGGGAGGGTTGGTCATGGGATGACGCTGGGGGTGGGGAGATTTTAAAATTGATGAAATCCATGTGGCCTCCTCTATGTCGGTGAGACCAAGCGGAGACTTGGAGACGGTTTTGTAGAGTATCCGTGCTCTGTACGCGACAAACAACAACACCTTCCGGTCGCCAACCATTTTAACTCCCCCTCCCGTTCTCTGGGTGACATGTCCATCCTGGGCCTCCTCCAGTGTCACAATGACACCACATGCAAACTGGAGGAGCAACACCTCATATTCCACCTCGGGAGCCTACAGCCCAATGGCCTTAACTTAGAATTCACCAGTTTTAAAATCTCCCCACCCCGGCCTTATCCCATGTCCAATCATCCCTTTCATTATCCCTAACCAAATTTAGGCACATCACTGCCTCTTGGGGATATCTGAACATGTTGCTTGGGGAAGGGGTCCTACAGACATCTTAGGAATTCCATTTCCCTTTTCTCTATTTACTCCCTCGCCATGCCAGTCATTATGTGGACAATTAAAATCCCACACTATGATAATTTTGTTATTTCTCATCACCTCTTTATTCAGGTTTCAGATTTCTCTATAGTTCCTTTCCACAATTTGGAGGTCTGTGAATGAAAATCTCTAATGTCCAACCTTATTAACTCTACATATATTCCTTTTCCTGCCTGCATTGCCCCTCGCATATCAACACCATATTATTTATAAACGTCCCATCAATATTGTTATTCAACCTCGTTTTTGCATTCTTCCTTTCCCTGCTGAATGTGCAAATTCGCAACTTAGCTTATTAATGATGTTACTTTCTGTAGTTGACCTGCTAATGGTGTTAAAGGCTGAATATGACCAAGAGTTTCCACTTGTTTCAACATCTGGTGCACACTGTGCTTAAAATTGCTCCTGTTTTCAGAAGTGTTTTTTTTGGCCCAAGTTTCCGTTCAAAACTTATTTACATATCGTAAAATCTGCCATGAACCAGCACGGTTTGACGGTATTTTAGAGCTTATCTATCTCTTAAAAGAAAATTTACATTTGATATATATTCCTTGGTATATACGAGTCGATACCTAGTGCAGTTTTATTAATATAGTTGGAAATAAATTTAAAACAAACACACATTAAAACATTTCATATCTGAGCATCTAATCCATGAGTTCCAATTAGCAACATGATGTTAAATGATGCACTTTGTAAAGCTATTCGCAATAATTTGGCTTTTACACCGATGAACAGTTGCCGGGCTTTAAAAATATTAACATAGTTTTCAAAAGCTGGCCTTTTGTCTGAAAAGAGGAATAATTTGAAGAGCCTTCTCAAAAGCTTATTAATGGACCCAATTAGCAAGAAACCCCCTGCAGTGTCTCATTCGATCTGGCCAGCTTCTCGTGCAATGGTTTCAAAGTGACCCTGGATCAGTGCAAGAATGGTGGCTCTGAAGACACTATGGCTGACCTGGTGTCCTCTGTTAGTGGCTCACTGCTAGGAATTAATGCAGAAGTGTGAACTTCGTTCGGAATGTTCATCCGCAACAGACAGCAAGTGAGTGTGAGAAACCGAAGGAGTAATCTTACCTCATTTATTTGCAATGTTAATTCGTTCTGTGGAAGGGTCACTCGACCCGAACGTATATTCTGTTTCTCTGTGCACGGATGCAGCCAGACCTGCTGAGCTGTTCCTGCAATTTTTGCTTATGTTGTTAATTTGCAGTCCACTTGCAACAGCTTGCAACAGATCTATAGAATACCCCACACACTAGGGACTACATTTCCTCTTGTTTAATTTTACTCTGATGCATTTTTAAAATGATGGAACACGAACTAGGAATTGACACTGGGGAATAAATTGCACTGGAAATATAGGAAACCATAGGGAACACCAGGTGTACGATGGGATGTATGGTAAAGCAAAATCAGCCAGATTTACAGCTTTTAAAGGTGGGTCTTGGATGATCAAAAATAAAATACAACTCTTTTAGAAAAACTGCCAAGTGCCCAATGTACAGCAAGCCTGCTGTGCCTCTACTGGTGTCACGGCCTCAGCACCTTTGATGCCAGCTCCAGTGCCCACCCTTCCCCATAAAAGTGTGGGCTGAATCAACAAAAATAAATCACTCAAAGTGCTGATACATGATGCCAGGTGGCTGACCTTGCTTTATCCACTGAGGTCTGCTTATATCTGAGGAAATATGATGAGTACCCATGCTGGGCTAAGGGCACAGAACTTGGACGATAATATTAAATATTTGTATCGGGGAATCTGACAGGGTAGGTGCATAAAGGTCATTCCCCTTTGTGGGAAAGTCTAGGACCAGAGGGATGATGAGGAATTTCTTCTCCCTGAAGGAATGTGTGGAATTCTTTACCATAGAGGGCTATTGAGGCTGTCTCATTGAGGAGATAAATTTTTAATCAAGAAGGGAATCAAGGGTTAAGGGGTAAAAGGCAGGAAAGTGAAGTTGATGGTTATCTGATCAGCCATGATCTCATTGAATGGCAAAGTGGATAGAATAGGTCAAATGGGCTACTTCTATTCCCATGTCTCAGGAAGCAATCACGTCCATAGTTTTTGTTTCTTTATTCATGGGATGAGGGTGTCGCTGGCTAGGCCTGCATTTATTGCCCATCCCTAATTGCCCAGAGGGCAATTAAGAGTCAACCACATTGCTGTGGGTCTGGAGTCACATGTAGGCCAGACCAGGTAAGGATGGCAGTTTCCTTCCCTAAAGGACATTAGTGAACCAGATGGGTTTTCCTGACAATCGACAATGGATTCATGGTCGTCATTAGATTCTTAATTCTAGATATTTATTGAATTCAAATTCCACCATCTGCCATGGCAGGATTCGAATGCTGGTCCCCAGAATGTTGGCTAGGTCTCTGGCTTAACAGTCCAGCAATAATACCACTAGGCCATTGCCTCCCCATATTGTGTTTAAACCCATCTGAGTGTATGGTACGTTGGCAGGGGCACCCAACTGGCATGCAGGTGGCATATCAGGTATTTCGACAGCATTCCTCAACTACAGAAAGGGATGACACTGTGTGTGTGTGTGTGGGTGCAGGTTGCCACGAAAGTACCAGGATCCTTCCGACCATAACAGCTTGTTTTCAGCTAATCTCAGCTTTGGTATGCTCAGGCCACTTACCACAAGGGATAAAGAATAAAGGAGCTCCTAGTGTAGAACATGAGAACGTTAAAAAATGGAACTCATGCAGTTCCTCAGGTCTGCTACCATTCAAAAAGGTAATGATCGATCTTCTGCATTAATAGGGCAGGCAATGAGGTGGAGATGTAACATTGTGGTAACATCAGTGCACTAGTAATCCAGAGACCCAGCCTAATTCCCTGGGAGGTGTAGGTTCGAATCCCTCCATGGCAGCTACCAGAATTTAATTCAATTAATGATAAATCAGCAACATAAAGCTAGCCATTGTAATGGCGACCAATGACAGTTTTAGTTGTCAAAAATGAACCTGGTTGACTATTATCTTTTAAGGAAGGAAACTGGTGGTCCTTACCTGGTCTGGCCTACACGTGAATCCAAACCCACAATAATGCAGGTACCAGTTCCGCTGAAGAGTCACACTGCACTCAGAATGTTAACTCTGTTCCTGTTTCCATAGATACTGCCAGACCTGCTGAGCTCCTCCAGCATTATCCAGAGATAGTAGGAACTGCCGATGCTGGAGAACCTGAGATAACAAGGTGTAGAGCTGGATGAACGCAGCAGGTCAAGTAGTATCAGAGGAGCAGGAAAGCTAACGTTTCAGGTCTAGACCCAGCATTATCC
>NC_063350.1:10802553-10803953 GCF_021869965.1 Rhincodon typus
TAAAGAATACCAATTATTTTTAAACCCAAATTAAAGCAGCATTTGCCCGATCTGTATGGCTTGGTGCCATGTACCAATACCTTTACCTTTATAGCCATTGGAGGAGTTTTGCTGGAGATGCTATTGCTTTTACAGCAGTGTTGCAGTCAGCAGGGTCTTGTGTTTCAACACTGCGTAGTACATTAGCAGCACACAGTTTGGTGGAACACGAAGTACACATCATGGACCCTGGGGATCTGTTGTGATTTTCTCGGGAGGTGGTTATCTATTAAATAACATGGCAGTACTATTGCAGCCTGCTCAGGAAGTAGAAGCTGAATAAGCTGAACATTACACCAAGGATAGGTAGACTTTGCTGAAGCAGGTACATCAATCTTACTGATGTTTATGTACATGGGAAACCGACAGTGAGTTTACACACAGCACGCTCCCACAAACAGCAATGTGATAACAATCAGTTCTGTTTTTGTGATTTTTTCATTCATTAATGGGATGAGGACGTCGCTGATGTCACCCATCCCTAATTGCCCAGCGGGCAGTTCAGAGTCAACCACATTGCTGTGGGTCTGAAGTCACATGTTGGCCAGATCAGGCAAGGATAGCAGTTTCCTTCCCTAAAGGGCATTAGTGAACCAGATGGGTTTTTCCAATAATGGACAAATATTGGTCATCATTAGACTCTTAATTCCAAATATTTTATTGAATTCAAATTCCACCATCTGCCGTGGTGGGATTTGAACCCGGGTTCCCAGAATGTCATCTGGGTCTCTGGATTAACAGTCCAGCGTTAACACCACTAGGCCGTTGCCTCCCCTTGTTGACTGACAGATCAATATTGGCCAGGACACTGGCAATAACCTCTCTGTTCTTCTTTCAAAATGGGATATTTTACAGAGTTTAATAACTGATGGTGGGCAGCAAATGTAGGAAGTGAATTTCCCAGTCAGCCGCGCTGCAGAAGGTCATTACAGTATACTGCTCACAGATTGGTGACCATGGACTTTCACTGGATTGGAAACTGGGTGAAGTGTCGGACGAAAGTCAGTTTTGGAGTGAAAGATTATGAAAATGGGAAAGGTAAGCAAAATCATAGAATCCCTACAGAGTGCAAGCAGGCTATTCAGCCCATCGAATTCACATCAAACCTCCAAAGAGCACCCTACTCAGTCCCATCCCATTCCTGTAACCCTCCATTTCCCATGGCTAACCCACCTAGCCTGCACATCCCTGGACACTATGGGTAATTTAGCACGGCCAATCCACCTAACCTGTACATCCCTGGACACTATGGGTAATTCACCATGGCCAATCCACCTAACCTGCACATCCCTGGACACTATGGGTAATTCACCATGGCCGAACACCTAACCTGCACATCCCTGGACACTATGGGTAATTCA
>NC_063350.1:10803963-10815321 GCF_021869965.1 Rhincodon typus
CATGGCCGAACACCTAACCTGCACATTCCTGGACACTATGGGTAATTCACCATGGCCGAACACCTAACCTGTACATCTTAGACTGCGGCACAAAACCACAGCATCCAGACGAAACCCACGCAGACATTGGGAAAATGTGCAAACTCCACACAGTCGCCCAACGCTGGAATCGAACGCAGGCCCCTGGCGCTGTGAGGCAGCAGTGCTAACCGTGAATGTCTGCAGAAATTTTAAATAAACGACTCAGACAATAGCTGTAAAGATGGTGCAGCTGCCAATACTCACAGAAGGAAACAATCCTGTCATATGGTGACTCCTTTCCTACTGCTGAAGTAATGAAAAAGAAACAGGCAATGTAAGCCATTGTTTGTAAGATACACCAGACTTGGACATCACGACAGATGGGGCAGTAATCTAGTTCGCAGGCTTTACTATTGAGGAGCTACATCAGACTAGGAAGGTCTAGGTTGGTTTCTGAATTAGAAGGCTGTAAGATCAAGTCCTGTGTCGCAGCACTGCACTGAGGGAGAGCTACACCATCAAAGGCAACAATTCCTTTTGAGGGGATCTTAAATCGAAGCAACAACAACAAATAAAAATTTCTGGCGAAAATCAGCAGGTCGGCAAACAGAAAGCAGATAATATTTTGAGTCTCTTGACCCTTCTTTGGAACTTATTCGGGAGAAAGAGGGAAAGAAAAGTTGACATTGGGGACCAGCGTTAAGTGAAAATGGGTTGCCCGTGCTGAAAACAGCCCATAATTTGAGAGGGCCTTTGGTGCGAGGTTGGGGTAAGGACAAGTGAGAAAGTGCTCAGGCCCTAAAATTATTGAACTTAATACTGAGTCCCGCAGGCTGCAGCAAACCTGAGACAGAGATGTCAGCCAGGGAACAGGGTGGTGTGTCAAAGTGGCAGGCAACAAGGATATTTTACAAACAGAACGTAGGTGTTCCACAAATTGGTTACCCAGTCTACGTTTCATCTCCCCACTGTACAGGAGACCACAGTGGGGACAGTGAATACAGTAGACTGGACTGTGTGGAGCAAAAACAAAGTTGCTGGAAAAGCTCAGCAGGTCTGGCAGCATCTGTGAAGAAAAAATCAAGAGTTAACATTTCGGATCCAGTGACCCTTCCTCAGAACTGATGGTGGGTGGGAAAACGTCAGTTTATTTGCAGAAAAACATAGTCCCCATTAACAACTATTCACCCTCCCAGCCTGATCATTATCAACTCTTTGTCTATCCAACTGCTCTTCTCTCTCTTTGGGCTCTATCCTATCGTTTACTCCCTACCCCATCCCCCTCCCTATTTTCTGCATATAAACTGACGTTTTCCCAGCCACCATCAGTTCTGAGGAAGGATCAACGGACCCGAAACGTTAACTCTGTTTTCTCCTTCACAGATGCTGCCAGACCTGCTGAGTTTTTCCAGCAACTTTGTTTCTGTTCCTGATTTACAGCATCCGCAGTTCTTTTGGTTTTTATAAAATACAACATTATTTGAAAATGAGCCAGGAAGGTATCCCTGATGTCCTGGCCAACACCATGAAGAAAAACAGAGGATCTCGTTGCAATCTCTTTGCCATTTTTGGGAGCTTGTTGTGCACCACTTGCCTTCTGCTTTTACTGTGGCAGCATCACAGACTGTCATATTCCTCATACCACGTCAGTTACTTCAGGCACAGATGTTTAATCAGGTGTACAGTATTTTTGGGGAGGGGTCACATGTTATTATCTTAAAGAGTGCGATGCAGACTAACCTCGAATATTGGTCTCAAATACAGAAGCGTTAACGTCTATGTTGAAGTCCATTCCATCCTGAAGAACATGAAAAACCCTCTGAAATTCGGTAACGTTACCCAGCACCTGAATGCAGGAGAGATTGGGACAGTGTGAGAGAACCTGTTCATTCAGCACCTCCTCCCTCCCCCATCACCACAACCACGACAGCAAACCTGTGGGGAAGTCATTAGCAATGGCCACTTGGGGTACGTACGGAAAAGTGACAACTATTGTGGAGCTGTACAACACACAAACCACTTCGAGAGTGAGGCGATGGAGGACAGGTTGGTGTTGGTCATGGAGGAGGACCATTCCCCCATCCATTTTCATTCTCAATACCTGACTGAAGCTGAATTAGGACTCCCACAAGGTTTAGTTCATGCAGGATCCTTCCAGACATTAAAAAGAGGCAGTATTTGGCCCATCGTCTCGGTCTGGTTTGCAGATCATGGATAAAAGGGGCAGTTTGTCATGTAATCCCTCACAAGTGAATCATTCCTCTTATTGCTTGTTAGTTAAAGATACCATGTCTACTTGCCTAACCCCACACCCACAACCAGTAGATCAGATTTCCACATGGAAACTAATCTTGAACAGAAGATTCCAAAGCACGTTTCCCCCAGCAAAACAGTGAGAGCAAGAAACAGATTGTAACCACAACTTTTGCCTCATGCAATTCAGCTGTGTTCCTGCTTGGACCCCTAAGGGGAAAACTGTTAATTCTTCAGAGACATTCTGATCTCATTCAACCACTGATCGCAGGCCCAGGTGTGCTCATTGGGCTAGACGCTATTTCTGTATATGAACAGGAGGTCTCAAGAAATTGAGCTCATTTAACTTGGGATCATTAAGGTTTGGCTGGATTTGGATTTGATGTTCTTAAAGTGAAGGGATAGGAAGCTAACTCCATCCTACACACACTCCTGTCCTTTTATTACATTTCTTCAGAGTTTTTTTAAAAGTACATGTTTATGCCATTAAAAGAAATGTTAAATTTGATTATTTTCTGTAGACAATATTCCTCAATCTCATTCTTGAAAAAGAATGCATCACTTGCTCATTAGGGGATGAACTCATTTTTAAAAAATGTATGTCTCGACTTTTAAAGGCCCAAGGGAATGGGTCTCCCACTCCTTTCTAGAACCACTGTAGACCTCAATCATTGGAAAGAAAAATAGCAGTAGTAATGAGTTTCCCTGGCTTAGACTGCATCAGATTAGTATCCATTTCACAACAAAGCACAAGCTTCAATTCCAATCAATAACACTCTTCCCCCTTTTTAAATGCCCCATGGGATGAGAGTGTTAACGGCAAAGCAACATTTGTTGCCCATCCTTAATTATCTTTTTTTCTTTATCATTAACAGGATGAGGGCGTCTCTGGGTAGGCAGCATTTATTGCCCATCCCTAATTGCCCCGAGGGCAGTTGAGAGTCAACCACATTGCTGTGGGTCTGAAGTCACATGTAGACCAGACCAGATAAGGATGGCAGTTTCTTTCCCTAAAGGACATTAGTGAACCAGGTGGCTGTAGGTCCCCAAGCGGAAAATGAGACGTTGTTCTTCCAGTTTACACTGAGCTTCGATGTAGCACTGCAGCAAGCCTGAGACAGAGATGTTGGCCAGGGAACATGTGGTGTATTGAAGTGGCAGGCAACTGGTAGGTCAGGGTCTTTTTTGTGGACAATACACATTCTACAAAGCAGTTACCCAGTCTACGTTTCATCTCCCCAGTGTAGAGGAGACCACATTGTGAGCAGCGAATGCAGTAAACTAGAGTGAGTGAAATGCACCTAAATTGCTGCTTCACCTGGAAGGGTCCTTGGTTAGTGAGGAGGGAGGAGGTAAAACAGGCAGGAGTTACACCTTCTGTGATTGCATGAGAAGGTGCCATGGGGCTGTGGGGTGCTGTTGGGAATGGAGCAGGAGTGGACCAGGG
Organism: Rhincodon typus; assembly: GCF_021869965.1. Lineage (NCBI taxonomy): Eukaryota > Metazoa > Chordata > Chondrichthyes > Orectolobiformes > Rhincodontidae > Rhincodon > Rhincodon typus. The sequence goes on from NC_063350.1 coordinate 10,807,685, forward strand.
TGTCCCAGAGGGGACAGTCCCTGCAGAAGGCAGACAAGGGAGGGGAGGGGAATGTGTGTCTGGTGGTGGCATCTCGCTGGAGGTGGCAGAAATGGTGGCTAATGATCCTCTGGATCTGGATGCTGGTGGGATGGTAAATGAGGACATGGGATACCTATTATTGTGCATGGGAAAGGAAGGGGTGAGGGCCAAGTGTAGGAGTTGGGTCAGACATAGCTGAGGCTCCTGTCAACCACAGGGGTGGGGAATCCTTGGTCAGGAAGAAAGCAGACATTTTGGAGGCTCCAAAATGTAGAAACTGGCATCATCGGAACAGACGGGACAGAGACGGAGAAACTGGGAGAATGGAATGCAGTCTTTACAGGAAGCAGGGAATGAGGAATGTATAGTCCAGGGAAGTGTGCGAGTCAGTGGGTTTGTAATAGATATTGGTGGCCAGCCTATCCCCGGAAATGGAAACAGAGATGTCGAGGAAGGGAAGGGAGGAATCAAAGATGGACCAGGTGAAGGTGAGGGAAGGATGGAAACTGTAAGCGAACTTTTCCAATTTGGGACGAGAGAGGGAAGTAGCACTGACGATGTCATCAATGTATGGCCCAATGGTGCCCTCCTGCTCTTGCATTCTTTAACTGGCAACAAAACCAATGGCGGGGAGAAAGATTGTCTGAAAAAGGAGGGTTGGAGAAAAACTGGCTTGGACTGAACACGTCGGGTCCAGACAATCCAATCAACTGAAGCACGAATGTACACTTACCAACAGAGTGTCCAATGCATCGATCAATGTCAGGGAAAAGCTGCAAATGCAGAAAATAAAATTACCTTTTCGCACAGTAATGGATGTTTGACCCACCAAATTGACTGCTAACCTGCTGGGATTAGTGGCTATAAAATAAATTGTGTGCGCTTAACCTCCAGAGAATTTTTATTCACTTTCTCTCCCAAAGGGTATCTGACCAGGATGAATTCATAGATCATCATAGAATCCCTACAGTGTGGAAATAGGCCCTTCAGCCCAAGTCCACACCGACCCTTGGAGTATCCCACCCAGACCCACACCCCTATAACCCACCTAATCTACACATCCCTGAACACTATGGGCAATTTAGCATGGCCAATCCACCTAGCCTGCACATCTTTGGAGTGTGGGAGGAAACTGGAGCACCCGGAGGAAACCCACACAGACATGGGGAGAATGTGCAAACTCCACAGAATTCTGATGCTGTAGTTCTCTTCAGCCTTTCAGTAACTGGTCATTCCTCACTTCTGGCCTTACAACCTCCACTTGAGGTCAGCAAAGCCAACTGGGAGAGAAACTGAATTAAAGCCTTTGTAGGCTGAGTAGGCAAGTACTACAGGATACATACCATTCTGTAGGTTTGGGGACTGGTTCCTGTTTGCAAATTAAAACATGATGCCTACCCACCCTAATGCGTTTCTATTAACCCTCAAGCGTTACTGGCAGGGCCAGAACCCATTGCCCATCATCAGTTGCTGCTGAGAAGGCAGTGGTGAGATGCCTTCTTGAACCACTCCAGTCCCTGTGAGGATGACACTTCCACAATGCTGCTGTGGCACAAACCTGATGTTGTTGCCGCTGTTGAATAAAGAAGCACAAAATGGATACAGAGCAGAATGAAGACATTCATTCCATCTTTTCAGTGCTGCCCCTCCGAATGAGAAATTCTTCACTCACTGTCAGGGACAACGTTTCTCCTATTGCTATTGCTTCTTTTGCCAATTACTTTAAAGCTTTTCAGGGTTATGGGGAAAGGCAAGGGAGTGGACTTGGTTGAGTAGTCCTGACAGAAATCCAGTACACACATGAAGGACTGAATGGACACCTTCTGTCCTGTAAATATTCTATGATTCTCGAACTGCTCCAAGTAGCTTTATAAATTCCCTGTTCCCCCAATACTCTTAAGTGCTGTTTCGGAAGCCCCAAAAACCTGGTTGCTCAAATACCGAGGGCAAATTTAAGAAAGAAAGAAAAATAATATTTTCAAGTAGCAAACAGGCAGCAGCTTTAAATTAAATCATATAGACGCACCCACATTAATTTAAAAACTACAATACCCATGACATGAAAAAGCAAAAGAAGATGCTAAAAGTAAAATTTCCGAAGAAGGCACCTAACAGTCCCCTTCTAAATCCTGTACCTTAGAAATTCCAGTTCTCATGGATTTACTGTGGGCCCCACTCCACTAATTCCTGCTCCCATAAATGTGAATCAACATTGGACCGTATCAGCCTTTGCTAACGTCTTAATAATTTTGGCATGTGTAGCTACAGTACAGATACACCGGCCCAATGACGGGTGAAGAAATATGCATCTACTTTATTTTCAGAAACCTTAACCGTTCAGAGGCACAAAGTCAATTTGCTGTAAGTAACACTGCGTAACGGCACGGAGTTTAGCTGCTACATGCATAAGTTTTCAGCTCCAGCTCAGATGGAGCTAGCATTTAATGATTGTTTTGCATCTGTACAAAGCAAAGGCATCTCAAGTGATATCTGTGGACACACTGCCTTTAGGTATAGTCATATGCAAAATCTGGATCAATTAGAAATGGGACACCCCTTCGCTTACTCCAAATGTTAACTGCAGCACCTTTGCTAAACTCAACTATAGAAACATAGAAAATAGGAGGAGTAAGCCATTCAGCCCATCAAGTCTGCTCTGCTATCAATATGATCATTGCTGCCTAGTTTGCTTAGAACTTTATAGATTTCTATGAAATAAATCGCCCTCCACACCACTCTCCCACCTCTCTTTTTCTAAACTCCAGTGATTAAAGTCCTAACTGATCCAGCCTCTCTTCATATGTCTGTCCTAGCATCCCAGGAATCAGTTCATTGCACCCGCTCCATAGCCAGAACATACCTCCTCTGATAAGGAGACCAAAACCACATACAATATTCCAGGGTGTGGTCTCACCAAGGCCCCTGTAAATTTGCAGCAAGATTATCCCTGCTCCTGTAATCAAATCCTATTGCCACGAAGGCCAACATAGATTTTCTTCTTCATTTGCATGCTTATTTTCAGAGAATGGTGTACAACACACTCAGGTCTTGTTGTACTTCCCCCTTTCCCAATCTATTGCCATTCTGATAATGATCTGCCTTCCTGATTTTGCTTCCAAAGTGGATAACCTCACATTTACCCACATTATACTTTATCAAAACAGAGATTAAGCTTGGGACTTCCCAAACTAATTGCTATGCATTTCCTCAATTGAGATATCTCATCAAAATGCCTTAACTTGTCAAAAAGTATTCAGTACACAGTTGTTGTTTTCTCCTGAATATGCTTGCATATTCACACAAAGATATAAGTAAATTAACCCAAAGCTTAGTGATTGCTGATTTTGAATAGCTTGAGTTGGGATTGGGTTCTTTCATCCACTTCAAAACATTTAGTATAAATTTATTATTTTGAAAAATCCTTTATTCGCTAGATAATGAATGCAGCTGGAGGTCAATTAAAACTTACCTGCCCCATGTATCCTGACCATCACAGGTCAAGGGTCGCAGTTCATCATAAGGAAAAGCGTTCTCCAGGTAATTGTTGTAGGCATGATAAAACATATCCTTAACTCGCTGTCTGTGACCGGAAATGGGGGATGTGGGGAGGGAGAGAAAAAAAACAAACATCGCTTAGAGATTTTCCGTGCAGTTTGTTTTAATTTTCCAACCAAACCCCAGAGAAGCACAAAGCCCAAACACTTAGAACTATAGAAGTGCTTATGTTGGAAGGAAGTTAAATTAGCGAGGTCACAATGTGGTCTCTTCTACAATGGGGAGACCAAAGGCACGCTGGGAGACCATAGAGTTGTAGAGTCATAGAGGCAGACCCTTTAGTCCAACCAGTCCATGTCGAACATAACCCCAAACTAAACTAGTCCCACCTGCCTGCTCCTGGTCCTCCTATTCTTGTACTTATCCATGTGTCTTAAACGCTATAACTGTTCCCGCATCCACCACTGCCTCTGGAAGTTCATTCCACATGTGAACCACCCTCTGTGTAAAAAAATTTGCCCCTTCTCTTTTTTTTAAAATCTCTCCCAGTCACCTTAAAAATAGGCCCCCAGTCTTAAAATGCACCAGCCTACGGAAAAGACACCTGCGATTTATCTTATCTATACATCCATTCATCTTACCATGATCTTATAAACTTCCATAAGGGCATCTCTCAAACTCCCACATTCCAGTGAAAAAAGTCCCAGCCCATCCAGCTTTTCTTTATAACTTAAACATTCCATACCCAGCAAAATCCTGGCAAATCTCTTCTGAACCTTCTCTAGCTTAATAATATGGCCCGTTCAGTCAGCAAGTGTGACTCCAACTTTCCCACGGCCAGTAATTTGACTTCTCCACATTGCTCTGACACTTACATTTGTGTCTTTGGTCTACCGCTAAATTTTTCAAATCTCACAGATGGAATTTGTTCAAATTTGTAAAAAATTTGTTGTTGGGATGTGAGCATCACCAAAAAGGCCAGCAGTTTTTTTTTTAACCCATCTCTACCTTCCCTCTGGGTGACTTCCTTGGCTATTTCAGAGGCAAGCAAGAGTCAACGACATTGCTGTAGGTCTGGAGTCACATGCAGGCCAAACCAGGTAAGCGTGGCAGATTTCCTGTGACAGGTCAACACCATTACAGGTATATGGAAATCTATGAGAGCGTTAGGGTTAGGCAGATTTCCTTTCCTAAAAGAGGTTAATGAACCAGGTGGGATTTTATGACAAAATAGCAGTTTCATGATCATTATTGAGGAGGCTTCCCTTTTATTCCAATGGGTCAGGGAATCAGAGAAGGAGTAGTACCCTTGGAGTGCTGAAAGGGGAGGATAGATTTTGGTCGTGGCATCATACCGATGGTAGTGGAAACGGCAGAAAATGATCCATTGAGTTTTACCATCAAGAATTTTAGATGTTTCAATCAAACCAGTTTCTCATTCTTCTAAACTCCAGGGAATATAAGCCTAACATACTCCATCTCGAGGGCAATCCTTTTAGCTCAGGTGTCTGGAACGGGAGTTCAGGTCTTTGTACAGTAACCTGATCAGTATACCCTGAATAAAAGAAAAATTCCAAACAGCAACAGCAGGTCACTACAAAAATTTCCTTTATGATCATACGCTCCCTGACAGATAAAAATGTCTATCAGCTATTGTCTGACACCTATGGAAACATCATGATATTTCAAACCAGGCTACCAAGAAATCTACACTAATTGTCTCTGAAGCAGGAAACCATAAACCTATCTTTTACTTAAAACTGGATTAACAAGTTAGTTGCCAGGTTGCGAACAGGTTTGTACATAAGTCAGAGCACAACGCAGGACATAGCTGTTCATAAATCCAAGGAAATGTTCAAATGTTAGACCTTTAACATTAATGTTAATACATCCCCGTATGGGATCACATTCATAAATACGAGCATTCATAAGTCAAATGCTTGTAAATCAAGGTCCTCGTGTATTTACAAAATGCAACATTACAGATGTCTTCCTCTACCCAAACAAACAGCCATCATCACAGAAGTCTCTCTCTATATGTGTTCAAGGTACTCAATTAGTGCCCTCCATCTCTTGATCCTTCACCTTAATAATACAACTAACGTACCAGCAACAATCTATTGAGGTACAGTTGGTTACCTGGTTGAGAGGGTACACTTTCTACCTATTATGTAACATAACATGCAAGGATTAAACTGGATAAGTCAGTGGCAAGAATATACCAGATAGAATACAAGGTGAAGTGTGAAGTTATCCTCTTTAATTGGAAAAACAGAAAAGCAGATTTTTTTTTAACATTGTGAGGTACTGAGGAATATGTTGGTATTCAGGAGGATCAGACTCTAACTGAACATGCAGAAACAGCAAGCAATAATTTGTTAGCCTTTATTATGAAGGGATTGGAGTATGGGTAAATAAGTACTACTTTAGATAGAGCCTCAGTGAGGTGACTCTTGGAGTAGTGTGTAATGTTGGTCTTTTTACCCAAGGAAGGGACACACTGTCTTACAGAAAGATTGACTTTTGGGACAAATTAATTTTTCAATGTGGAGACTGAGCAGATTAGGCCTAAATTTTCTTGAGCTCAGAGGAATTAGAGGTTTTTGAAGCATTTAAATTCTTGAGAGATTTCATAGGTTAGATACTGGGACAATGTTTGCCTTGAATGGGATCACAATCTCAGAATGAGTGGCCTGTCATTTAGGATTGGGATGAGGAAAAATTTCTTCACTTAGAGTTGTCAATCTTTGGAATTCTCTATCCCAAAAACTTTATGAGTACTTAACCACTGAGGATATTCAAAACTGAGATTGATAAAGTTTGGATACTGAAGAAATCAAGGAACATGGGGAGAGTGCAGAAAGCTAAATCGGTCATAACTTTACTGAATGAGAGAGCAGGCTTGATGTGCCTATTGGTCTACTTCTGCTCCTATTTCTTCTGATCAGCTACATCCAGACAGTCCTGCTCTGTTTGGCAAATGGTAAGTCCTCTAAGTGCACATGGTTGGAGGGTGGGGGAGGGATCCTGTTCTAGTTTAACCAGATAATACCACAGTTTTCCACTGACCTCCTTGGTTATGAGGACAGTGAGGAGTAAAGCCTGGATTCCAATAATGAGCCATGTTTGTCTACTCAAATCACCAGTTGTATTCTGCAACACCATGGACATATGACCCAAATGTCAGATGGTCTACCACAGAGGCTCAATTTGTTTCCAACCTTCCATAACTAAATCGACCATCTTAGTGCCACCTTGACCCCAGAGAGGCCACTATGAAATCAGATGGGTTCGATGGCAAACTTGGTCACAAAATTACTAACAAACACAGGATCAGGCCCTTTCAAAGCAGATAGCAGTCATCAGCAGTTCCTCACAAGTGGCACAATGAACTAAGCAACGCAATGCAAATGTGTGTTTTGTATCATAGTACGGACATTATATCCCATCAGTCCAGATCATCTCATTTCACAAAGGATGTGAGTGCACTACAGAGAAAGTACAGATGAGATTTGCAAGTATGTTGCCAGGAATGGAGAATTTCAGCACGAGGCAAGATTGGATACGCTAGATTTGTTTTCTTTCAAATTTGAGGATAAGGTGTGATGTAAATTTAGGTGTATAAAATTAAGGATTCAAGATAGAGTGGATAGGAAGGACCCATCTCCTTTAGCATTGAAATCAATGACTTGAAGGCACAGATTACAGGGGAACAAAACAAAAATTGCTGGCAAAATTCAGCAGGTCCGGCAGCATCTGTGGGGAGAAAGCAGAATTAACGTTTCAAGTCTGGTGACCCTACGTCAGAACTGAAGGTTCTTAGAAGGGTGCCAGTTCATCCAGTAGGTAGTTGGGAATCTGGAGTTCACCGCCTGAAAGGCTGGTAGAAGCAGAAACCCTCATCATATTTTACAAATTGAGGTGCTGCAAACAACCGGAATATGGGCAAAGAAAACGGGCATAGAATAGAAAAGGTTTGGCCAACACTGACACGGTGGGCTAAACTACCCTTTCTTTACTGTAGACAACAAGGTGCAGAGCTGGACGAACACAGCAGGCCAAGCAGCATCATAGGAGCAGAAAGGCTGATGTTTCGGGCCTAGACCCTTCATCTGATGAAG
>NC_063350.1:10815721-10849866 GCF_021869965.1 Rhincodon typus
TGCTGCTGCTTGGCCTGCTGTGTTCGTCCAGCTCTGCACCTTGTTGTCTCGGATTCTCCAGCATCTGCAGTTCCTACTACCCCTTTCTGTACTGTACATCTTTCTATGTTAGCTTCTCAAGTGCCAGAGGTTTAGTGTTGCATCGGGAACCATAATTCAGAACTGCACCAGGAAATTAAAGTCAACCTCCACCTATAACTTTTTGTCAGAAGGCAAAGTGATGTCAAGAAAGAACAAACTAGTAAACCCCGATTTATCAGTAGAAGTTTGGGGTTGCAATGGTGCTTTGTCTAAGCAGCCCAATGCTTGCTCAGAAAGGTGAAAGGCTAAGGCACAGTTCTCAAACCTAAGAACACTTTTCCATCGTGTCAAATGTAGTGCAATGTTTCCCCATCACCAAGTCAGACGGTATAAAGGTTCAAGTCCCACCTTCTGCAGGACAACTGCAAGTGGGTAATAAACAGCGACACTCACATTCTGTGAACGAATAAAAAAAAGCCACATCAGAACCTCTACTCCCAGGAAACTTAAGGAAGAGGTGCATTTATTTGCGGCGATGGCTTATCTTGCCCACGACTAATCAGGAACTCCCTTTTGCAACCCTATTTCCTTCAGGCAATGCAAGGCCAGCAGCACTGACCTGTATTGAGCCATTTCCTCCGCCTGCATTTCTTTGCCTTTTGCATTATGGCCCCCCGCTCCGATAACTATGCAGAAGCAGGCGGTGTAGAAGATTCCGAACATGGATTTATATTGATTCCGCTGCACCGCTCTTCCCGGGACGGTTTGATTGACAGCTGCAGTTCCCGGGACGGTTTGATTGACAGCTGCAGTTCCCGGGGCACGATCCCCCTCTCACAGCCCCTGTGCAAACCCGGAAGCAAACACCTCACTGCGCCTGCGCCTTGGGCTCAGCAGCGCAGACTCAGTCCCTGTGCTTCAGTTTCTCAATAGCTGGTTTTAATTGCGTGATATATTTTATGTTGCAACGTTGATGTGGTGCAGTTTCTCAATGGCCTTTCTTTTAATTGCATGATACATTTCATATTTACAACTATGTAGTGCACTTTCTAAATGTCTGCTTTTAATTGCATGATACATTTCATATTAGCCCAGCAATATATGTGGTGCAGTTTCTAAATGTCTGCTTTTAATTACAATGCATTTCATATTGCAACAATGCATGTAGAGCTGTTTTCAATGGCTGAGCTTTTAATTGCGTGATATATTTCATATTGCAATAATGCACATGGTGCAGTTTCTCATTGGCTCTGTTTCAGAGTCATGAAGTCGCACAGTCCGGAAACACACGCTTCAGTCCAATTTGTCCATGCCTGACCAAGTTTCGATTGATTGATTTGTTGTTGTCACATGTACCAGATGCAGTGAAAAGTGTTTGTTTTGCGTGCTATACAGGCAGACTGTACCTTAGAAAGTGCATCAGGGTAGCAGAACAGTGTGCAGGGTACAGTGTTATAGCTGCTGAGAAGGTGCAGAGAGAGAGATCAACATTAACATTTGAGGAATATGTTCAAAAGTCTGATAATAGCCGGGAAGAAGCTGTTCTTGAATCTCTTCATACGTGCATTCAAACTTTTATATCTTCTGCCTGACGGAAGAGGGTGGAAGAGAGTGTAATCTTGGTGGGAGGGGTCTTTGATTATGTTGGTTGCTTTCCTGAGGCAGTAGGAAGTGTAGATGGAGTCAATGGATGGAAGGCTGGTTTGTGTAATGGACTGGGCTGTGTTCACAACACTGTAATTTCTCGCAGTCTTGGGCAGAGCAGTTGCCATACCAAGCTATGATGCATCCAGATAGGATGCTTTGTATGGTGCATCTATAAGAATTGGTAAGAGACATTGTGGACATGCCAAATTTCCGTAGTCTCCTGATGAAGTAGAGATCTTGTGCTTTCTTGACTGTTGTGTTGACGTGAGTGGAGCAGGACAGATTGTCGGTGAACATCACTCCCAGGAACTTAACGGTCTCGACCATCTCTACCTCAGCACTATTGATGCAGACAGGGGCGTGCCCTCCACTCCACTTCGTGAAGTCAATGACCGGCACCTTCATTTTGCTGATGATGATGGAGAGATTGTTGTCTTTACACCATGCTACTAAGGACTCAGTCTCTTTCCTGTACTCTGTATCATCGTTGTTTGATCTGACCTAAAATGGTTGTGTCATCAGCAAACTTTTAAATAGAGTTGGGGGGAAATTTGGCCGCATAATCGTGAGACTGTAAGGAGTATAGTAGGGGGCTGAGTACACAGCCTTGTGGGGCATGAGTGTTGAGGATTATTGGGGAGGAGGTGTTGTTGCCTATCCTTGCTGATTGCGGTCTATGAGCCAGGTAGTCGAGGATCCAGTTACAGAGGGGGAGCCGAGACCTAAGTCTCGGAGCTTAGAGATGAGTTTGTTTGGAATTTTGATGTTGAAGGCAGAACTGTAGTCAATAAGTCGGAGCGTTATGTAGGCATCCTTGTTATCGAGATGTTCAGGGATGAGTGCAGGGCCAGGGAAATGGCATCTGCTGTGGACCTGTTGTGCCAGTAGGCGAATTGCAAAGGGTCAAGGCAGTTTAGTAGGCTGGAGTTGATGTGAGCCATGACTAACCTCTCCAAGCATTTCATAATTATGGAGGTCAGGGCCACTGGGTGGTAGTTGTTGAGGCACGCTGCATGGTTTTTCTTTGGCACCGGGATGATGGTGGTTTTCTTGAAGCAGGTGGGGAATTCAGATCACAGTAAGGAGAGGTTAAAGATCTCTATGAATTCTCCTGCCAGCTGGTCCACACAGGATCTGAGTGCACAGCAGAGACTCCATCCACATCAGTCGCTTTCTGTGGTTCACACTGAAGGAGGCTGATCTAAAATCTACAGCAGTGACTGTGCGTATGGGTACATCTGAGGCTGTTGGGATGGGTGACATCATTTAACTAACCTTCTGTTCAAAGTGAGCACAGAATGCATTGAGCTTGTCAGGTAGGGATGTACTATTGTCTGCGATTCTGGCCGACATCGATTTGTAGCCCATTATGTTGTGTAAGCCTTGCCACAAATGATGGGTGTCTGTGTGGGTAGTCTGCATCTCAAGTATAGTTTGGTATTGCCTCTTGGCATTTCTGATGGCCTTAAGGAGGTCACACCTGGATTTCCTGTATAGGTCAGGGTTGCCCGACTTGTATGCCTCAGACCTGGACTTCAGTCAGAAGTGGATTTCCATTGTTTCCGTTTGGGTAACATTTGGATTAACTTCTTCGGCATGCAGTCTTCTACACACTTACTAATGAAGTCTGTAACGGTAGTGGCATATTTATTTAGGTTGACTGCTGAGTTCTCAAATATGGACCAGTCCAGTAAATCTAAGCAGTCCCATAGCAGGTCTTCCATTGCCTCAAGACCAACACTGCACTACTTTCTGCACTGGTTCCGCACATTTCAATTTCTGCTTGCAAACAGGGTGGAGGATCACGGCGTTGTGATCTGATTTTCCAAAATGCGAACAGGGGATGGAACAGTAGGCATCTTTGATAGTTGCATAGCAATGGTAAAGGATGTTCAGACATCTGATGGGATGGGAGATGTATTGATGGCATTTTTGGTAGCACATTCTTAAAGTTGACCTGATTGAAATCACCGACTATGATGAACAAGGCCTCGGGATATTCTGTCTCAAGACTGTTTGTAGCGTTGCATATTTCGTCAATTGCACTCTTCACTTGCACATGGGTTTGGATGTAGACCACTCACGCCGAAGGTAGTAGGGACGACACGTTACTGTAGGATATTCTAGATCCGGGCAACAGTAACTCGCCAGGGTCACCACATCTGAGCACCAGGAGGTATTGATTAGGAGGCAGACCCCACCGTCAAGTTTCCCAAACTAACCTAGTCCTACTTGCCTGCATTTGGCCCATTTCCTTCTAAACCTTTCCTATTCATGTACCTGTCAAATGTCTTTTAAATGTTGTAACTGTACCTGCATCTACCACTTTCTCTGGCAGTTCATTCCACACATGAACTACCCTCTGTGTGAAAATGTTGCCTCTCTGTTCCCTTTAAAACCTTCTCCTCTCATATTTCACACTGCAACATTGCATGTGGTGCAGTTTCTCAATGGCTGTGTATTAATTTGAAATTACCCAATATATTTCATATTGAAATGATGCACATGGTGAAGTTTCTCAATGGCTGTGCTTCTTTTAATTTCACTTTTTTAAAATTCACTTGTGGGATGTGGGCAGCGCTGGCTGGGCAGTATTTACTGCCCGTCCCTTGTTCTCCTTGAGAAGGTGGAGGTGAGCTGCTTTCTTGAACTGCTGCAGTCCACCTGCTGTAGGTTGACCCAAAATGCCCTTAGGGAGGAAATTCCAGGATTTTGACCCAACGACAGTGTAGGACCAGCGATATATTTCCAAGTCAGGATGGTGAGTGACTTGGAGGGGGAACTTGGAGGTGGTGGTGTTCCCATATGTCTGCTGCCCTTGTCCTTCTAGATGGAAGTGGTCGTGAGTTTGGAAGATGCTGTCTAAGGATCTTTGGTGAATTTCTGCAATGCATCTTGTAGATAGTACAAAAACAGAATTGCTGGAAAAACTCAGCAGTTCTGAGGAAGGGTCACCAGACCTGAAACGTTAACTCTGATTTTTTCTTCACTGATGCTGCCAGACCTGCTGAGCTTTTCCAGCAACTTCTGTTTTCGTTCCTGATTTACAGCATCCGCAGTTCTTTCAGTTTTTATTGTAGATAATACACACTGCTGTTACTGAGCATTGGTGGTAGGGGGAGTGGATGCTTGTGAATATGGTGCCAATCAAGTGGGCTGCTTTGTCCTGGATGGTGTCAAGCTTTTTGAATGTTATTGGAGCTGCACACATCCAGGCAAGTGGGGCGTATTTCATCACACGCCTGACTTGTGCCTTGTAGAGAGTGGACAGGCTTTTGGGAGTTAGGAGTTGAGTTATTCTCTGCAGTATTCCTAGCTTCTGACCTGTTCTCATAGCCACTGTGTTTATGTGATGAGTCCAATTGAGTTTCTGGTCAATGGTAACCTCCAGGATGTTGATAGTTCAGTGATAGTAACACCTTTGAATGTCAAAGGCAGTGGTTAGATCACCTCTTATAGAGTCATAAAGTCATAACTAAACTCGTCCCATTTGTTTGCATTTGGATGATATCTCTATAAACTTTTCCTATTCATGTACCTATCCAAATGTCATTTAAATGTTGTAACTGTACCTGCATCTACCACTTCCAGTGGCAGTTCATTCCACTATTGCCTGGCATTTGTGTGGCGTGAATGTTACTTATCACTTGTCAGCCAAGTCTAAATACTGTCCAGATCTTGTTGTATTTGAACATGGTCTGCTTCACTATCTGAGGAGTTGCAAATGGTGCTGAACATTGTGCAATCTTGATTTTAGGATGGAGGGAAGGTCATTGATGAAGTAACTGAAGACGGTTGGGCCTAGGACACTACCCTGAGGAACTCCTGCAGAGATGTCCTGAAGCTGAGATGACTGACGTCTAACTGCATGGTATATTTCATGTTGCAACAATGGATATGGTGTCGTTTTTCAATGATTGTGCCTCCTTTATTTGAATGGTGCACTTCATATTGCAACTTTGCATGAGCTGCAGTTTCTCAATGGCTTTGCATTAATTTGTAATTTGCATGACACATTTCATATTGCAACAATCTTGTGCAGTTTAGTTCAATGGTTGTGCTTCTTTTAATGATACGTTGCATTTCATATAGCAATAGTGTTTGTGCTTCAGTTTATCAATGGCTGGCATTTTTTGTAATTGCATTGTACATTTCGTATCATGCAGTTAATAAAGGATACTCCAACTACTCTTGACAATGATGGTCCAAACCAAGCCCATCCACCCCCTCCAGCTCCTTTTGCAAAGCTGTTGCTGCCAGAGCATTAAAGAAGACACTTGGGTGCACAAATACAGTCAGTGTCTCTCTTAACGTCTCCTGGGAAATACTGGTGGGAATCAACTGTGCCCAAGACCTACCCCAAAAAAGCAGAAATGGATTGGAGAATTCTTTGGTCCTTCCAAACAGCCTGAAAAGGAGAATACAGAACTCTCAGAAGATAAAGTCAGTAGCAGCAAGGCTGAAACAAGCAAAGCTCCAAGAACGGCACCTGATTGCCTGAGGATTTGGAGGAAGCTGCTTTAGACGAAGAAAACTGAACATGTCTTACCCATGACCACATCTATTACTTGAATAGACCTCCCTTGACATGTATGTTTGTATATATGTCTATTCCTATGTAATATGGATTTCCTAGTTGTCTTGTACAGAAAGTTAAATATCATTAGAAGCCATAATTATTGGACCAATTCAAATGTTACTGGATAAATGTTTTGGTCCAGGGCCGGTGGTCCCTCAGCTAAATGAGACTTGCAGTCTACATTGTTATGTTTGTTTACATTACATCTTTTGAACCCCTGCTCTAGTTGATGGATGAGATTGGACATGAGATGAAATCTTTCATAATACATGACCTGTAATCTAATGTTTTAGTGGCCTTGCTGTATCTTTGCAAATTGTCTTTTTTATAATAAACTTTTAAACTTTGTGCAAAAGAAAATACATTAGCCAGGATCCTGTAAAGAATACTAGTTTGGCCCCAGCAGGAATATGGCATCCAGTTCTTAGTGCCAAGCTTTGGGAAAGCTGTGAAGCGGTAGAGAGCATGCAGAAAAGATTTACAAGAATAATTCTAGAGTGAGGAATTCAGGTATGTAGATAGACTGGAGAAGTTGAGGCTGCATTTCTTGGAGAAGAGAAAGTTGAAAGTAAGTTTGATAGAGTTATTCGAAACCTTGAGAGGTCTGAACAGAGTAGATAGGGGAAAACTGTGTCAATACAGTGTGGAGCTGGAGGAACACAACAGGCCAGGCAGCATCAGAGGAACAGGGGAATCGACGTTTCGGGCCTGGACCCTTGATCAGGACTCTGATGAAGGGCATCCAAGCCCAAAACATCAATTCTCCTACTCCTCTGATGCTGCCTAACCTGTTGTGTTCCTCCAACTCCACACTGTCTTGACTCTGACTCCAGCATCCGCAGTTCTTGCTATCTCCTCGGGAAGAACTGTCCCAATCATGGAAAAATCAGCAACAAGTGGACACAAATTTAAAGTAGTTAGCAAACAATGTAAAGAAGCCATGAGGTAAAGTGTTCAGTAGCAGATCAGATCTGGAATGCATTGTCGAAAATTGTGATGGAGGCAAGGATCAACACAGGAAGGTGTTAGAGGGTTATTATTTTGAAAGGAAGAATGTGCAGGGTTACGAGGAGGAGACAGGAGAATGGCATGAGGTGAAATGCTCATTTTGGAGCTGGTGCAGATGTGATGGACTCAATGGCCTCTTTCTGTACTTTACCAATTCTGAAGATAATTGGCAAAATGCCAGGAAGAAAGGAAGGGACCGTTTGGAAGGGCAGTAGAAACAGATTCAATAATAATAAAGTTTAAAATGGAGGTGGATAAATACTTGAAGACCAAAAATGAACAGGCTTTTGGGAAAGAGCAAGGTAAATTGGGTACTTAGATTGTTTATTCAAACAGATAGCATAGGAACGATAGGCCCAATTGCTTCAGTTATTCTATGGTTAGACAAAGTAATGGAATTTTGTTTAGTGAAAATTACTTGGATGGTAAATCAGCTTGTCCTGTCTGGCCTTCTGTGAAAGCCAACTAAGTTGTAAAGTCCTGGAATGAACTGTATTTAGATTCCAAACAATACACTGCATTCCAAATGAAAGCTCACTACTTAAATAGATGAGAATTCAAAACAAAATCTGGGACAGGATATAAGAAAGAACTGACATGAATAATACTTTTATCAGACAGCTCTGTTGTTAAATGATTATATCAGAGGGAAACTAATCCTACCTTTGCTCCACTTAATAATTCATGAGCTCTGCAGTCTTCTGCAGCATTGAGTGCACAGAATAGCATTTACCTTCTTAGTATTGCATTTCTTGTTTAAGCTGGACATGCTCTGTGCAATTCCACATGGAATCCTGCCATTGCCTACATGGATGTAATTCACACCATGTGGATTTTCAGCAGGCTTCGAAACTTTTAAGAAGTGGTGTCGAGAATTCCATGCTCGATTGAACAGAGATGTTTATAAATATTTCACGTTAATACTCCCCTCCAGATCTATAGAGTCTCATTTTAATTTTTCATTAAGCTTTTGCAACCTTTCCTGAGAGTGTACTATTCCATAAAAGATCTTATGGAAAACTCTTCTAAAAAAAATTGCCTAAAAGCTGTGCTTGCCTTTATTGGTCAGTGCATTGAATATAGGAGTTGGGAGGTCATGTTGCGGCTGTACAGGACTTGGTTTGGCCACTTCTGCAGTATTGTGTGCAGTTCTGGTATCCCTGCTATGGGAAGGATGTTGTGAAACTGGAAAGGGTTCAGAAAAGATTTACAAGGACGTTGCCAGGGTTGGAGGGTTTGAGCGATAGGGAGAGGCTGAATAGGCTGGGGCTATTTTCCCTAGAGCGTTGGAGGCTGAGGGGTGACCTTATAGAAGTTTATAAAATCCTGAGGGGCATGGATAGGGTAAACAGACAAGGTCTTTTCCCTAGGGTGGGGGAGTCCAAAACTAGAGGGCGTCAGTTTAAGGTTAGAGAGGAAAGATTTAAAAGGGACCTAAGGGGCAACTTTTTCATGCAGAGGACGGTGTGTGTATGGAATGAGCTGCCAGAGGAATTGGTGGAGGCTGGTACAATTACAACATTTAAAAGGCATCTGGATGGGTATATGAATAGGAAGGGTTTAGAGGGATGTGGGCAAAATGCTGGCCAAGTGGGACTAGAGATTTATATAGGATATCTGGTCAGCATGGATGAGTTGGACCGAAGGGTCTGTTTCTGTGCTGTATATCTCTGACTCTATGACAGTAGGGGGAGGTAATGGCATTAGCATTTGATTATGAATCCAGAGACTTAGGTAGTATTCAGGTGACCTGGGTTCAAATCCTGTCACAGCAGATAATGGTTTTGAATTCAGTGAAACTCTGGAACTAAGAGTCTCATGATGACCACAAAACCATTGTTTGTCGGAGAAACTCATGTGGTTCACTCATGCCGTCTAGGGAGAAAAATCTGTTGTTCTTACCTAATCTGGGCTACATGTGATGACACCAGAGCCACAAAAATTTGATTGGCTCTTAATTGCCTCTGCGTTATCATGGCTGAGCTATAAATGCTGACCCAGCTAGTCACACCTAAATCCCATGACTGAATAAAGAAATAAAGAGAAACACAAGCATGTTGATAGGAAAATCCCTTTTCACTGAAACTACTGTGCTCATCTATAGAGTGAAGTGGAGCTCAAATAACTCTGCACCAGCTTTTTACTAGCTTTTATGAATTTGGATTATCTATTAATCAAAAGGAGACAGTGATCATGAAGATTTTCCATGAAAACTCCAGATAGAGAAATTGCAGATGCTTCAAGTCTATTAGGTCAACCTTGGCTCAGGTTTAAAGATGTTAACAGGAGGATCAGAATCACACATTGGGCAGAGGGGGCTAGTAAGGGGTCATGCTGGAGAAATGCAATGTCTAGTGGTTTTATCACTGGAATATTAATTCTGTTTCTGGTTTTGAATCCTGCCAACAATTAGGGATGGGCAATAAATACCGGCCTAGCCAGCAATGCCCACATCCTATGAAAAAATATATCTTAAAGCACATAAGATATTCCAGGGTGTGAGGATGGTAGATGAGGAAAGAACAATGAGGCAAAAGTCAACAATGGATTCATGGTCATCAGTAGGTTCCTAATCTCAGATTTTTTCAAATTGAATTCAAAGTCTGCTATGGTAGGATTGAAAACCAGGTTCCCAGGACATTAGCTGAGTTTCTGGATTAATAGTCTAGCGATAATACTTGTAGGTCACCAGCTCTCCTGGATCAGTTGCTTTATCAATAAAAGTCACCATAAAGCCACCACATGGTTTACATTCAGGTTGTGAGTTGATGATGAAGCTTTAAAATAATGAAAAGCTGAAACTGTCTCAAGAATTGAAGAAAACACCACCATTTACCAAATATGATGGATTGCAGAAATGGGAGAGCTTGTAAAGTTCTTCACTTCCTGTTACAAATGAGGTAGGTGGGATGACTGTTTCCTTTTCTAGTCCCACTCCTCCACACATCCCAACAAACTTTAAATATAGCCAGACTGGCGGTATGGCCAGTTACATGGATCTCAGACTGTATCACGTTCAGAGTTGGAACAAGTCAGCCAGGTTTCTTTCGTCAACAATGGGCTGTTGCTTCTCAGGCAGACCTCAAATTCTCCCACAGGGAGTTTAACAATGCGGTAATTTTATTGCTCTGACACTGGGCAATATAACCTTTCTCTGACGTAAGACACCATCCAAGCCTCCTGCTCTTTGCAATGCATCATTATTGCTCTTGTAACCACTGTCATTTCCTTAGCAGAATGTCCGTTGTCTGAATTTCAATTTCTATAGGTTCAAAAATCTTTTAAAACATATTTGGATCACATCCTTTTATAATATTCCTAATCTCTGTTTATATGTTTTTTAATGGTTCTGAGCTGACAATGTTCTCATTAATGACTGACCTTATATTAACATTTACACTCAGCAGTCAGTAAAATGGACAGGGAAAGAATACCCATTATCACCCAGACATCCTTCTAAAGGATGAATTATTCACCATGAAAACATGGAAGAATATCAATGTTAGTTTTACACATTGAATACATTTTTATTAATCTGTATTTCCCATTTTTATCCCTCCCATAACCACATTAATCTATGAAGGATATATAATGTGGTACAGAGGTATTGAAACATTTGGTGCCCCTCAGACTGTAAATGGGGATTCTGAACATTGCTGATCTGATGACTCAATGCATAGTTAAGGATGTTGCCAGCAGTGGTACAGTGCTGCCAAATCAGAAGGTTGAAGGTTCAAACCTACTGCAGAGTGTTCAGTATAAAATATAATCTGATGCTGCAGAAGTGAGAGACTTTCTTTCAGGTAAGATCATAAACCAAAACCCTCCCAGGTGGATGCAAAGGATCTCTTGAAGAAAAGCAGCAGAGTTCTCTCTGGCATTCAAATCAATATTTATCTTTCGATGTAACTGGGACAGATTAACAATGTGTTGCGTTTTTGTGAGAGCTTGTTGTGTGTGAATTGTTGGCTGCACTGCATTTGCTACATAACAGCCCTGTAGGGTGTCCTGAAGTTTTGAAAAGTGTTAAATAAATGTAAGTTTTTTTTCTGTGTACAGCCTTTAGGATCAATTGCTCTGTGTGTGTGTGAGTGAGAGAGAGAGAGACTAAGTAAGTGAAGCATTTTAGGGGTCATGGCACAATTGGCTTGACCAGCCTTTCTTATCCCTTAGTCAAACACCACTGCCTGTTTTCTATCTGTCCAGCCCCACATTCCAATGCCCCAATCTAATGTGCAAGACAAATTAAGATCTGTGAAATCTTACTGTCAGCAGAATCAGCCAATTTAGCTGTTACTATGACCCGATTTAGTGCCATGTGTCTTGGAATCCCACAGGGTGAGGCTAGTTGTCCTTAATTACAATCTGCTGTGGAGATAGGGTTTCAAGGAAAGGATGAGGTTCCCCTACATCTACTCCCCACCCAGTTTAATATTGCACTGATCATTCATCATTTTGGCTTGTTTCTCTGAGGTGGTTCAATCACCACCTTCAGAATTCTTGACCTTAGACAGGGAAATGACTGAGGCAAAATTGGAAGCAAAAGCACCAAAGATAAAGGAAATATTTCAAAATGTAGACAAGATGGTTGATTGTGATATAAGGGACTTTCATGCTTCAGTTTTGCTTCTCTGCAGCTCTCAGGAAATCCAGAAGAAACTTGGCACAAGTTTATGCATCACAAATGAAGCTGGCACAATTCCACTAAATCTGGAAGATTCACTGCTGTTCTTAGTCCTGACTTAGAATGATAGCACATTCTTTCATCATCACAGGGTCAAAAAACTTGAAACTCCCTTCCTAGCATTACTGCACAGAAGGCAGCTGTTCACAAAGGTGGCTTACCACCACCTTCTGCAGTGCAGTTAGCAATGGGACATAAATGCAATCCTTGTCAACGCTGTTCACATCCTATGAACAAATAAAAAGACTAGAGAATCAGAACTGATCTCCTGAGAGCAGAAAAGAAATTTAATAGCGTAGTTCAAATCATGAAAGATTTTGATAGGATAGCTATCAAGAAACTGTTTCCAAAGTAGATAGATTTAAGGTACAAAAACAGAAATTGCTGGAAAAGCTCAGCGGGTCTAGCAGCATCTGAGGAGAAAAATCAGAGTAATGTTTCGGGTCAAGTGACCCTTCCTCAGAACTGGTACAACAGAACAACAGATTTAAGGTAAATGCGCAAAGCATGAGGATTGGAGATGCAAGAGTAATTCTGGTTAATTCTATTTATTGTAAGTAGATGCTGTGGATTAACTGGAGATTCATCAGTGTCCCTACAGGACTCTTGTGGCACAGTGGCAGTGTCCCTGATATGGTTCAACCCAGGTTCAAGTCCCACTTGCTCCAGAGGTGTGTAATAACATCTCTGAGCAGACTTATCAGAAAATCTCTCTGTGACTCTACCAAAAGGTACAGACTGAAACTGCAGGAGATGCATACTTGTAATACATCCTTGTTAAATAAAGATTGGCTTCATTTTTTAAAATTCATTAATGGGATGAGGGCATTGCTGGCTGAGCCAGCATTTATTACCATCCCTAATTGCCCAGAGGACAGTTCAGAATCAAGCACATTTCTGTGGGTCTGGAGTCACATGTAGGCCAGATCAGGTAAGGATGGCAGTTTCCTTTCCTAAAGGACATTAGTGAACCAGGTGGGTTTTTCCTGACAATCAACAATGGATTCACAGTCATTGTTAGATTCTTAATTCCAGATATTTTTATTGAATTCAAATTCCACCACAGCAGGATTCAAACTTGGGTTGCCAGAACATTATCTGGGTCTCTGGATTAGCAGTCCTGCGACAATACCACTAGGCCATCACCTCCCCCTGAAGTTTTATCCTTCACTACTGCCCATTTAGAGTCTAACATTTATAATGTAGCATGCACTGCCTGATTCGGTGGTAGATTCAGATTCAGTAGAAACTCTCAAAATTGAATTAGTTATATACTTAAAAATTAACAGTTTGCATGTGAGGGAAGTGGACTAATTGAATAACTCTTACAAAGATTAAGCAGAAGTATGGTCGACAGAATAGCCTCATTTTCTGCTACATGATGCTATAATTTGGTCTTTTACTGATGCAAAACTGCACTAGCAAATACCCGATAGCAGATTGTATGAACCAGGTACAGCAGGCAGATAACTGTAAGGGATTTCTGAAACACAAAATAGTTTTTAAAAATAATCATAGGTTCAAATTGCAGCCATTGCTGTGTTTCAGTTCCCATAGGGTCCGATAACATTTAAAAATAAGATTTAAATTTTAGTTAATGGCCGAAAATGATGACGCAACAAGGTTTCACATTTTAAGATGTGCACGTGGATTGCAGCAGTTCAAGAAGGCAGCTCACTACCACCTTCTCAAGGGCAACTAGGGATGGGTAATAAACATTGGCCCAGTTACTGACACTCACTTTCCACGAGTGAATAAATAAAAGATTGTTACAATAACAAATCAGAATAAAATACTGTTAACCAATCATTGTTATTTTTAGGCAACTCATGCTTTGAACTACAGAAAGGGATATTCCCCCTTTATCTTAACACATTTTACACTGTTCATAAAGTTACAACCCTTACAGCAAAGGGTTCACAGTCACTTCCAGCTTCTAATGTGTTCACATTTTTCAACTTCACCAAGTTATGACCATCTCCAGCACTTTCCTTAGTTTTCAGAGAATTTTACAAATCCACTACCAGCAGTAAAGTTGTTTCTTTTACCCCATGTTAAATGCCAGAATGAATCTTCTGCAATACTCAGATGGCTGTGGGTTACATCTCTTTAACGAGGGACTGTCTCCCTTCACACATCTGGATTTGGAAGCCACAAAGATCATGCAGCTTTGCTTCTCTGCTGACTATATCAACTGCTCTTCTTTCCCTCCCTGTCTTTCCCTCCTGCCCCAAAAATACAGAACTAACAAGTCCATTTACTGTTAGCACAGCTGCCATTGTCCTGTGTTCTTAGTCCATGCACTTTGCACATTGTTCAGCAAGTTCATTGACTAAGCCAGGCTTGTTGATAGGCAGAATTTGGAATAATCACATCACCTCCCTTCATTTTAACATGGCATAAAGACTAAGGTCCAAAATATGCAGTAAAGACCTGCCAATTTGTGCCTTTGCCATTGATGAATTTGCTCATCTAAGCGAAGCGTTCTTATATTATTTCATGCAGTGCAGTCCCACGCTTTTCAGAAACAGAATATGGAAGGAAACCTGCAGAATATGCCAGCGAAGAGCCTAAACAAAAGCTAAGAGATGGACCTAATATGACAGGAAATTATTTCCAGGAGTGGAAATTGTGTACTCTGTGTCCTCTGCCATGTTGCATGTTGGCCCATCTCACTGTACAGTTAGCATTAACAGAAATGCTAATTACTTTAGCATTGCACGACTGTTAGTTTGTGCCTTAGAATCAGTAAATATGATGGAGCACTTATGACAATCTCCCTCCAGGAAGAACCATCTTGATGTGTTTATAGACATTTTCTTAAATTGAATTTTATATTAAATCTATGTTCTACTTTTGAATGGTTGGAATCTTATGAATTGACTCCCATTATAAAACATGTACGCTAATCACAAAATCACCATTTTCCAGGAATCCAACTCGTAAAATCATAGAATCTGTCAAACTCCTGTGAATGGGTGGAATTTACTGTAATAATTTCTTAAGCATCATAACTGTAACAGTTGAATTAGCTGATAGATCAGTTAAAGGTCTTCCGTAGTACTGCCCCTAGCCTGGAGGGGGAGAAGGATTCATCTTAGGATCTCAGTGCTGTTGACAGCACCTTGCTGAACTTATAGAAGTTTATAAAATCATGAGGGGTATGGAAAGGGTGAATGGTCAAGGTCTTTTCCCCAGGGTAGGGGAGCCCAAAACTTGAGGGCAAAGGTTTAAGGTGAGAGGGGAAAGATTTAAAAGGGACCTAAGTAGCATCTTTTGTATGCAGAGGGTGATGCGTGCATGGAATGAGCTGCCAGAGGAAGTGGTGTAGGCTGGTACAATTACAACATTTAAAAGGCATCTGGATGGGTATATGAATAGGATGGGTTTAGAGGTGTTTGGGCTAAATGCTGGCAAATGGGGCTAGACTGATTTATTGACAAGTTGGACCAAAAGATTTGTTTCTGTGCTGTACACCTCTATGACTCTATGTGGGCGTGTCCACATATAATGAAGACAAGATGCAGCTCAACTGTGATTTTCTTCTCAATCTGAAAAAGAATGAGCCTCGAGTTTCTGTACTCCTGGATTTGGGTTCACAACTGGCACACCAACTTCTACCTGCCATGGTGTTCTGCTCACGGTCACAATGGATATTCCGGCCTTGGGTTTTTTTATTTTTTTGGGAATTGGTAGGTTCTGCAGCCTCTGCTGGAGGACTGCACCAGACAGATGTGGAATCATACTGTGACAAAGCCTTTGAGCCTGTGCACATTGACAGCATGGGGCCATGTCTGCGGAATACCAGTTGAAAGAATTTGTCTAAAATTTGTCCGTGCGGACACCTGTGCTTAGGAAAAGTTCTGTGGTACCTGCACCAGATCTACCTGCACAAGCTAATTCTGGGCTTCCTTCATTGGTGCCAGGTCATTAAGATTTCTCAGCTTAACAGGTATCCAATGATGGGGAGGTCATGACATTGTATCAATGTCACTGAATTCATAACCCAGAGGCCCAGGCGAATGTTCTGGGGAAAGAAACACAGAAATTGCTGGAGAAACTCAGCAAGTCTGGCAGCACCTGTGGAGAGAAAGCAAAGTTAACATTTTGGGTCCAGTGACCTTTCTTCCAAATCAGTTCTGAAGGAGAGTCACAATAACTCAGCTTTCTCTCTACAGATGCTGCCAGAATTGCTGAGTTTCTCCAGCAATTTCTGCTTTTGTTTCAAATATTCTGGGGGCATAAGCTGAATCCCACCATGGCAAAGGGTACAATTTCATTCAGTAAAATCTGGAATTAAAAGTTTGACGTCTGTCTACTGGAGAAGGAATTCTGTCATCCTTGCCCAGTCTGGCCTACATGTGACTCCAGATCCACAGCAATGTGGTTGACGCTTAGCCACCTTCTGAAATGGTCGAGCAAGCCATTCAGTTCAGTGCGGTAATTAGGGATGGGCACACATGCCAGCCTTGCCAGCAATGCACATGTCCCCGGCATGAATATTTTTAAAAGAGCAAAATACCTGGGAGGTGGGCTTATTTTCCTCTCTTTCAATATTTGCTGTGGCTCAGTTGGTTGTACTCATGAAGGTTATGGGTTCAAAGCCTGTTCCAGGGGCTTGAAGACAAACTTTGGACACAACTTAGTGAAATCCTGAGGGAATATAGCACTGGGAAAGGCATTTAATAAAGATAGCATCTGCCATCTCAGGTAGGTCATAGATTCATCGAGTTGTACAGCATGGAAACGGACCCTGCAGTCCACCTCATCCATGCCGACCAGATATCCTAAATTAACCTAGTTCTATTTGTCAGCATTTGATCCATATCCATCTAAACTCTTCCTATTCATGTACCCATCCAGATGCCTTTTAAATTTATAACTGTATCAGCCTCCACCACTTCCTCTGACAACTCATTCCATACACGGACCACCCTCTGCATGAAAAAGTTGCTCCTGAAGTCCCTTTTAAATCTTTCCCCTCTCACCTTAAACCTGTGCCCTCTAGTTTTGGACTCCCCTACCCTGGAGATAAAACATTGTCTATTCACCCTGTCCTTGCCCCTCATGATCTTATAAACCTCTATAAGGTCACCCCTCAGCCTTTGACGCACCAGTGAAAATAGGCCCAGCCTATTCAGCCTCTCCCTATAGCTTAAGCCCTCCAATCCTGGCAACAGCCTTGTAAATCTTTTCTTTACCCTTTCAAGTTTAACAACAAATTTCCTATAGCAAGGAGGCCAGAATTGAATGCAGTATTCCAAAACTGGCCCAACCGATGTCCTGAACGACTACAACATAACCTCCCAACTACTATACTCCATTTACTGACCAATAAAGGCAAGCGTACCAAACGCCTTCTTCAATACCTTGTCTACTTTCCACTCCACTTTCAAGGAACTATGAACCTACACTCCAAGGTTCCTTTTTTTGGCAACACTCCCCACCATTAAGTGAATAGGTCCTGCCCTGATTTGCTCTACTAAAATGCAGCACCTCACATTTATCTAAATTACACTCCTTTGCCACTCCTCGGCCCATCTGATCAAGGTCCCATTGTACTCAGAGGTAACCTTCTTTGCTATCCACTACATCACCAATATTGGTGTCATTTACAAACTTACTAACCATTCCTCCTATATTGACAACCAAATCATTTATATAGATGACATGTATAAAAGAACCAACAGGGTTCTTTCAAAGCAGTGCAAAGGATCCCAATACATAACGGCGGCAGAGTGGTTAGCACTGCTGACTCACAGCGCCAGGGACCCGGGTTCGATTGCAGCCTCAGGCGACTGTCTGTGTGGAGTTTGCACGTTCTCCCCGTGTCTGCATGGGTTTCCTCGGGTGCTCCGGTTTCCTCCCACAGTCCAAAGATGTGCAGGTTAGGTGGATTGGCCATGCTGAATTGCCTGTAGTGTTCAGGGATGTGTAGATTAGGTGGGTTATAGGGGGATGGGTCTGGGTGGGATGCTCTGAGGTTTGGTGTGGACTCGTTGCGCCGAAGGGCGTGTTTCCACACTGTAGGGATTCTATAACCTTCAGCTGACATCACTAAACAGATTACCTGGTTATTATCACCCATGTTGCTTTAGTGAGCTTGTTGTGAACAAATTAAATGCCAAATCTCCTACATTCCAAACAGTGACTACACATTGATTAGCTGTAAAATGCTTTTGGATATGTTGAAGCTGTGAAACATAAATGCATTTTTTTTCTGTACTCCAAGTGCTTCCCTGTAGATCCACTGCACGCTGTCTTCAAATCCCTTGTGTTTAATTGTTTATGTACAGAACTCATCCTCCTTGATTAACCCTGTACACCCAAGTCTGTCTTAGCCAATTGCCTATTGCTCGCTCCTTGCTTACTTAGAAAGTTCGTGCCTTCTGGGGGAATTGCTTTGCTGAATGTTCCATCTGGTTTGTTTGCTTCATTTGAACAATGTGCCGAGCACCATATTATAATCCAGTTTTAAACACTGTGATTAAGCCCTGCAACAGGCTGCAATGACTGGCAAGTATCCCAGAACTGCTGTTGTTAAAACATTGCACCTGTCAAAGATTCAACCTCAGACTCCATTGTCTGGCTGACTGGTTGAAGAAATGCATTGCTTTTATCTACCTGTGTTAACTTTGACCGAAGATAGTAAGAACTGCAGATGCTGCAGTCAGAGATAACACAGTGTAGAGCTGGAGGAACACAGCAGGCCGGGTAGCATCAGAGGAGCAGGAAAGCTGACGTTTCGGGCCGGGACCTTTCTTCAGAAATGGGAGAGGGGAAAGGGAGCTGAGAAATAAATAGAGACAGAAAGGGTGGGGCTGGGGAAGGTAGGTGGGATGGTGATAGGTGAGTGCAGGTAGACAGTGGTGGGGATTGGTCACTGAGGTGGGAGGAGTGGATAGGTGGGAGAGAAGATGGACAGGTTGTGTCAGGTCAAGGAGGCGGGGATGGGAGGGAGGGTTGGTCATGGGATGAGGCATTGGTCTACTGCATCCACTGTTCCTGAAGTGGCCTCCTCTTCATCGATGAGACCAAGTGGAGGCTCGGAGACAGCTTTGTAGATAACCTGTGCTCTGTTTGTGACAAACGACAACACCTTCCGGTCGTGAACCATTTCAACTCCCCCTCCCACTCCCTGGGTGACATGTCCATCCTGGGCCTCCTCCAGTGTCACAATGATGCCACCCGGGAACTGGAGGAGCAGCACCTCATATTCTGCCTTGGGAGCCTGCAGCCCAATGACCTAAACGTGGATTTTACCAGTTTCAAAATCTCCCCACACACCCACCTCCACCCCCCGCCCCCCAGTCCCATCCCGTGATCAACCCTCCAAATCATCCCCTTGACCTGACACAACCTGTCCATCTTCTCCCCCACCTATCTGCTCCTCACACCTCACTGACCAATCCCCACCACTCCCTACCTGCACTCACCTATCACCATCCCACCTACCTTCCCCAGCCCCACACCTCCTCTCTATTTACTTCTGAGCTCCCTTCTCCGTCCCCATTTCTGAAGAAGGGTCCTGAACCAAAACATCAACTTTCCTGCTCCTCTGATGCTGCCTGGCCTGCTGTGTTCCTCCAGCTCCACACTGTGTCGTCTTAGACTAGGATGTTGCGGATATTGAGCCAAGCTGTCCAGATGAAGGGTGGCACGGTGGCTAAGTGGTTAGCACCACTGCCTCACAGTGCCAAGAACCTGGCTTTGATTCCACCCTTGGGAAACTGTCTGTGTGGAGTTTGCACATTCTCCCCATATCTGTGTGAGTTTAGTCCAGGTGTTCTGGACTAAACTCCCACAGTCCAAGGATGTGCAGGTTAGGTGGATTGACCATGCTAAATTGCCCATTGTGTCATGGGATGTGTAGGTTAAGTGGATTAGCCATGGGAAATGCAGGATTACAGAGATAGGGTAGGGAGATGTGTCTGGGTTGGATGGCCTTCGGAGGGTCGGTGTGGATTCATTGGGCCGGATGGCCTGCTTCCACACTCTAGGGATTCTATGAAGTGTGCCCAGCTTTTTAATGGATTTCTGTCTCCTCTTTTCTCAAAAAGTGCATTACCATCTTAAATAAAAACAGAAAGTGCTGGAGAAACTCAACAAGTCTGACAGCATCTGTGGAGGGAGAAACAGAGCCAAAAACTTGAGTCCAGTGGACTTCAAAACCTTACAATTTTAGTTTGCCCTGGATGCTTATTAGCTAGTAAACTTAAAGTCACCATCGTCGCAGAGTTCCATAGGAACCCTCTCTCATTAGAGAGAGACAACTGGTGGTGGTTTAACCTAAGGGTCACCACACCTCAGGCAAGGAGAGAGATTGAGAAGATGAGTCCTTTATGGTAATCTTAGCTGGTGTGGGAATTGAACCCGCACAGTTGGCATCACTGTGCATTGCAAACCAGCCACGTGACTTTATGAATTTAAATTAGCTGCCCAGTCTGTGGGTAGGCATCCTGATCAGATCTGTTGCTGATGTTGGTTAAAATTCCCTGATGGCAGTTCATGGTTCATCTGACATTGCTCCTCAATATTCTACTGGTGCCACTGTTACCACTTCCTAGGGGCTGTTCAAGTTCTGATCTCTCTCAATGGGCAGAATTTAATGTTTCAGCTTTAGTGGCCGCAACTACAGTTGCCTCGGTCTTAAGCTCTGGAATTCACTTGCTACACCTCTCTGACTTTCTATGTCACTTTCGTCCTCCATGACTCTCCTTAAAACATGCCACATTTGATCAAGCCTTTGAACATCTGACCTGAGATTGCCTTATTTGGCTGAGTGTCATATTTAGTTTTATAATGCTTCTGTAAAATGCCTTAGGATGTTTAATTACATTAGAGACTGCTATGGAAATATCAGTTGTTGCTTTTGAAGCTCAAAAGCATGATGATGGACCATGATGTGCTGGTAAGAATGCTGTCCATTGGGCGATCTATTCAGCACTGGGTAAACATAAGCAGCCTTGAAAATTCTAAACGTTCTGTTGCAGGGATTCTATGATATAAATTGCTAACAGTGAGCAAGCTGGCCCCTCACTCACTGGTAAGGTTCTGATCTCAGCAAGACACCAAAAAGTGATCGCCCATCAGCTCCATTAAATATGAAGGAAAATTGGACAGCCAGTCACTCAGAGGCACTATAATGCACCCACACAGCTATAAGGGTTGTGAATTGGAGAAAGTTTACAAACTACCTTTGCAGATAGTAAAAATGTTTTGCATTGTCACAGAAATAGTGTTAAAGTATACATTTTAAAAATATTCCCACAGTACTCCTCTTCTCCTGCGGGTGGTGCCTTATGCTGGAGTACAGTTCTTTTACTATCGATGATCCTTCCATTCCTTATCCAAGTGACCATCCTTTGAGTGTGTGCCCAACTGTTTGTTTCACTATCTGGGAGTTGCAGGAAGGTTTCACTGTGTTGAATTTTGCATTAATTATGCAAACTGCCCATTCGGCTTTACTAGATAATAATTAGGATTGGGAACTTTTGCTGATTTTATGTCTCTGCGGAGGACAATCATGATGTACCCACTGCTGTTCAAACAGATCAGGGCCCTGCCTTGTCTCTAGTTTTTGGAATTCCCTCCCTAAAAGTCTCTCTAACCCTCCCTTCTGACCTCCTCTAAACTTACGTCTTTGACCAAGCATGGGATCATCTGACTTAATGTTTTCTTTTGTGGCTCAGAGCCCAGGTTTGTTCCTGTGAAGTGTCCTGGTACAATATACTACATTGATGGTGCTACACAAATGCAAGTTCTTGTTGTTTGGCTCAGTTCTACCCCACTGGTATATGAATGTAAAATTATTTCCTGAGGTAGGATCGGGCATTGAACATTCTTGAATGCAAGGTGTTCAGTAAAAATAAGGCCGGAATGGAAGGAGCATGAGTGGCAGTTTTAATTAAAGTAGTCCAGAGAGGGAATGACTTGGAATAGTTAAGGCTTGAATCTATATAGTTAGAGCTTAAGAAACAAGATAGGTTCCATTAAACTAGTGCGCATATTCTAGATGTCACCAAGTAGAGGAAAGATATAGCAGAACAGGAATTCAAAGAAATTACAGAGAGGTTTAAGAACTATTCAGTAGTGATGATAGAGGACTGTAATTCCTCATATACACTGGGATAATTGGCAGTAGATGACAAAAAAATGTGAAGAGTTTCTGAGATACTTTCAAGAGAACTTTCTAGATCAGAACGCTTCCTCCAATGGGGAAGGATGAATTGCTGAACTTGGTTTTGGAGAATGAGGCAGATCAAATGTCAGTCGTAGAACATTTGCATGACAGTAGTCATTTCACCATAAGCATTTTGGTTAAATATCGAAAAGGTGCAATCCAAAGTCAAAATAACTAACTGCGAGGGGCCAATTTCCGTGGGATGAGAATGGATCTGACCCAGGTAAACTGGCACCAGGGAAACTAGTGGAACGAGTAGCCTACCTTTAAAGAAGAGATAGTTCGGATTCATTTGAGGTAATTACCCCAAGGCAGAAGAAACAAAATGAAAGCTCCCTATGTAGAGAGTAAAATGAAGCAGGAAAAGTTTGTTTATGATATGTTAACACTAGTTAATACAAGCACGAATGAGGCTGAGTAAACAAAGTTCAGAAAGAAAGTGAAAATATGAATAAGAGAGGCAAAGATAGAGTAGAAGAGACTGGCAGCTAACATAAAAGGAATGTGAAATGTCGCCTACAGATAGTTAAATTTAAATAAAGGTAGAAAAAGGAGAGCTAGGGCTGATCAGGAATCAAAAAGGTAATTTATGCATGCAGGTGGAGGACACGACTGAGGTACTACAGTAAACAAGTATTTCACGTGTCTGTTCTAAGACAGAGGATGCTGCCAAAGTCTTTGCAGAAGAGGTTACTGAAACACTGGGTGGACAAATTACTGAGAAATATGAAGTATTAAAAAGCCTGGCTATACTCAAAGTTGTCAAGGCACCAGGATCAGCTTGGATGTATACTGAGTGAATTAAGGTTGGAAATTTCGGCCAATAATCTTCCAGTCCTCCTTAGATATAGGTGTGCTGATGGAGAATTTCAAATGAACATAAGAACGTAATAAGAACATAAGAACTAGGAGCAGGAGTAGGCCATCTGGCCCCTCAAGCCTGCCCCGCCATTTAATAAGATCATGGCTGATCTTTTTGAGACTCAGCTCCACTTACCCGCCCACTCACCATAACCCTTAATTCCTTTACTGTTCAAAAATTTATCTAGCCTTGCCTTAAAAACATTCAGCGAGGTAGCTTCAACCGCTTCACTGGGCAGGGAATTCCACAGATTCACAACCCTTTGGGTGAAGAAGTTCCTCCTGACCTCAGTCCTACATCTGCTTCCCTTTATTTTGAGGCGATGCCCTCTAGTCCTAGTTTCACCTGCTAGCGGAAACAACCTCCCTGCCTCCACTTTATCTATTCCCTTCATAATCTTATATGTTTCTATAAGATCTCCCCTCATTCTTCTGAATTCCAATGAGTATAATCCCAGTCTACTCAGTCTCTCCTCATAATCCAACCCTCTCAACTCTGGAATCAACTGAGTGAATCTCCTCTGCACCCCCTCCAGTGCTAGTATATCTCTTCTCAAGTAAGGAGACCAAAACTGCACACAGTACTCCAGCTGTGGCCTCACCAGGACCCTACACAGCTGCAGCATAGCCTCCCTGTTTTTAAACTCCATCCCTCTAGCAATGACAGACAAAATTTCATTTGCCCTTTTAATTACGTGCTGCACCTGCAATCCTATTTTTAGCAATTCATGCACAAGGACACCCAAGTCCCCCTGCACAGCAGCGTGCTGCAATTTTTTACCATTTAAAACATAGTCCATTTTGCTGTTATTCCTACCAAAATGGATGACCTCACACTTATCAACATTGTACTCCATCTGCCAGACCTTTGCCCACTCACTTAGACTTTCTATATCCCTCTGCAGACTTTCAGTGTCTTCTGCACACTTTGCTCTACCACTCACCTTAGTGTCAAGTGCAAATTTTGACACACCACACTTAGTCCCCAACTCCAAGTCATCTATGTAAATTGTAAACAATTGCAGTCCCAACACTGATCCCTGAGGTACACCACTAGCCACTGACCGCCAACCAGAAAAACACCCATTTACCCTTACTGTTTGCTTTCTACTGGTCAACCAATCCTCTATCCATGCTAATACATTACATGTAATACCGTGCAACTTTATCTTATGTAGCAGCCTTTGGTGTGGCACCTTGTCAAATGCCTTCTGGAAATCCAGATACAGCACATCCACAGGTTCCCCATTGTCCACCATGCAAGTAATGTCCTCAAAGAATTCCACCAAATTTGTTAAACATGACCTATCCTTCATGAACCCATGCTGGGTGTTCCCAATGGGACAATTTATATCCAGATGTCTTGCTATTTCTTCCTTAATGATAGATTCAAGCATTTTCCCCACTACCGAAGTTAAGCTAACTGGCCTATAGTTACCTGCTTTTTGTCTACTTCCTTTTTTAAACAGTGGCGTCACATTGGCTGTTTTCCAATCTGCGGGAACCACCCCAGAGTCCAGTGAATTTTGGTTAATAATTACTAGTGCATTTGCTATTTCCCCCATCACCTCTTTTAGTATCCTGGGATGCATTTCATCAGGGCCAGGAGACTTGTTTACCTTTAGCCCCTTTAGCTTGCCAACACTGCCTCCTTAGTGATAATGATAGTTTCCAGGTCCTCACCTGCTATAACCTTCTTGCCATTAGTTTTCGGCATGTTATTTGTGTCTTCCACTGTGAAGACTGACACAAAATAACTGTTTAATGTCTCGGCTATTTCCTCATTCCCTGTTATTAAATTAGCCTTCTCATCCTCTAAGGGACTAATGTTTACTTTTGCCACTCTTTTATGATTTACATATTTATAGAAACTTTTGCTGCCTGTTTTTATATTCTGAGCTAGTTTACTCTCATAATCTATCTTACTTTTCTTTATAACTATTTTTGTGGCTTTCTGTTGGCCTTTAAAGGTTTCCCAGTCTACTCGTTTCCCACTACTCTTAGCTTTTTTGTATGTGTTTTTTTTCAATCTGATACTTTCCTTTATTTCCTTAGACATCCATGGCTGGCTCTCTCTTTTCCTACAGTTCTTCCTTATCACTGGAATATACTTCTGCTGAGCACTGTGAAAAATCGTTTTGAAAGTCCTCCACTGTTCCTCAATTGACCCACCATAAAGTTTTTGCTCCCATTCTACCTTAGCTAACTCCTTCCTCATTCCTTCCTAGTCTCCTTTGTCTAAGCACAGGACATAGGTACTGGATTTAACCTGCTCACGCTCCATCTGTATTTTAAATTCGACCATACTGTGATCGCTCCTTCAATAGGATCCCTAACTGTGAGATCATTAATTATTCCTGTCTCATTACACAGGACTAGATCTAGGATAGCTTGCTCCCTCGTAGGTTCCATTACATATTGTTCAAGGAAATTATCGCGGATGCGTTCTATGAATCCCTCCTCAAGGCTGCCATGACCGACATGGTTTGACCAATCGATATGTAGATTAAAATCCCCCATGATAATTGCTGTACCATTTTTACATGCATTAGCTATTTCTATGTTTATTGCCCGCCCCACCACGATGTCATTATTTGGTGGCCTATAGACCACACCTATCAGTGACTTCTTCTCCCTGCTATTCCTAATTTCCACCCAAATGGATTCAACGTTTTGTTCAGTAGAACCTACATCATCTCTCACTACCTCCCTGATATCATCCTTAAAAATCAGAGCACCACCTCCTTTACCTTCCTGTCCGTCCTTCCGTACAGTTTGATACCTCTGGATATTTAACCCCCAGTCATGACCATCCTGTAATCATGTCTCTGTAATGGCCACTAAATCATACCCATTTGCTATGATTTGCACCATCAACTCATCCACCTTGTTTCGAATGCTCCGAGCATTCAGATAAAGTGCCCTAATGCCAATTTTTGCACCTTCTTTTTGGGTCCTATTACCTCTATTACTAACAGCTCTTGAGTTCTCCTTCCCTTTAATTTCTACCTTCTTCAAGAAAGGTTGTATGGACCAGCCCCGCGAGCACAGTTTAATCTTGGTGGTGGGAACTCTTTCAGAAAGGATAATTGTGGACATAATTAAAAGTTATTTGGACAAATATAGATTAATTAGGGAAAGCCAGTACAGACTTGTTAAAAGTTAAATGGTATTTAACTAAATTGATTGAGATTTTTGTGTTGATGTAGGCAGCGTGGTTAATGTGGTGCATATGGACTTCCAGAGGGCATTTGACAAGTAACAGGCTTCTCAGCAAAGTCAAAATCCATGGAATAGAAAGGACCACGACAGTGGCAGCACAAAATGGGTATGAAAATGACCCAAGTGATGTGAAACTGAGTGAATGGTTGCTTTTCAGACTGCACAACATTGATCCCCTGGATCATTACCAGGACCACTTCTTCACTTGATCTTTACTAAAGACTCTGAATTGGGTGTGCAGGGTGCAATTTCAGAATTTGCTAATTACACTAAACTTGGCAGTATTGTGAACTGTGAGGAAGACAGACCTTAAGAGGGCATAGACAGGTGGATGGAATGGCTGTACACATGTCAGATGAAATTTAACACAAAGTTTGAAGTAATACATTTTGGTAAGAAGAATGTGGAAAGACAATTTAAAGTAAAGAATACAATTTTCAAAGGGATGTAAGAACAAAGAAGCCTGGCAACATATGTATAGAAAAGATGGTGAAGAGTCAAAAACCAGAAGGTAGCTGGCCAAAGAAGCAGAAGCAACATAAGGGTATAAGTAGTTACATACTGAAATGCACTGCCTGAGAGCATGGTGGTGGTTTATTCAATTGTGGTTTTCAAGAAAGTTATTGGAAAATTATCTGAATAGAAACAAAGTATTGCAGGGCTACAGAGAAAAGGCAAAGGTATGGGACCAGGATTGTTGCTGTTGCAGAGGGCCCGTCTGGATATGAGAAGCTGTGACCTCCTTCTATGCTTGAACCTTATACCACTGGGAATTCTTCTAATATCTCAGCCAACATTTCTCTCAAAAGCAAAAGCAAATCAATTCATCTGATTAATATTGTGGCATCTTGCCACACAGAGATTTAGTGGTGCAGTGTGTAATCATAGAGTCACAGAGTTGTACAGCAAGGAAACAGACCCTTCAGTCGAACTAGTCCATATTAATCAGATATCCTAAATTAATCTAGTCCTATTTTCCAGCATTTGGTCCATATCCCTCTAAACCCTTCCTATTCATGTACCCATTCAGATGCCTTTTAAATATTGTAATTTTACCAGGCTCCACCATTTCCTCTGGCAGTTCATTCCATACATGTACCACCCTCTGTGTGAAAAAGTTGCTCCTTAAATCCCAAATAAATCTTTCCCCTCTCAACTTAAACCTATGCCCTCTAGTTTTGGAATTCTCTCCCCTGGGGGGAAAAAACCTTTTCTACTCCCCCTGTCCATGCTGTTCATGATTTTATAAACCTCTATAAGGTCACCCCTCAGTCTCCAATGCTCCAGTGAGAATGGCCCCAGTCTATTCAATCTCTCGCTATAGCTCAAATCTTCCAACCCTGCCAACATTCTTGTAAATCTTTTCTGAACCCTTTCAAGTTTAACATCTTTCCTACAGCAGGGAGACCAGAATTGAATGCAGTATTCCAAAGTGGCCTAACTAATGTCCTGTACAACACAACTCCTATACTTAATGCACTATGTCCCTGCCTCTAAGCCTGATGCTCTGGGTTCAGGCTGCACTCCAGCACCCATAATGCCACCAACTTGGCTCTAGTTGCACTCTCCTGGGGAACCTTTGCCCAAAGTATGCAAAGTGCGTTATTGATTAGCAAGCACCAAAGATGCAAGGGACTCCTGCACTGCTGCCTGGTGCTCTTAGACTACCCTGCAGTCACCCACTCCTTGTACATTTTTAACCTGCAGTGTAACCAACTCCCTAAACATGCGATCCATCTTCTGCCTTGCAGACAACCTGAAGTTGAAAATGTGCAGCCAGTGATACTTTGTGAAGATTGGCACAATTGGTGCAAATTGCAGGATGTGCACTCCACTTGGCCAAATTGACCTGCTGTCCAGCAAATTTAAAATCTATTGATCCAAACTAGAATAGTAGAAAACCTTACTACTGCTCTCAAATCGGCTTCCTCCCTTCTACAGAAGTAACTGCCATCTAGAGAAGACACCTCCCCTTGTGCTGTTTTCAGTGTTTCAGTCCACTGCCTTCTCTGAGTGATGCTGACTGCTGTCATAGGCTCCTCCAAGCCATTGGAGCCTTTATCATCACTATCCATAGCTCAAGACTACAGCACACATTTAAAAATGTATGTTGCCACAGCAAATGAACAATGTAGGAGCAAATTACTGCAGATGCTGGAATCTGTACTGAGAACAAAAAATTCTGGAAATCCCAGTGGGTCAGACAGCATCCATGTAGAGACAGCAAGCTAAAGTTTCGAATCTAGATGACTCTTCATCAGAATTGCTACACCCCACCATCAGTTATATACATTGACTATTCGAGAGATTAACAAATAGATATGATTTAAATTCAATCTACCTCTAAAAATAGTTTTAGACTTGTGTAATTTCCCTAGGATGGGGATTTCAAGACTAGAGGGCACGTTTTTAAGGTGAGAGGAGAGAGATTTTAAAAAGACATGAGGGGCAAATTTTTTACACAGAGTGGTTCGCGTGTGGAATGAACTTCCAGAAGAAGTGATAGATATGGGTACAATTACAATGTGTAAAAGACATTTGGAATAAGTACATGAATAGGAAAGATTTGGAGGGATACGGGCCAGGAGCAGAGCATGGACTGGTTGGACCGAAGGGTCTGTTTCCATGCTGTATGACTCTAAAACAGTCTCCAACATTGGCAGTGTTTTTAAACTTTAATTAACGTTGTCGCTGGTTCCTATTTAATGCACCCAACCAAGATATTTTCTTTCTCTCTCCTGTGATCATTTTGCACCATTCAGAATTTTCATAACCTGCTCCTCATTTTGTAGAGGAGTGGAAGTGTTTATATTGCCGTCCAGACGCAGTTCACTCACTTCCTGGGTTGGAGATGGGCGGGGTGAGCTTTGGATCTCTATTGCCACAGTGACTTAAGCTTTCATTCATTGCGGCCGGTTCCAGCCCAGACTTCTTGTTCCCTCCCCATTTTCCACTCATTCTCCCTCCTCCCAGTGACGCATCGGAGTGAGATCGGTTCAGTTCCCATGAGGAGAGGAAGCAACGAGCAGCGCAGACAGACAGACAGACAGACAACAACGTCGCCACTAACATTGCTATCTGGGACTTAGCATCTCTGTGCAGCCGGTGAGTATTGGATACATTTTGTATCAAGTTGGACAGAGTGGAATGTTGAGAAAAGGGATACATTGAATCGGACACATGTCCCCATTCATTCCCAAGCCCCCCATACACACACGCACACTCGACTCCCCGGTTGCAAGACTGAAATAGTTTTCGCTTAGTTTTTTCATTTAAACACGAACTAGGCCGAGAAAGCAAGCATGCCTCAGACCATGCATGGGGAGGCAGAGGAAGCAGAAGAAAAAGCAACGACTGCTTGATCTAAGATCACGCGGAAAGAAGTGCTTATTTCTCTCTGTGTTGTATTTTGTGTTGCTGGCGGGCGAGGGTTTTGTTGGGAGGGGTGGACAGGGGAATTGGGATGAGTGTTGGGTGATGAACTCCCCTCTCCTTCAGTTGCACTCGTCCGATTTCTTGTCGGAAATTAACAAGCGCTGGGGAGGTGAAGGGGAGAAGAATGGAAGCGGCGAGCCCCGAGCCCGCAGGTTTGCAGTACTGTGCTGCAATGTTGTGTATGCAGAGCTGATTTAGGCTTAGGGAGACAAATCTGTTCCTCTCTGTCCACCTTCTTTGTGACATTAGCCGGAGAGATTCTGTCAAGGACACTGACACCTAGCGTGCACAGTTGCATTCTCCTGTAGTATGCCTCCTTGAATCACGTAGTAATTGAGGCGAGATTGTAAATCTTACTTAACCCCCACCCCCAGCAAAAGTATTTAATAGTTCTGTATCAGAGTCCACCTTGCTCGATTTGACCTTGTGGAAGGGAAAACTGGTGAATCCTTCTGATCTCTTTTGAGTTGCTGGTGATAGTTAAAATAGTGTCTAGAGTTGTTGATCCTGTTTCTCGGCCATTTCTTCTCATAAAGAGCTGGTTGTTTTCCTCCAGACAGGACAGAGGTCCGGAAGACTAGACTGTTAAGCATTGGGGTCGATAAAGTCGCTTAATCAATTAAAGGCTCCAGAGATGTTAGGGCGACCTGAAAGATTTCAGTTGTTCTTGTCATGTGATGGTCATAGATTGTGTGACACTAGTGATCACTGAGTATATAACATATACCCGCTCCTTCCATTCCTTTGCTTCACTCGGGGCGGCGACGCATTAAGCTGTCTCCTCCCTGCGCTCTGCAGTTCCCTCCCTAAACTCTCACCTCACACCTTTTCCAATCAGTAGCTAAAGCTTAAACGGAAATTGCTGGAGAAAATCAGCAGATCTGGCGGCATCTGTGGTGAGAAAGCAAAGTTAGCATTTCAGGTCCAGTGACCTTTCTTCAGAACTCCAGGGCTCCGAAGAAGGGTCAGCTGGACTCAAAATGATAACTTTGCTTTCTTTCTACAGATGTTGCCAGACCTACTGGATTTCACCAGCAATTTCTATTTTGTTTCAGATCTTCAACATCTGCAATTCAATGTTTTGGTTAATTGTTGAAGCTTACTGCTTTGACTGCATTTTTAAACGTGTCCTAATATTGCCTTAAATGAGGGCAAAATGTTGGGAAACTTTCAGCACCTTATGTAGAACATCTCCTTAGGATGGCTGGTGTCAAATTGTGTTAGATTACTGTCCTGTGAAGCACTTCTATACAATTTACTACATGAAAGGTTCTTCATTTAGGAATTGGTGTGAAGTGACCACAGTTTTACTGCTTCTATATTCTCTTGTGAGCTTGGTGACTGTTGCTGAGGGTCTGGGGGTATGGTGTTAGAGTGGTCACTTAGCAGTGAACCTGAACGGTGAGTGTTGGTTGCTTGATTAACTAGACAGTATACCACACAGGAACCCGATCCTGTTGTGTGTCCACTCACATTTGGCTTTTTCAGTAAAGATCACTAGACAATGTTTCAGGAATGAATGCTGCTTGATAGTCCTGCCGCTCGCCAATAGGTACAACAATGCAGTCATTCTCTGAAATCTGCTAATATCACACAAATTGAAGATTAAACTTGGAGGCTCTAGATTTGTATTGGGGGGCAAATACGGTCTTAACACAATGCTTCTTGACTACAGTTGTGGTTTACTCATGCTTTGTATTCCATTTCAGTGTAATGGGTAGATGTGGACATGCCTGTTGATGTTTCAAGTGCAGAAAGAGACTACATTGTTATTGCTTGTGGGACTGAATTTTCCAAGAAGTGTATCCTACCTCCTCTTTAGATGTTAGTTTCAGATGTTTAGTTTCAAAGGTTTTGGCCAGTGTCTATAGGCCATCTTTCACTTCTGTATTTCCAGGCTAGTTGAGTCAGGAGGGGATCTACAATTGCTTTTCAAACCTGGTAGTTTGCCTGCTGACTAACTTGCATTGGATTCGCAGTCAAGTAATGCCTTGATTTTAAAATTCTCATCTTTGTTTGCAAATCTCTTTTGCTGTAATCTGCTCCCAAGTCTCAGCCTTCTGAGATATCTCAACTTCTTGAACTCCGGCCCCAAATATTTCTGTCTTAAATTTCTCTATCATTGGTGGCTGTGTCTCCAGTTACTTAGACTGTAAGCTCTGGAACTCCCTCCCTCTGACCTTGCTTTCTTTCTTAAGACATTAAAACTTTATTGAGGTGGTAGATTTTTTGGTAATTTGACGTAAAATGGCCTTATGTGGCTCAGTGTCACATGTTTTATATTTCCTGTGTGGAAAGTCTTAGAGCGTTGTATTGCATTAAAGGTGCTATGTAAATATAAGTTGTTATGATCATGAAGTCCTCACCTAACAAGGTGGGTGGGGGTGAACAATAATTACAAGCTCCGGTTTATTGTATTATGTGACAAGTCAGTGATAGAGGAATTTTAATCTGTTATAAAGGTGTAATTATATCAGTGTCTCTTAATTATACATGAATGCTTGTGTTGTTCTTCGCCTTAGTGCAGAAGCATTTTCAGCAGGGTCACTGGCTCATAATGTAGAAATTTCTGTTCCATTGGCAGTTTCAAAAATAGCACCGTTCGTCTAATAACACAATCCAAGTCACTGTTTTCTTTTTGGTTTGCTAGACTTTTGTTTAAGCAAAATGCAGTCTTGAGGCCAAATTCAATGAAAGTGATGCATTATAAATTCAATATTGATTCACGATCGTGCTTTGTACATTATTAAAATGGTTCTGCTTCTATGTCGTAGCTACTGAGTCGTTTCTAGTTCAGCTGCATGAGATTTGGCTACATCATGGTCATAATTTACAAGGTTCCTGGTAACAAATTGAAATGGTTTATGTATATATTTTTAAAACTTTTGTAAAAATTAATAAATATATCATAGATTGAACTTGCAAACTTTATGCTGATAGGCTACCTGACTTTAGCCAGTTGGAGAGATGTGCTATGGATTGGTTTGGGACATGTACACAGTGGATTTTAAATTCAGCAGTAGTAGAAAAACCCTGTGAAAAATATTGAAGTAGCAACTTCTATGGGCTGGAAATCAGCATTGCTTGTGACTGGGGAAAAAAGGCCAGTTGCCCTCCTGCCTTATCAGTCATGGCTCAATAGGTAGCAGTCTTGCCTTTTGGACATAAAGTTCCAGTCCTGCTCCAGAACTTAAGACGCAAAAAGGAAAACTTGTGCCCTAGTGCAGAACTGAGGAGGGCAGATTGGGCATTGGTTTAATGACTCATCCAAAAGACAGTTCTAATTCCAGCCACTTGCACTTCCTGCATTTTTATTGCT
Source organism: Rhincodon typus (assembly GCF_021869965.1). Classification (NCBI taxonomy): domain Eukaryota; kingdom Metazoa; phylum Chordata; class Chondrichthyes; order Orectolobiformes; family Rhincodontidae; genus Rhincodon; species Rhincodon typus. Next base: position 10,848,681 of record NC_063350.1, read on the forward strand.
TTGCCCTTGCTGGCTGTGCCTTCAGATGGCTAAGCACCAGGGTCTGGGAGTTCCCTCTCTAAACACCTCTGCCTCTCTACTAATCTCCCTTCCTTTAAAGAGGGCATCGTTTGAAATAAGGGGTCTCCTATTTAAGACAGTGATGATGGTTTTACTTCTGAGAGCTGAGTGTCTTTGGAGAGAGTAGTGGAAGCAGGATCATTGAGTAATTTTAGAGCAGGGATAGACAGGAAGATAATGCTATTGGGCATTTGAGCGAGAATGTGCAGTTCTGACCGTATTGAAAGACAAGCAGACTAGGGAGGCAAAACAGCCTGTTCCTGTTCCTAATTTGTATGTTTGTACAGAAAATTGAACTCTTTGGCCAATCCTCTGGTCCCCTGTGCTAATATCTTCCCAATGTGGCTTTGATTTGAACTTGTTTGTTGTTCCTGTTTTACTACATTAGCAACCACAGTTAGTGGTAGATGTCTTGCAAATGGACAGGAGAGGGCAATATCTGTCAGGGTTCCCACTTCTGACCCACTCACAATGTCCCCTTCTTTTGAACATGAATTTTGGGCCTTAACAGAGTTGTTCTCAGTTAGGGAGGCTGTCAGGACTTGAGGTCCAGTGATGCAAAAATCACAACTGGTGAATAGATGGAGGAACAGAAAATACAAGGCCAGAAAATCTTTTTCTCTCCCAATACTGATTCTGGGCGCAGTGATAAGGTGGAAAGACTCAAGGAGCCCTCTATGTTAACTCAATGTGCTGCACTATTGGCTTCTCACAGAGGAGAAAATTGCATCAAGTTCCCAGCTGATAATTAAAATGGTCTGCCCGAACGCCCACCTGTACTTGGAAAAGAAATACAGTTCTGAGGCAGACTGGTAAGATTCCATGGTACTGGCTACAGCTGGGACGATCAGAAATGACACAATCCTCCGTGGCAACCATTCACCTTATAACCAGAGTGGTGGGGTTTGGGATTTAAACGTCAACATGTGTGGAAGCTGCAGTTCTTAATTCCTTGGCTTACTGTGATTCTGTTACCATAACCTATCTTTGTCACAACTTTTTGACTCTGTGTGATTTATCTTTCTCCCTGTGTCATTTATCTTTCTCCCTGTGTCATTTATCTTTCTCCCTGTGTCATTTGTCTCTCGCACTCTGTCTCTCGCACTCTGTCTCTCGCACTCTGTCT
>NC_063350.1:10849876-10860487 GCF_021869965.1 Rhincodon typus
TCGCACTCTGTCTCTCGCACTCTGTCTCTCGCACTCTGTCTCTCGCATGTATTATTCGAAGGCAGTTAACTAGAGAAGAATGCATTAATAGAGAAGGCCATTCACACAAACAGTATAAATGTGTGCAGGAGACAACTCTGTCCTGGTAAATTTGTGACACTATTTTAGAAAAAGTACGTAATTATAAAAAGCTCATAATCATTTGCTGCTATCATCTAGCTTTAGGAGCATAGGAACAGGAATCAATCATTTACCCGCTTAAGCTCTTCAGGCCTTCAGTAAGGACATGATCCATGACATTATGCTCCATATCACATAATAACCTTGGGTTAATGAAAATCCATCAATCTCTGTTTTGAAAACAACAGTTAATCTGTGATCAATGATTATTTGCAGAAAAGAGTTCTGAACATCTACCACACATTTCATGTGTTTGGTAACTTCACTCCTGGCAAATCTGCTTTGAACTATTAGATTATGCCCTTAGTCCTGGACTCTTCAATCAGCAGATATGTTTTTCTCCATCTATCCTATAACTTTCCCCCTTAATATGTTGGAATTTGCATTGAATCTCCTCATAACCTTTTAGGAAAAGCGAGAGATTTACACGCAGGAGCCATTTTAGAGATTCTTCACACTAACAGAAGTATCCTCTAAATGACCCTCAGACATATGTGAGTGAAGTTAATCTTCAAATGACTAACTGTTTCTCTATAAGCAAAGAATCAGAAAATGATGACAGCACAGAAGGGAGGCTACTCAGTCCATCTCTGAAAAAGCAACTTATCCAGGGTCACTCTCCCTGCCTTTTCCCCAGAGCCTTGCAAATGTTTGCTTTAATTGACCATGCCTCACCATGCTCTCGGGCAGTACATTTCAGATCCTGACGGCTAACAATGTGAAAATGATTTCTCTTCTGTTGCCATTGCTTCTTGTGCCAGTTCCTGCAAGCCTGTCGTCACTGATTATCTCACACACACTTTCTGAGGAAGGGTCACCGGACCTGAAACATGAACTCTGATTTTTTTCCTTCACAGATGCTGCCAGACCTGCTGAGCTTTTCCAGCAACTTCTGTTTTTGTTCCTGATTTACGGCATCAGCAGTTCTTTCGGATTTTATTTTGTAACTGATTCTCAATCACTCAGCCAATGGGAATGGTTTCCCTCTGTCAACACTTTTCCAATGCCTTATGATTTTGAACACCTTTGTCAAATTTGCTCTCAACTTTCTCTTCAAGGTGAATAGTCTCAACATTTCGAGTCTTTACTAATAGTTCGACCTTCAATGATGTGAAAGGTCCATCTAAGTAACAGAATACTGTTTAGCATCTCCATGTAATAGTCTCCTCCTAATGAAGCTGTGTTCTGTCCAATTTCCTACTAAATACCCAGGAATTACATTAAAAGAAGAACATCGGCCATCTGTCGTCTGATCTAATCTCGTATCTGTCTCTTTACGGACAACAGATTGGCCATGTTAATTTTGATATTTTTACTCCGACAAAGAATCCAGGAGTCTAAGCTGCATCCTGTCCTGCCTATGAGCTACATTCCTGGACCCCACAGGCCTGAGCTGCTACAGCATTGCAAAGAAGCTGGTTAGAGTACAGTAAAAGTTGAAAATCCCAAGAACGAATCTTGGGTCTAAATTTAACAGCGAGGCATTGATGTAAATGTAAAAGCAAAATACTTTGGATGCTGGAAATCTGAAACAAACACAGAAAATGCTGGAGAAACTTAACTGTTTCTCTCTTCACAGATGCAGCCTGACCTGCTGAGTTTCTCCAGCATTTTCTGTGTTTGTTCTTGATAGTAATGTGTTCTGCTGGATTTAACTACACTTCTGTAGTGATTGGAACCATGGCCAGGTGGATCTCATTGATGATGAAATCCTTGTTAGGGATTGTTAATCCAGGTCATTCAGGGAGCCCTGGCTGGTAGATATAATCACGAGATTTAGAAGATCTTCTCAGTCTAGGGACTGGCTTGGAGCTGGCTGGTCACAGCCCATGTACAGTGCACTTATAAATAAAGGGTGACTTGACCTCTGTGTAATTGTTTCAACTACCCTTAAGAGAGATCTTTGGAAGCTCAATATTTTATGACTGCATGAAAGCCAAGAGGGTGGGGAAAAGCTAACTAGTCACAAGCGCTTCTGAAACATTGGCACTTCTGTATGTGATAATAAAAGGTGAGAAATTCTATTTCCATAGTTATTCAGAGGTGGGAGAGAGGCAGCTTGGTAACAGAAAACACTTAAGGGAGCAAGTTACAAAAATGAGAAAATAACAATCACAGACAACGAGTTACAATGGCCGGCAGAACAGCTCCCTTTTTATACTTAACATCAGTCGTATATATTGTGGATGATTATTAGTCGGTTGCTGTCTAATCATGTTAACAAATACAGACTGAATTATCTAACCAAGATTGCTGACCTCTCCTTGAGAGCACCCATTAACCTTTTATGTTAACAGTACACTTTGCCCTAGCCAGGAAAGCTGAAAGTTGGGTAATTACAAGGGACAAGCTAGTTATTATGCCCTTAACGCATTCTGTCTTAGATTTGAACCCAAATCTTGGAGGAATAGATATTCTAATAAAGGCAAGAATTAAAAGAGCAGATATTGTGTGTAGGAGAAAAATGGGGAAATTCCATTATTAATTACAGTGAGGAATCATAAGTAGAAAGATGGAGGAAAGTTATGAAACCTTCAGGGAGAGAAGTACAGAAAAAGACCATCAGGAATAGGAGCAGAGGTAGGCCATTCAGCCCCTTGATTCTGCTCTGCTTTTCAATAAAGTCATAGCTGATCTGATAATTCTCAACTCCACATTCCTGACACTTCCCCCATTAATCCTTGATTCCCTTACTGAATAAAAATCTGTCTAGCTGAGCCTTGAATATACTTACTCAGCCTTGACAGCCCTGTGAGGTAAAGAATTTCACAGATTCACTGCCCTCTAAGAAATTCCTCCTCATCTCTATCATAAATGTGCAACTTCTTATTCTGAGATGACTTCCTCTGGCTGTAGTTTCTCCCACAAGGGGAAACAACTTTACCTCATGTCCCCTAAGAATCTTATATGTTTCGATAAGGTGACCTCTCATTCTTCTAAATAGAATGTATTCAACCTCTCCTCATAAGACAATTTCCCACCCCCAATATTTGGTATCACCCTACTGAGTCTTCCTTGACTGCTTCTAATGCTACTGTACCTTCCTTTGGATAAGGGGCCCACAACTATTCACAGTATTCCACCTGTAGTCTGTCCAGTGCCTCGTATAGTTTTAGCAAAACAGAATGAGCTGCCAGAGGAAGTGGTGGAGGCTGGTACAATTGCAACATTTTAAAAGGCATCTGGATGGGTATATAAGCAGGAAAGGTTTAGAGAGATATGGGACTAGGTTAAATTAGGATATCTGGTCAGCATGGACGATTTGGACCGAAAGATCTGTTTTCTGTGCTGTATATCTCTATGACTCTATGACATCCCCTTTGATATAAAAACCAGCATTCCATTTATTTTCCCTATTACCTGCTGAACTTGAATGCGAGCTTTTTGTGATTCATGGAATTGGACTTCCAAGCTCCTCTGTTCTGTAACTTTCTACAGTCTTTCTCCATTCAAGTAATATTCAACTCCTCTGCTCTTCCTGCCAATGTGTATAACCTCACATTTTGCCATGTTATATTCTGTCTGCCAAGTTTTTGCCACTCACTTAGCCTATCAATAACCCTCTGTAGACTTTGTGTCATCCTTGCCACTTCCTGCTTAATTTTGTATCATCTGCAAACTTAGCTATTATACAGTAATTTTCCTCATTCAAGTTAGTAATATATATTGTAAATTATTGTGGTCGTAGCACTTATCCCAACTCTCTGCCTTCTATTAATTAGGCACTGCTGTATTCATGCTAATATCCAATGCCATGAGCCCTTATTTAATTAATTAGCCTGAAGTGTGGAACCTTTTCAAATAGCTTCTGAAAATCCAAATATATTACATCCACTGCTCTCCTTTTATAAATCTTGCTTGTTACTTCCTCCAGAGAGTTCTAGTAAATTTGTCAGACATGATTTTCCCTTCACAAAGCCATGTTGGCTGCTTCTTCATATTATGTATTTATTAAAGCTCTGCTATTACATGCTTTATAATAGATTCTAATATTTTCCCAGTTGCAGATGTGAAGCCAACTGGCCTATGGTTATCTGCTTTTTGTCTCTTTCCCTTTGCCAACCAATCTACCATTGTTTATAAAGAAAACACTCTCGCATTTTCATATCTATAGTGCATTTTATAACCTCAGCATGTTCCAATGAGATTTGCAGCCAACTGAGTTTTGAAATGCAAGCACAGATGTTCTTCTTATTTTCCCCTTGTTGTGTATAGCCTGCTGAATGGATTGCACAGACCCTTTAAGATTGATGCTTTGTAAGGAGAATGTTGTTTGCATGTGGCCTGTTTCTCCCCATTCCTTGGGTTATTTTGTCGCTGTGCCAGATTAGAGAGAACATGGGTCACTAAGCAGCCAAATTTGTGCAGACCAAGGTCCTACCTACAATGATGTGACAGTAATCAGATAATCTGTTTTACTAATGTTGGTTATAGATTAAATATTGGTCAGGACACCACCGGGGATCACTCCCATGCTTCTCTTCAAGACATAGTGTCATAGAAATCATAGAATCCCTACAGTGTGGAAACAGGCCTTTCAGCCCAACAAGTCCACACTGACCCTCAGAGCATCCCGCCCAGACCTATCATTCTACCCTTTCCCTGTAGCCCTGCATTTCCCATGGCTAAGACACCTAATCTACACATTCCTGAATGCTGTGGGCAATTTAACATGGCCAATGCACCTAACCTGCACATCTTTGGACTGTGGGAGGAAACCAGAGCACCTGGAGGAAGCCCACGCAGACACTAGGAGAATGTACAAACTCCACATAGAGTTGCCTGAGGGTGGAATCGAACCTGGGTCCCTGGCACTGTGAGGTAGCAGTGCTAACCACTGTGCCACTCCTGGAGAGGACATTATGGGGTCTCAATTCAATCTTGTTCATCACTACTGGACTGGGAGTGTCACCTTACATTTTGAATCCAAGCTGTGGAGTAGGTCATAGATCCAAAACTCTGACTCGGGTGAAAGTGCCTCCAACTGAAGCAAAACAACATCGTGGAAATGTGGAGAAATGGATACTTGGAGAACAAGTGTCTATTGACATAGCACTGAGTGGATTCTATGATTCTATGTCGGTAGATGTTTGCTCTCCAAGCTGGAATCAAACCTGTATCCCTGGTGCTTTAAGGCAGCAGTGCTAACCACTGAACCACTGTTTAACCCAAATCTAATATCAATATCCATTTTTAAAAATTGATCCTATTACAGTATGTGGGTGCTGCTAGCAAGGTCAGCATTTGTTACCAGCCCTAACTGTCCTTGAACTGAGTGGTTTGCTTGGAGCATTTCAGGAAGCAATTAAGACTTATCTGCATTACAGTGAATCTGAAGTCAATGTGAGGCAGACCAGCTAATGACAGCAGATATCCATCCAAGAAGGATAAGAGTGGACCGGATGGGATTGGTGACAATTGTCTGATCGCTTCATCAGCTTTCTTATTTTATTAATTGAATTTAAATTCAAGCAGCTGCATGTCGTCCGAGCAGGCCCCGATCTCGATACAGATATAGCTTTTATGATTGCTGCCAGGGAATGGTTTTTTTGAGGAGATTATGAGTAGATATCATCAATCCCATTGGCCACAAAAAAGCCCTCTTATAGTGAAACATCATTTGGCCATGTGTAGATTAATTGCATTAAGGGATGTGTGGCTTATTCCAGAACTCCTCCAGTGTGGAACAACATGATAGAGATAAATGAAAGGTGCAGATGTGACAGCTGTCCATTTCAGCCAGTGAGATAAAAAGAAACAGAAGAATTCTAAAATATTTCCAAATACAAGTTGACACACAATGAGCACTCTGTGAGACTGCACTTCAGTCTCAGGTATTAATGGGGGTGTATAACAGTGGATGATGTTGTCTCTAGGTTTTGAAGTGGAGAGTGAGGCAAATATTTCACCAAAGTAAAAGTGACTACATTTGTGTACAGATTAACAGCATGTTTTTAAATTTTCAGAGTAACTGGTGCAATAAATGGTGGTTAAAATTCTATTAAAGAATAACTTTTAGTCATAGAGTATAGAGCTGTATGGCATGGAAACAGACCCTTCGGTCCAACTGTCCATGCCGACCAGATATCCTAAATTAATCTAGTCCCACTTGTCAGCATTTGGCCCATATCCCTCGAAACCCTTCCTTGTACCCATGGCATGGGATGGCACGTACCCATCCAGATGCCTTTTAAATGTTATAATTGTACCAGCCTCCACTATTTCCTCTGGCAGCTCATTCCATATATGTTCCACCATCTGCATGAAAGAGTTGCCCCTTCGGTTCCCTTTTTATCTTTCCCTCACACCTTTAAACCTATGCCCTCTAGTTTTGGACTTCCCCACCCTAAGGAAAAGACGTTGACTATTCACCTTATGCATGCCTCTCATGATTTTATAAACCTCTATAAGGTCACCCCACAGCCTCTGACGCTCCAGGCAAAAGTGCCCCAGCCTGTTCAGCCTCTCCCTATAGCTCAAACCCTCCAACCCTGGCAACATTCTTGTAGATCTTTTCTGAACCCTTTCAAGTTTCACAACACCTTTCCTGTAGCAAGGAGACCAGAATTGACTGCAGTATTCCAAAAGTGGCCTAACCAATGTCCTGTACAGTTGCAACATGACCTCCCTCAACTCCTGTGCTCAATGCACTGACCAATAAAGGCAAGCATACCAAACACCTTTTTCACTATCCTGTCTACTTGGCACTCCACTTTCAAGGAACTATGAACCTGAAAGGGATCGGTATATACCGCAGGGCAAGAGTTATAGCTGGGGGAAAGGCAATTATGAGGCGATGAGGCAAGATTTAGGATGCATAGGATAGAGAAGGAAACTGCAGGGGCTGGGCACAATTGAAATGTGGAGCTTGTTCAAGGAACAGCTACTGTTTGTCCTTGAAGTATGTACCTGTCAGGCAGGGAGGAAGTGGTCGAGCGAGGGAACCGTGGTTTACTAAAGAAGTTGAATCTCTTGTCAAGAGGAAGAAGGAGGCTTATGTAGAGATGAGGCGTGAAGGCTCAGTTAGGGCGCTTGAGAGTTACAAGTTAGCCAGGAAGGACCTATAGAGAGAGCTAAGAAGAGCCAGGAGGGGTCATGAGAAGTCTTTAGCAGGTAGGATCAAGGAAAACCCTAAAGCTTTCTATAGGTATGTCAGGAATAAAAGAATGACTAGAGTAAGATTGGGGCCGGTCAAGGACAGTAGTGGGAAGTTGTGCGTGGAGTCCGAAGAGATAGGAGAGGTGCTAAATGAATATTTTTCGTCAGTATTCACACAGGAAAAAGACAATGTAGTCGAGGAGAATACTGAGGTACAGTCTATTAGACTAGACAGGATTGAGGTTCATAAGGAGGAGGTGTAGCAATTCTGGAAGGTGTGAAAATAGATAAGTCCCCTGGGCCGGATGGGATTTATCCTAGGATTCTCTGGGAAGCTAGAGAGGAGATTGCAGAGCCTTTGACTTTGATCTTTATGTCGTCATTGTCTTCAGGAATAGTGCCAGAAGACTGGAGACTAGCAAATGTTGTTCCCTTGTTCAAGAAGGAGAGTAGAGACAACCCTGGTAATTATAGACCAGTGAGCCTTACTTCGGTTGTGGGTAAAGTGTTGGAAAGGATTATAAGAGATAGGATTTATAATCATCTAGAAAGGAATAATTTGATTAGGGATAGTCAACACGGTTTTGTGAAGGGTAGGTCGTGCCTCACAAACCTTTATTGAGTTCTTTGAGAAGGTGACCAAACAGGTGGATGAGGGTAAAGCGTTTGATAAGGTTCCCCATGGTAGGCTATTGCAGAAAATACGGAGGCATGGGATTGAGGGTGATTTAGTGGTTTGGATCAGAAATTGGCTAGCTGTAAGAAGACAGAGGGTGGTGGTTGATGGGAAATGTTCATCCTGGAGTTCAGTTACTAGTGGTGTACCTCAAGGATCTGTTTTGGGGCCACTGCTGTTTGTCATTTTTATAAATGACCTGGATGAGGGCGTAGAAGGATGGGTTAGTAAATTTGCAGATGATACCAAAGTTGGTGGAGTTGTGGATAGTGAGGAAGGATGTTGCAGGTTACAGAGGGACATAGATAAGCTGCAGAGCTGGGCTGAGAGGTGACAAATGGAGTTTAATGAGGAAAAGTGTGAGGTGATTCACTTTGGAAGTAGTAACAGGAATACAGAGTACTGGGCTAATGGTAAGATTCTTGGTAGTGTGGATGAGCAGAAAGATCTCGGTGTCCATGTGCATAGATCACTGAAAGTTGCCACCCAGGTTGATAGCGTTGTTAAGAAGGCGTACGGTATGTTAGGTTTTATTGGAAGAGGGATTGAGTTTCGGAGCCATGAGGTCATGTTGCAGCTGTACAAAACTCTGGTGCGGCCGCACTTGGAGTATTGCGTACAGTTCTGGTCACCGCATTATAGGAAGGATGTGGAAGCATTGGAAAGGGTGCAGAGGAGATTTACCAGGATGTTGCCTGGTATGGAGGGAAGGTCTTATGAGGAAAGGCTGAGGGTCTTGAGGCTGTTTTCATTAGAGAGAAGAAGGTTAAGAGGTGACTTGATAGAGACATACAAGATGATCAGAGGATTAGATAGGGTGGACAGTGGGAACCTTTTTCCTCTGATGGTGATGGCTAGCACGAGGGGACATAGCTTTAAATTGAGGGGTAATAGATATAGGACAGATGTCAGAGGTAGGAACTTTACTCAGAGAGTAGTAAGGGCGTGGAATGCCCTGCCTGCAAAAGTAGTAGACTCGCCCACTTTAAGGGCATTTGAATGGTCATTGGATAAACATATGGATGATAATGGAATAGTTTAGGTTAGATGGGCTTCAGATTGGTTTCACAGGTCGGCGCAACATCGAGGGTTGAAGGGCCTGTACTGCGCTGTAATGTTCTATGTTCTATGTTCTATGTTCTATGCACTCCCAGGTGTCTTTGTCAGCAACACTCCCCAGGACCATAAAGTTGTGTATAAGTCCTGCCCTGATCAGCCTTTCCAAAATGCAGCACCTCGCATTTATCTAAATTAAACTCCATCTGCCACTCCATGGCAGCTCATCTTTGTTCCTTCTTTGTCCCTGAAGATGCTCTATCACAGCTTCCAGTTGCTTCTTAAGTGACTCTAGGACTTTTGCTCCAGTTTATTGTGCAGTAATGTTGAGTTAAGGCATATTTCCGGTGTGTTTACCTGTGCTATACAAAATCAGACCCATCCTTGTTTTCTTGTTCCTGTGGAGACCTTTGTCTTGACTGCATCCCTCTCAACTGCTGGCACCTCAGACCGAATGCAGAAGTAGAGAATTTTGCACACGCTTTCTTCAGTGTTCAGCCCCCTTCCCCCACTAATCCAGCAACAAAATCAGTTTCTTTCACTTCTGCAACATTGTCTAATCCGTCTCTACCGCCAACACCCTCGACTACATTCTAATGAGTCATCAGCTAGACTTATGTAGTCTTAACACTGCTGGCACTCATTCCCCAACTTTACTGCTTCCACAATGCCACTGGAAACTGAACATTCAGCAATTGTGTCACATCCTTGGGGAATTTCACTCCTTGTCATCTCTGCCTTAACACCCCCGTTTTTGCCTTCAGAAACCTCCTTAGGCTCATTCTGTTTAACTGTGCTTTTGACCTCCACATGACTCCTGTAACGTTTAAAACCTCTTGGGATGTTTTCCAGTGAGATGTGTGATGCTGGTTCTGGGTAAGCAAGGGCAGAACAGAATTGAACAAGGACATTGCTGGCTGTCAGTTTGACATCAAGTCCAAAATTAATTGGGGGAAAAAAATGTGGTTCAATGTCATGAAACCGAGGTTTTTTTTTTAGTTTTCTATCAGTTCCTGCATGCCTCTTCCATTTATTTCATCAGCTGTCGCCTGGGGCTAAATATAATGATGCACAGAAGGATGGCACATTCATGTATACTGTGCCCTTCATGATCTTCAGGATTATCCCACGTACTGTGCAAAATGTAGTTGCTTGTTCTAATGTAGCAAATATGGCAAGCATTTCATGCACAGCAAGTTCCCACAAACAGTAAAGTGATAATGACCAAATAATGTATTGCAGACTTGTTGGTTGAGGGATAAATATGGGTCAGAATCTGGAGTGAACTTTATTTCTCCTCATCAAATAGTGCCATGGGATATTTTACATTCAGATTTATCAGCTTAACTAAAATCTGTACCTCCTGCACTGAACTCCCTATGTAGTGGACTATAGTATCAGCTTAGCCTTTGAGCTTACTGTCTGATGAACCTGATAGAAAGGTTAGTTTTTTTTCCTGCACATCCATTTAACCATCTCTTTGTATGTTGTAGACAGTACCATTAATTTCATAAATAGTAGGAACTGCAGATGCTGGAGAATCTGAGATAACAAGGTGTAGAGCTGGATGAACACAGCAGGCCAAGCAGCATCAGAGGAGC
>NC_063350.1:10860887-10886149 GCF_021869965.1 Rhincodon typus
GCTGCTTGGCCTGCTGTGTTCATCCAGCTCTACACCTTGCTACCATTAATTTCACCATACTTTGTAAAAAAAAAAAATGAAATATTGAATAATAATGCAGAAAGCACCATTAAGGTTCTTGGAACCTCATTTAATAAAGTTGAAATTTGGCCTTGTTCACTGTCTATTTCAGCTTTTCTTAAAAACTCTTGTTTGTTAGTACTTTTAACCCCTCTGGTTAATTTATACAAAGTTTACTTGTCTGCAGGAGGAGAGCTGGGGAGGAAATGCTTTCTGAATGGTGAAATACCCCCGCAGTTTAACAACTATATAAAGAAAAGGCAAGGTAAATTGAGAAGTGGTGATTAATGTTAGATTTTTAAGAATCTGTAGAATGGGAGTCATGCTGATTTGTTTAGACTATTTAGACACCAGGAAGTGAGCGAGATTGCAAATATGACATTTATTTTACTATTTATTCACTCATTCATGGGGGATGTGGACATTACTTATTAAGCCAGCATTTATTACCCATTTCTATTTCCTTGAAAAGGTGGTGATGACTTCTCTTTAACTGCAGTCCATACAGTGTAGTAATTCCCACTGTGCTGTTTGGGAGGTCTCGAATTTAATCAATCAATCAATTAATCATTCCATTTAAGGCTGGCTTTGTGAGGTTATGGATTGAGAGGTGAGCTACAATAACTACAAGGAAGGTCAAAGATAACACTTCAGCATTCTCACTGATTGCTCAGTTTAGTAGATAAGTTTAAAAGATTGAAGCCTCAGGCTAGGAGTTGAGTTTATATTTTAGCCTTAATGCCTTGATTCCATTGTGGTATATCATTGGAGCAATTGCCTCCAGCAATTGCTACCTGGTGTCTTGAGTGAGATTCCACTGTAGTATTGAAAAGCAAGGAGTGGTCTCCTTGACCTTCCTGGCTTTTCTCCCTTAACCCAACCCAACAAAGAGATCTTTTGCACTAAAAGTTGAGGAAAGAATTTCAGAAGGATTGATGGAGTTAAATAAGGACAAATTGTTTTCAGTGGTAGAAGATTAATTATTTAATGAAGATAGTTAGCAAAAGAAGGTGTGATTATACACCAGGAGATTTTGTAATTTGGAAAGATGGTGAAAGCAAGTTTATTTGCTTTCAAAAGTGAATTAGAAAAATATTTGCAAGTATTTGCAATGCAATGGGGCAAGATGAGTGGATTGGGAGTCCTCTTTCAAAGAGCTGACACTGGCAAGGTAGGCCAAACTATTTTTAACCAATGGCAAGAAAGAAACATGAATCGCTAACTTAAACTCTCCTCCTTTTTAGGATTTCCATCTATGTACAAACAGGCAGACAGTGAGAAAGCAAGACAAGTGTCATGGGAGGGGAAGGAACGTAAGTTAGAGAGGTTGATAAGTTGTTTATTTCCAGCCTCGTTCTGACTTCGTCCAATTCTTTGCTAATGACGCAAGGTTGCAGATACACTGATCTTCTGTCTTTCACTCACTGGTTGAAGGTTGGCCATTTCAGTAGCTCTGAAGGTGGTTTTCCCTCTTTTCCTTTGAATAAGGGCAGTATGGTGGCTCAGTGGTTAGCACTGCTGCCTCACAGTGCCAGGTGATTCCACCCTCGGGTGAATGTCTGTGTGGAATTTGCACATTCTCCTCGCCTCTGCGTTGGTTTCCTCCAGGTGCTCTGGTTTCCTCTCATTGTACGACGATGTGCAGGTTAGGTGGGTTGGCCATGCTAAATTGCCCCATAGTGTCCAGGGATGTTCAGGCTAGGTGGATTTGCCATGGGAAATGCAGGATTACAGGGATAGGGTAGGGGTGTGGTCTGAGTGGGATGCTCTGCAGAGGGTTGATGTGGACTTGATGGGCTGAATGGTCTGCTCCCACGCTGTGTAGGGATTCTATGATTCTAAATAAGGGAGTTTTCAAATAGAGCGCTTTATAGGAACATGGCGAATGAGAACAGGAACGAGAAACTTTCTGGTACTTTTCCACATGGAAGGTAGAGAGAGTGAGGTGTTTTCTCTTTGCAGGCTAGCATCTTCTCCTGCATTGTCCACATACAAAGCTGTAGCTACTTGCCTAGGAACCAGTCAAGTGATTGCTAACATGCTGAGCATTCCTGAACACACAACTGCTGGTCAATTGAAGAACTAATCAAAAGTCTTGTCTTGGGCAAAACTGCCCTGGACACACTCGCATGGCACAGAGATGTCTAGTATCCGTCCTTACTCCTTGAATAACATAACACTGTGGATGCAACTTTTAACAAGTTCCAGAAATTCATTTTTAAAGTTGCAGTATCTTCCGCAGTTTCCTTGGTTTAAAGCAGTATCTTTTTCACCTTTTTAGTCCACAGTCCAAGAAAAATGCAAGTGGTCTTTACGTAACACCATGCATGGTTAGGTTTTGGATAGCCACTCTGAGACTCTGGTGGAGAGAAGTCAACCATAGCTCGAAAGGAACAAAAATTGCAGGCCTGTAGTGAAAGGGCAGGTGAATGAGATGAGCTCGGTTACTCTTGGAGAAAGTTGGCATGATCTTGACAGACTGAATGGCCTCCTGCTGTGCTGCATCTGTGAAGATCATAGAGTCCCAACAGTGTGGAAGCAGGCCTTTCTGTCCATACAGTCCACTCCAACCCTCTGAAGAGCATCCCACCCAGACACATTCCCATATCCTATCCCTGAAACCCTGCATTCCCCATGGCTAATCCACCTCACTTGCATATCCCTGGACACTATATATCACAGACAGGGAGAATGTGAAAACTCACAGGCATTGCCCAAGGCCGGAATTGAACCTTGGTCCCTATTGCTGTGAGACAGCAGTTCTAATCAACAGATGACTAAATGAATAAATAACAAAATGAGTCAGTGTCTTCTGCAGATCAGGAGGGGCAAGTACTTTATCAAAAAATTGTACTTCATACATATAAACTGTTAAGTGGTATCCTGCTGGGAGAAGAATTTTGGTCATTTACAGTTAGGTAAAACCAATTGGGAAATCTAATCCTCAGTTTACTTTGTTGCGTTACTCACTTCACCTGGAAGAAAACGAATGGAAAAATTGAGTGACAGAGTGATTGTGTTTTAACGTCTCTGGGGAGGGGAATGAATGTTATCAGGTTGCATTGTGCTTTGGGGGAGCAGGTGTATGTTTATCCGACAGCAACATTTCTGTTTGCCACAGGCACAACGAAAGTTGCCAGGTCCTGATAGAGATACTGAGTCAGGGTTGTTTGGTAAATAATAGCACTCTTCACAACCTCAAAGCACTTTTCAGCCAATCCATTATATTTTGAAGTGTAGTCACTGTTGTAATGTAGGAAACGTGACAGCCAGTTTGCACACAGCAAGCTCTACAAATACAGTAATGATTGGGTAGTGATTTTATTTCTGTTGGCAAAGACAACTTGCATCTCAAGCCGTGATGCTTTCAGTTCTTGGAAGAACAGTTTTATGCAGGAATAATCACTGACCACTTGGATTGAAGCTTTAGCACAGAAAGAAACTTCAACCGTCCGTTTGGGATATTGAGACTAGGTGGCTGGAGATGTAACCTGATTACATTGTCCTTTCACTTTAGACAATATTGCTACTTTAAAACTCTGCTTGTGCATTTCAAGAGTGAATGTGATCTGTGAAGCTGTTACCTATTTCAATCAACCTGGTCAGACATGACAGATCTGTGGAGCAGGTGGGACTTGAACCCAGAGGTAGAGATACTATCACTTTGCCACAAGACATGCTCTGTGGAGCTAGTATACTACTTACAATTACTATCTAATTCACAATTAATGCCAGCTGTGCTTATGGTATCTAAAATATCCCAAGACATTTCACAATGGCAATTGCCAACCTAAATTGACATTAAGCAACATGAGTTATTGGGGCAGATGACCAAAACTTGGTTAAAGTTGTATGTTTTAAGAAGGCTCTCACACTGTTACCATCTGCCTTGGAGATGTTGGAAGGACGTGCAGGTTGATAACCAGCTTGTTAAGACGTGTTATGAAAGATCCCTCGAGTCCAGGAATGAAATTCAAATCCACAGTTTCCAAGCTGGGACAGTATTCAGTGCACCAGAAGACCTCCCTGCCATAGGGATGAGGATTTGAAAATTAAGAGTCGTCAGAATTGATGATGGGGAAGAGAACACATTTGAGTGTGTCTGGGATTCTCCAGCATTTCATTGTACAATGTAAAAGTGTTGTGTTGACATCTACTGTCAAATTAGTTCAGAGAGATTTTTGATGAGGGAACAAAGCCAAAATTAGACTTCCTGTGATGACTCGTGAAAGTTCGACAGCAGTAATTTAAGTTGAAAGCAAGTTACTGTGTCCTTTGTTTACAAAACAACAGGAATTTGTTTTTCTGTACTTTTCTTTAAGTGGACTCTCTGACACCATTCGGCACAACTCCACTTTAAACCAGTGAGGACAGCTGATTTTCAACCCAAATTCATGTTGAGCGAGAACAGGGAGGAAATCCGTGGAATCAGAGATAGTAGGAACTGCAGATGCTGGAGAATCCGAGACAACGAGGTGCAGAGCTGGATGAACACAGCAGGCCAAGCAGCGTCATAGGAGCAGAAAGGCTGACGTTTCGGGCCTAGACCCTTCATCAGAAAAGGGGGAGGGGAAGGGTGTTCTGAAATAAATAGGGAGAGAGGGGGAGGTGGATAGAAGATGGATAGAGGAGAGGATAGGTGGAGAGGAAACAGACAGGTCGAAGAGGTGGAGATGGAGCCAGTAAAGGTGAGTGTAGGTGGGGAGTTAGGGAGGGGATAGGTCAGTCCAGGGAGGACGGACAGGTCAAGGGGGCGGGACGTCCAGTCCCTATACACCTGCATTCCCCATACAGATGGCCTAAAGGCCCTCCGCTTCTTCTTGTCCCGCAGGCCCGACCAGTCCCCCTCCACTGACACCCTCATCCGCTTAGCCGAACTCGTCCTCACACTCAACAACTTCTCTTTCAATTCCTCCCACTTCCTACAGACAAAAGGGGGTGGCCATGGGTACCCGCATGGGCCCAAGCTAGGTAGGAGATGGGGGTGGGGCTTGAGGTAGGAGGAGGGGCAGGTTAGGGAGGTGGGGACGAGCTGGACTGGTTTTGGGATGCGGTAGTGGGAGGGGAGATTTTGAAGCTTGTGAAATCCACATTGATACCATTGGGCTGCAGGGTTCTCAAGTGGAATATGAGTTGCTGTTCCTGCAACCTTCGGGTGGCATCGTTGTGGCACTGCAGGAGGCCCAGGATGGACATGTCGTCTGAGGAATGGGAGGGGGAGTTGAAATGGTTCGCGACTGGGAGGTGCAGTTGTTTAGTGCGAACCGAGCGTAGGTGTTCTGCAAAGCGGTCCCAGAGCCTCCGCTTGGTTTCCCCGATGTAGAGGAGGCCACAACGGGTACAGCGGATGCAGTATACCACATTGGCAGATGTGCAGGTAAACATCTGCTTGATGTGGAAAGTCTTCTTGGGGCCTGGGATGGGGGTGAGGGAGGAGGTATGGGGGCAGGTGTAGCACTTCCTGCGGTTGTAGGGAAAAGTGCCAGGTGTGGTGGAGCTGGAGGGGAGTGTGGAGCGGACAAGGGAGTCAGGGAGAGAGTGGTCCCTCCGGAAAGCAGATAAGGGTGGGGAGGGAAAGATGTCTTTGGTGGTGGGGTCGGATTGCAGATGGTGGAAGTGTCAGAGGATGATGCGTTGGATCTGGAGGTTGGTGGGGTGGTACGTGAGGACGAGGGGGATTCTTTTTTGGTTGTTGTTGCGGGGAGGGGGTGTGAGGGATGAGTTGCGGGAAATGCGGGAGTCATAGTCGAGGGCATTCTCGACCACTGAGGGGGGGAATTTGCGGTCCTTGAAAAATGAGGACATCTGAGATGTACGGGAGTGGAATGCCTCATCCTGGGAGCAGATGTGGCGGAGGCGAAGGAATTGGGAATAGGGGATGGCATTTTTGCAGGAAGGTGGGTGGGAGGAGGTGTATTCTAGGTAGCTGTGGGAGTCGGTGGGCTTGAAATGGATATCGGTTTCTAGGTGGTTGCCAGAGATGGAGACAGAGAGGTCCAGGAAGGAGAGAGAGGTATTAGAGATGGTCCAGGTGAACTTAAGGTTGGGGTGGAAGGTGTTGGTGAAGTGGATGAAGTGTTCGAGCTCCTCGTGGGAGCATGAGGCGGCGCCGATACAGTCATCAATGTAACGGAGGAAGAGGTGGGGTTTAGGGCCAGTGTAGGTATGGAAGAGGGATTGTTCCACGTAACCTACAAAGAGGCAGGCGTAGCTTGGGCCCATGCGGGTACCCATGGCCACCCCCTTTTGTCTGTAGGAAGTGGGAGGAATTGAAAGAGAAGTTGTTGAGTGTGAGGACGAGTTCGGCTAAGCGGATGAGGGTGTCAGTGGAGGGGGACTGGTCGGGCCTGCGGGACAAGAAGAAGCGGAGGGCCTTTAGGCCATCTGTATGGGGAATGCAGGTGTATAGGGACTGGACGTCCATGTTAAAGATGAGGTATTGGGGACTGGGGAATTGGAAGTTGTGGAGGAGGTAGAGGGCGTGGGTGGTGTCATGGACATAGGTAGGGAGTTCCTGGACCAAGGGGGAGAAAATGGAGTCCAGATAGTTGGAGATAAGTTCGGTGGGGCAGGAGCAGGCGGAGACAATGGGTCGACCAGGGCATTCAGGTTTGTGGATTTTGGGAAGGAGATAGAAGCTGGTGGTGCGGGGTTAGGGAACGATGAGGTTGGAGGCCGTGGGTGGGAGGTCACCTGAGGTGATGAGGTTGTGGATGGTTTGCGAGATGATGGTTTGGTGCTCGGGGGTGGAGTCATGATCAAGGGGGCGGTAGGAAGAGGTGTCGGAGAGTTGGCATCTGGCATCCGCTGTACCCGTTGTGGCCTCCTCTACATCGGGGAAACCAAGCGGAGGCTCGGGGACTGCTTTGCAGGAAATCAGTTGGTTAGGATTAGAATTATTGTCATGTGTACTCCAGTTAAGGAATTCATGAATACAGTGAAAAATGTGCAAAGTTACCATTCTCTAGTGCCCTCTTGGTTACAAAACCAGAATTTAAAAATAAGCAACAGCAGAAATAAAAGAAAGCCAAAAGATAAGAAAAACATCTAGATCTTAAAGTCTAAGTGTTTGGAACCACCGATGCAGGTACCTAGGCCTAGCCATGGCCTGATGTCGCTTGTCAGCCTGTGAGTTACCCTGTTTCTGACTGTACATTTGTCTTCATTAATATTTTCCTCTTCACATATCAGGGGGCGATACGGTGGCTCAGTGGTTAGCACTGCTGCCTCACGGTGCCAGGGACCTGGGTTCAATTCCAGCCTCGGATGACTGTCTGTGTGGAGTTTGCACATTCTCCCCGTGTCTGCGTGGGTTTCCTCCCACAGTCCAAAGATGTGCACGGTAGGTGGATTGGCTATGCTAAATTGCCCATAGTGCCCAGGGATGTTTAGGTTAGGTGGTTTAGACATTATGAAATCAGGGGTAGGGCAATGGGTCTGGGAGGGATGCTCTTCAGAGGGGCGGTGTGGACTTGTTGGGCCGAAGGGCCTGTTTCCACACTGTGTAGGGATTCTATGAATAGAAACTTTTACAGTCAGTTTGTTTGCTCTCCTCAATTTTAATGCTATCCCCCATCTTAATCAACCCTTTTGTCCATCTTTGCTGAAACCTAAACAGCTCCCAAATTTCAGGTCTGCTGCTTTTCTTGGCCAATTTATGTGGCCTTTCCTTGGATCTAATGCTATCCCTAATTTCCCTCGTTAAGGATGGCTGGGCCACCTTTCCCATTTTAGTTCTCTGCCAGACAGGAATGAACAATTTTTTGCAGTTCATCCATGTGTTCTTTAAACGTTTGCCATTGCCTAGCCACTATCTTCCCTTTAAACAGCATTCCCCAATTTATCATAACCAGTTCTCACCTCATATCATTGTAGTTTCCTTTTACTTAGATTCCGGGCTCTAGTGACGTCACTCTCCAATCTTAATTAAGCATTGTATCATATTATGGTCACTATTTCCAAGGTACCTTGCACAGCTAGAATGCCAATTATTCTTTTATGAGTACACAATGCCAGTCTAAAATGGCCTGTTCTCTTGTTGGTTCCTCAACCTATTGATCCAGAAAATCATCCTGTCCGCACTCAGGAATTCCTCCTCCAAGGTATTGCCGCAGATTTGATTTCCCAGTCTATATGCAGAGAATGTTAGTGGGCATTCTGTGGTTTGTTCAAGCAAATTTAGGAGGATAGTTATCCTAAATATCACCATCTGTAATATTGTGCTGGATGTAAATAATACAAAAATCGCAGCATATAACATGTAGATATTATGTGCTGCCACTAGGGATTTTTTTTTGGGTACAGGGGCATGAGAAATAAGTTGGGTAGGCTCGCTCACTACCTCCCTACTTACTCCCAAGCTGACTTCCACAATAGAGGGTGGGCAGGCTCTGAAAATGGCAGCTGGCCAACTAAATAAATAAATTAAAGGCCGATTGAGCTTGTTAAAAACTGATAATATGCTGTCCATGTCAAAATAGAGTTGGAGTTTGTAAAATGATGGGAGGAAATATAGGTACTATCTTCAGGGAGTACTCTTTGTTCATCAGAGAAACTCTCATTGTCACCATCGACCCACCTGCTCTAGAAATCCCTCTAACGGAGGATACATTGGGAGCCCAAGGCAGCGTCTGCTCGGTTTGAAGCAATTTAATACGGAGCCTTTATTCCAACCTGATCCAGGCAATTTTTAAAAATTCATTCATGTGATGCTGGGCCAGGCAGTTAAAAGTCAACCACATTGCTATGGGTCTGGACTCACTTAGCAGATATTGGTGAACCAGATAAGTTTTAAGATAATTGGGCCATATTTTCATTTGAATTTAAATTTTCACCTTCTGCCATGGTAGGATTCAAACCCACGTTCCTAGAACGTTTGCCAGAGGTTCGAAATTACTAATCCAGTAAGACACTACCACCTGTCCATTCACCATATTTCAATAACAGGGAAAATGAACAAACCTGCGCTGTTGTGGGCTAGTGAAAAGTTTTATAAGGTAAAGAGTTGATTGGCAATAAGGATGTTCTTGTGCCTTATATGTTTTTAAGCAGGTAACAGAGCGTTGCTACATTTCTTTTTGGACTCCTGCACAAAGCGTTTCTTTGGATTAAAAGGCGCAGGTGGAACCTGGTCACTGGATTGGAGGTAGAAGGTAATCATGAACAGAGGAGTGCCAGGATGGATGTAGGTGCCATGTGGAATCTGCAGGACTAGAGAGTGGGAGAGCATTGTTGAAAATTGACTGTTATAAGGAAATGTGTTTTAAAAATAAGGGATCACCCATTTAAAGTGGACATGAGTTGAAAATGTTTCCTGAAGGTAGTAGGTCTTTCAAACACTGCTTCCAGTACCTTTTTGTACAAGACAGTCTTTGAATATTTTTATATAGGTAGTTGGAATCTTGGTAAACAGAAGGGTGAGGGGTTATCGGGGTAGGTGGGAATTTGAAGTTGAGGTAACAATCACACTTTGATTGTATAGACTAATGTGAACTTCAATTTAATGATGAGGGGGAGAAGGATGGGGACAGAGATGGCAGTGAGATTCATTACAGAATAATTGGTTCCATTTGTACAGTTTGATAAATTAGATTGCAGATTCATCACTGATGAACATAAATTACACCAGTGATTGAGGCCAATAGAGTAGATATACATTTAAAAGATTGGCTAGAATGGGATAAAAGAATACAGGTATTTATTGGTGAGCTTGGGTAAAGAGACTCAGGAACTGCCTCGTGTGGTGGAGCATAAATACTGACCAGGATCCAAGTACTGACCAGGATCCAAATGGCCTCTTTCTGTATTGTGTGGTCTATGTAAGCATTCCAACTAAATTAATGAGCCTGAATTTGACTTGGAATCACCTAATCATTTCTGGCATTTGACCAGTGTTCCACAGCAATGTGTATAAAAAATAAAGACCGTATGCTTGGATGTATAAAATCACACTATTAACCATTAACTCTGAAGAGCTTTAAAGTGGTTTGCACATTCTCCCTTTGAAGTATTGTTTAAATTCTAGTGAACATTATTAATCCTGAGTGTAAAGGGATTGAGTTATGAGGAAAGAAGAGATTTTTGTGCTCTACTGTCCAGAAAGGAGGTATTTTATTGATGTGTGAAGATTAGGTAATCCAAAATGTACCAACCAGTATGTTTGCATAGCAGCTTTATTGTGGTAAAATGTCTCACTACGTAACAAAATGTGACACTGACCTCTGTAGGCCATATTAGGACAGATGACAAAAATTTCAGACAAAGAAGTAGACTTTAGGGGCTGTCATAAAGGGGGAAGAGAAAAGTGTTGGGAGATCATTTCCAGTTATTAGCAGCAGCTGGAGTTCTGGCCACAAGTAGTGAAAAGATTAAATCTGGGATACACAGGAGGCCAGAATTAGAGGAGCACAGAGAGTTAGAAAAGATTGTGTAGAAATCGACTGGGTGGGGCTGGTTGGAGGGATTTGAAGACCAGGGTGAAATATTACTTGCAGCGTGTTCGGGAAAGTGAAGTATAGAAAAGAATTTTAAAATAGATTTTGGGAAGAACTTGACTCAAAGAACTATAAGGTTTTCAATAATCCACTAGGAGAGCGAAACTGTAAAAATAGACACCATTCAGTAGGAGATTGGTTAGTATTGTGGAAGTTTTGCATACTCTGTTCAATGTAGCATAAGGACCATTTCTCAGCCTTAACGTTCCTTGCGTTCTTGTAAGAGGAATTTAAAGAGTGTGCCCATAAGTAAACAGCTTGAAATCATGTTGATCAAACACTTTTGTGGCTGAGATTTCTCAAGATTGGAAGTGCAATCAACAGGAGGAGATTTTCAAAAGCAAAACTGTGGATGAGATTTGCTTAAATAAGAGATCTGCTGTGACACCCCTCAGAAATGATAGTGCATTGTGTCTTCTTGTCTTTAAAGTACTGTTTAGTTGCGGAATGCAATGTTATGTTTTAAAGGGTAGATGTGTGGCCTATATGTTGTAGTAACTGCACTTTGACCACTTGCGTTAGATAAAGGACAGGCTGCAAAACAGAAAATGCTAGTTTTGAGAGAAAATTGATTTAAAGAAGCTGTAGACATGCTAATTTATATGATTGTAATGTAGGAATTTGCATTAGATAGCAAGTGCTGTCCACTTGCAATCCAGTCAGTTTTTTCACCGTAATATTTCATAATTTTGAATAAAGTGCCCTTAAAGTTCAGCAGAATGCTAATAGAGTGTTAAATGTTTTTAGCTATCTGATTAGACACAACTTAGTTAAGACCAAAAGCAGAAAGTGAGGGAAGTACTCATGTCTGGCAGCATCTGCTGATTGCAAAACAGAACAAATGCTTCAGTTTGATCCTGCTTTCAATTCTGATGAAAAGTCCTTCTGCTATTCTGTGAATTTAGGGCAGACTATTCATGCATCTCCAAGCATTTGTTGAAGTCCGTCCGTGTTGGGGAAAACTCTCTGCTGGTTGGAATCTTACCTAGCACAGGGAGAATCATTGTGAATGTTGAATCCAATCATTCTCAGTTCCAAGACAACACTGCAGGAGTTCCTCATTCCCTTCATTGTGAGGTCAGATCTTCATTGATTGCACAGGGTTCAATTCCATTCATACGTCCTTAGATACTGAAATAGTCTGTGCTAACATGCAACCAGACCTGGTCAACGTTCAAGGTTGGACTGATTGGTGGCAAAGAGCATTCACGTACCAAGTTCTGACCACCTCCAGCAAGAAATCTAGCCACTTCCCCTTAACATCCAACAGCATTGCTTCGTCTGAACCCACATGATCAACATCTTTGTGCTTTGTGGATATTAACCAGAAACTTTGCAAAACCAGCCCTAGAAATAAGAAGTCGACAGAAGCAGATCAGAGGCTGAGTCTTCTGGTGAGGAACTTTCCTCCTGACTTCCCAAAGCCTGTGCACTATCTTCAAGGTGTACAGTTCCAACAACACTTGAAACTTAAACACTCACTTCCACCACCATCAAAGCATAGTGGCTGCAGTGTGCACCATCTAAAGATGCACTGCAGGAACTCCCCAAGGTTCCTTTGACATCACCTTCCAAACTTGTGACCTCTACCACTTAGAAGAACAAGGACAGCAGATCATAAGACCATAAGATGTAGAAGCAGAAGTAGGCCATTCAGCCCATCCAGTCTGCTCCCCAGTTGAATGAGATCATGATTGATCTGATGATCCTTAGTTCCATTTTCCTGCCTTATCCCCATCAACCTTGATTGCCTTCCTGGATGGGAACATCATCACATGTAATTTCCCCTGCAAGCCACCCACTATCCTGACTTGGAAATATATCGCTGTTCCTTCATTATCACTGGGTCAAACTCCTGGAACACCCTCCCTGATGGCATTGAGGGAGAGCACAATAAATAGGTTGATGCTAAATTGCTCGGATTAGATGGAGCAGATTTAGGAGAAGGCTCATGTGAGCTTACGCACTGAAGTAGACCAATGCCCTTTCTATGCTATAACTTCTATGAAACACTTAGCAAAGCAAACATCAGCATTTGTGCAGAAATGCAAACGGATTGAATGTTTTAAGAAATGACAAAAGTTCAATGCCCTGAAGAAAACTTGTGTCTGTCCGTCTGTCCCTCTCTTTCCGCACCTGCTGACAGGGTTTCCAACGTTTTTTGGTGTTTTCTCTTTTCCTACTGTCCACACTATTCCCACTATTTATTCAATTACTGTAGAGTCTTTGCTCTGAAGCAGGAGATTGTTAGTTCAGTGACTAGTTTTAGATCTTGAGGTAATTTTTGTTTCCATGGCGAGCGGGATGTTGAACATTGTGGTTCTCTCAGACTGAGATGCATTTTATTCAGTTTACGGGTCCTCAGACTAATTGGAGCTAATGTGTGTAGGGACTGGCTCCATGCAGGATAAACCAACAGTTTGCTTGCTTATGCTGTCAACACTGAGCTATGTCAGGCAGTTGGTTCTAAATCAGATTAGTTTACGGTATAAATATTGTGCAGCTTATGGGCTGGGTCCAGAATCAAAATAGATTACACTACAAGCTCAGTGTTAATGTCCAGATGGTTTAATGCAATGTGGTGATGTACTGGCCCATATTACTTTGCTTGCTGACCTACATTAGCTTTCAGCCTAGCAGCCACCTCAGTTTTAAGACTTAACGTTTGGATCCTTCAGTGGCCCTGTACTTCCGTATTTTCAGTGATCTCTTTCAGCCTCCTAGCCCTCTGAGATAGCTGTACTCCTTCAATTTTGGTCTTTGTAGCATTCCTGATCTCTTTTTTTCCCTCCCCACCTTGAGCTCTGCCTGCCATTGCCCAGTCCTGTAGGTCTGGAATTATCTCCTTTTAAAGCCCTCCACCTCCTCATTTCAAGGCGTTCCTTAAAATCTACATAGTTGACCAACCTTTTGTCTAATATCTCCTTTTGGTGCCTCCAAGCCAAATTTTGTTTAGTCTCATTTCTGAGGTGTGTCTTGAGATGTTTTGCTATTGTGCACATACGAGTTGTCATTGTTCAGGGGGAAATTGCACTTGAGGTGAGTCATTGAATCATGGAATTTTACAGGGCTGAAGGAGGCCATTCTACCCATTGTGTTCTGTACCGGCACCCAGAAAGAGCTGCCCAGCTTGTCCCATTCTCTAGTTCTACCTCTGTAGTCCTCTAAGTTCATCATATTCAGATATACATTCAGCTCTCTTTTGAAACCTCAGATGGAATCTGCCTCCACCCAGGCAGCACGTTCTAAATCCTATCAACTCTCTGAGCAAAGAAGATTCTCCTCATCTCACTTTGAGCTCTCTTGCTGATGGTTTTGAAGTTGTGACCCCTAGTTATTGACATACCAGCCATTGGAAACAGAATATCCTTCTTTACTCTGTCAAAATCATTCAGAATTTTGAATACCTCAGTAAGGTCACCTTTTAATCTTCTCTGTTCCATGGACAATAAGCTCAATTTCACTAATCTTTCCTTGTATCTAAAATTCCCTCATTCCTGGGTAGCATTCTGGTAAATCTCCTTTACACTGTCTCCAGAGTTTTAACATCCTTCCTTATTTAAGGTACCGGAACTGAACACAATACTCCAAATGTGGTCTGTCCAATGATTTGTAGAGGTGTAGTATCACTTCCTTGTTTTTATACTTTGTGCCTCTATTTATAAACCCAAGGATCCTATAAACCTTCTAAACAATCGTTTCACTTTGCCTGGCTACTTTCAGAGAATTATTCATTTGAACCCCAAGGTTCCTCTGCTCTGTACTCCCCTCAAGTTGTTCCAATGAGCCTCTATTGTCTCTCCATGTTGCTTGTACCAAAATGCATTACCTGTCATTTCTCTGCATTAAAATTCAAGTGCCAGGTGTCTCCTCATTTCGCCAATTTGTTAGCGTCCCTGTGAAGTTGCTCAGTTTCATCTTCACAATTCTCCCTAGCTTGGTGTCATCTGCAAATTTAAATATTTTGCCCTCAACACCCATCTCCGAATCAGAAATACAAGGGTCCTAACACTGATCCCTGGGGAACACCACTTTCAACTTGTCTCCAATCTGAGAAATGCCAATCTATACCCTTTGTTTCCTATCTTTTAGCCAACTTCTAATCTGTGCTGCCAAGAACCATCAGCCCAAAGTCTTCCTAATTTGCTAACCAACCTGCCATGTGGCACTGTATCAAAAGCTCTCCAAATATACAACATCCACAACGTGACCCTCATCCACTATCACCTTGTCAAAGAAATTAATCAAATTTGTCAGACATGACCTGCCCTTGGCAAAGCCGTGTCGACTGTCTAGTATTAACTTATTTTTCTCAACTTATCCTTTGTTATGGCCTCCAACAGTTTTCCCACTGTTGTCAAGCTGCCAGGTCTGTAGGTTCCTGAGTTATCCTTTGCCCCTTTCCTATACAACGGTGTCTCATTTGCAGTCCGCCAATCCCCTGGAGTTAATCCTGTGTTCAGAAAGGCCTGGAAAACTCCCGTCAGCAGCTCCATAATTTGCTTCCTTACCCCTCTCACCAATCTAGGATATATCCCATCCAGGCCTTGGGACTTCTCTACCTGCAGTGCTACAAGCCTATTCAGTTGCTGAATAAGGGTCTATTGGCGAGCACTTTCAAAAAGCCAGCACTGGCAGATTGGGCTCGATGGCAGTGTTCTTGCGGCTGTAATATTTTAGATTCTAAAATGGTTAGGCCGCATCTACGGTATTGTGTGCAATCTGGAATCCACGTTTTTAGGAGGGAAGTAATTGCAGAGAAGATTTACCAGGATGTTCCCTGGGATGGAGGGTTATGAAAAGAGATTGGGCAGACGGGTTGTTTTCTTTAGCGTAGAGGAGACTGAGGGGGACATGATTGAGATGTTTAAAATTATGAGGGACATAGGTAGAATAGGAGGGAGGAAACTGCTCCCCTTCCCGGAGGAGGGATCAACAACCAGGGGACATAGATTTATGGTAGAAAAGGTAGAGGCAGGAGGTTTAGAGGAGATGTGAGACAATTTTTTTTCACCAGGAGAGGTGAGAATCTGGAACTTGTTGCCATTAAGAAGTATTTAGATGTACACTTACAGTGCCAAGGCATACAAGGCCAAGTGTTGGACATTTGAATTTGAATAGTTAGGTTGCTATTTTTTGACTGGCACAGACTCAATGGGCCAAAGGGTGTTTTTCTGTGCTGTAGATCACTTATGGTTGCATCACTCTACGCTGCAGTACGTTTTTTATTGAAATGGAGGAACACGCAATCATTTATCTAAAGGTAGTTAGAATTTTTCTTAACAGGGCAATCATGATAGAAATCAGACAATGGAAAAAATGCTTTAAATTTTCGGTTACAGGTGCTGCAGGTGAGCCACCTGCATTAGTCCAGGTAAATTGATGACCAGAACTCCCAGCAGCAGATTCCAAAGCAAGATAACACAGTGTGGAGCTGGATGAACACAGCAGGCCAGGCAGCATCAGAGGAGCAGGAAGGCTGACGTTTCAGGTCTGGACCCTTCTAAAATATTCTTCTGAAGAAGGGTCCAGACCGGAAACATCAGGTTTCCTGCTCCTCTGATGCTGCCTGGCCTGCTGTGTTCATCCAGCTCTACATCTTGTTATCTCAGATTCCAGCATCGGCAGTTCCTACTATCTCTGAGATTCCAAAGCAAGATTGATTTCAATCAGAAAGGTAAACTGAGAATGTTGGAAACAGTCAGCTGCTCAGGTTGTATCTGCAGCAAGAGAGTTGAAGCTGTAGGACTGTGTCCTTTTACCAGGACTGGGAGAAGGTGGAGATTTGGCGCCTTATAAACGTGTATGAAGATTGGGGAAAGATATTAACTCCGAGCTAAGAGCATCCAAATTCTTTTGAGATTAATGGCTGACTGCTCATTTATAAATAGAGGTGCAATACTTGAAATTTAGTTTAGCACGTTGCCATCATAAAATCTTGCAGCGCTGATGAAGGGCATTCTGCCAGCCCTTTGAAGGAAAGTTCTTGGGTTCATCACCTGGTCTGTTTTCTTTGTTCACCAAAAAGCATTATTTGACAACATCTGGATTTTAATTGTGATTAACTTCTTTGCGACCACATGCCAACCTGTCACAGATGCCCTCTGCTGCAATTCCCCTTCCCTTCTGAATATCTTCTTAACAAATAACTGGCATTTATCTAGCATCTTTTTGATATTGTAAAACCTGTCAAGGTACCTCATGCCTCTTAGTTGTAGGGGTGGGAAAAGAGACTGTTCCAAGGACAAAGTGTGATGGGGAGAGGGAGGCAGTTATTAACTGGTAAATGCCTAATCGAGCACTAGAAGAGAAAGAAAAAGCATTGAAGGGAACCAGGGAAGAGAAACGAGTGCAAATCTGTTTGCCGAGAAGATTGATTTAAATTGAGCCTTAGTTATCATTGGACCTGTGGCAGGTTATCCCTCAGAATTGTATTCCAGGAATGACCTAGGTCTCCAGGCATGAAAAAGCTTCACATATTTTTAAAAAAAGGACCCTTGAACGTTGCTCAAAAGTGCAGTTGTTTTGTGGGGATCAAATAAGGACAGGATTCTGCTGGATTTTGATTCCCGATTGAATAGCTGTCAGTGATTCACCAACTAGCTTCCCACATCGGACTAAATCTCTAGCTTCCTTATCAGAGCAAGAAAAATCTTTTTGGTTTTGGTGTGGGGCTGGCTGGATACGCAGAGTGGGTGGTTTGGAATGCCATGGTGGGGGTTACTGTTAGTTGTAATAGGGTGTGACTGAATATTTTAGTGAGTGGATGGTGGTGGGGGGTGTGTGTGTGTGTGTGTGTTTAGGATGACCAGGTAAAGAAGGTGGATGAGGGGTAATTAGCAAGCGGCAGCTGACATATGGGATTGGTTAACAAGATTACCAAAAGTCCTGTCCTAATTTGTTAAAGGTAAGCTCCTGAGCCATTTATCTGTCTCCGTTCTGTAATTACAGGTATCGTAGCTTCCAGAAAGATTAGATCACGTCTTGCACATAATTTGATTTAGACGAAGAATGCATTAGTGAATGGATTGAAATGATTTCTGTGAAGGCTAGTTGAAATTGGAATGAAAGGCAATATTGAAAATTTTGGGAACATGAGATTTTGCTTTCTCCTTCTTGATCTAAAAAAATTTCAAAAAATATTTTTGTCCTTTCCCTCCTAACCTTACTGTTTTATGTAAAAACTGCTAGAATGATTTTCCCAAATATGTACTTTTCCCCCTTCCTGTTTATTGATGTATTTTTTTTAATGTAATGGTATTATGTGCTTGAGTGCCTGATTTCACTGTTGTGCCTTCCGTCGTCAGATATTGCCTCAAGCCTGGCTCACGGCCCAGATTTTCTAACTGACATTATGTTCACGGCTGTGTTGACTCCTTTGACTAGAGAAGATAAACAGGTCACTTTATCTTATGATGCTGATAGGAAACACTAGCCTGTGTTGCTGAAATGACCCAGTGGTCATGTCGGAACAGGAGACCCGAGCCTTTTCCATTATTTGGATAAAATACAACACAGATAAATATGAGACAATATGTTTTGGTAGGAAGAATGAGCAGGTTGCTTATTATTTGGAAGGTATGGATCTCAAAGGGTACAGGAACAAGAAGAGTAAAAATAAGGACTGAAAATTGCTGTCTAGGTTAGCAAGACCATTTTGAAAAAGCGAATCAAGAAGATGGCATTATTTCTAGAGGGATAGAATTAAAATGTAAGGCAATTATGCTAAACCTGTGTTGAGCCTTAGTTAGACCACATTTGTATAATGTAGTTCAATGTTACATAAAGGATGTGGAGGCATTGAAGAGGGTCCTGAGGAGATTGCAAGTTGATGCCGGAAATACATGAGTACACATTGTCAGGAAAGGCTTGACAGGCTGAATCACTTCTCTCTTGATGAATAGAAGGCTGAGGGGTCACAGAGTTGTGATTTTTATAGATAAGAAAGGTTTTGATCAAGTGAATTCTGCTATTATCCCAGCTGGAGGTAAAATTGGACAAGTCAGTTTCCAGGGTGAAATCTGGCTTTGTATAACATTAGTTTTGTTCTTTGCAATCTTGTTACATTCAGTGACTAACCATCATAGTATCTACAAGAGGCTGTAAATATACTCTCGACAAAAGAACATCAATGTTTAATACACACAAAAGGAAATAAAAATCAGAAACTTCTTTATATGATATATAAGATTATTTGAAACACTCATTACAAATATCGGATATTAAGATTAATCTCTTTTTTTGTTACCTGCACAGTAACCTTACAGATACTCAACCTTAATGAAGGGTCACCTCTCTTTCCACTTAAAAACTCTTTGTTCAGTGATATGGCTATACTTGATTTCTTCTTGACAAACTTCTTCTTCTTTAATTAATGTATCTTTGAGAGCCTTGAACAAATTGCTAACACAGCTCATTTTGTTTTCTTAACATTGATTCTTTAAACCTCTCTTCCATGGCTTTCTGTTTCAGGAGCTTTCTCTTACAGACAGTAAAACACTCGGAACTTTTTTTCTTCTGCCCTGACTATTCTGGAGAAAAAGGCCGTGGGGAAAAAAAAAATTAAGTTGCATTTATTTAGCACCTTTTACACCTTGAGGTCTTTCAAACCATCTCACAGCCTATTACCACACTTTCAATTGTGCCCAATATTGTTAGGTAACACAAGGAATTTGCGCTCAGCAAGATCCCAGAAACAGCTTTGATTTGAACTAATGCCTTTGTTTCAACATTGAGCATTGGTCAGAAAACCTAGAAGAATCCACAGCTGTTAATTTTGAGTGGCACCCTTTGATCTTTTGTTTTTGCCCAAGAAGGCAGGCAGAGCACAAGGTGAAAAATAAAGTCATTCAGCTGATCAAAGCTGAATTTGGACTGAGTTCTTAAAGCAGGTACAGGGGACTAACCAGCTGTAACAACCTAACGCTGTACAACCTGACTGGAACACAGCATTCTGTTTGTTTTTGAGTGCAACTTTCAGTTCAAAGAACAAAGAAAATTATAACACAGGAACAGGCCCTTCGACCCTCCAAGCCTGCGCCAATCCAGGTCCTCTATCTAAACCTGTCGCCTATTTTCCAAGGATCTGTATCCCTCTGCTCCCTGCCCATTCATGTATCTGTCTAGACACATCTTAAATGATGCTATTGTGCCCGCCTCTACCACCTCCGCTGGCAATGTGTTCCAGGCACCCACCACCCTCTGCGTAAATAACTTTCCACGCATATCTCCCTTAAACTTTTCCCCTCTCACTTTGAAACCGTGACCCCTAGTAATTGAGTCCCGCACTCTGGGGAAAAAGCTTGCTATCCACCCTGCCTATACCTCTGATGATTTTGTAGACCTCAATCAGGTCCCCCCTCAACCTCCGTCTTTCTAATGTAAATAATCCTAATCCACTCAACCTCTCTTCATACCTAGCGCCCTCCATACCAGGCAACATCCTGGTGAACCTCCTCTGCACCTTCTCCAAAGCACCCACATCCTTTTGGTAATGTGGCGACCAGAACTGTACGCAGTATTCCAAATGTGGTCAAACCAAAGTCCTATACAACCGTAACATGACCTGCCAACTCTTGTACTCAATAACCCGTCCGATGAATGAAAGCATGCCGTATGCCTTCTTGACCACTCTATCCACCTGCATTGCCACCTTCAGGGTACAATGGACCTGAACACCCAGATCTCTTTGTGTATCAATTTTCCCCAGGGCTTTTCTATTTACCACATAGCTCCCTACTAATCCTGCTTACCTGCTTTTTAAAAATACAAATCTCGGCTCACGATCCTTAGAAATTCTCCATCTGTTCCCAGTGATTATCTGATTCTCCAACATGTTTGTCTATTCTATATATTGGGAACGCAGCAGATTTTTGAATGCGCTACTTATATTAGTTGGAGCATGTTATTTTTTTCAGTTGCCCTAATGACCTGATGTTTCCATTGTCCATCTTGAATTGATGCTGAGGGTATGGGTACCACTAATCGTTCACCCTGAAAGTGTTTAGTGAGAAAGAGAGCTCCAGAGAGCATTTACAGCTGTGCCAACTGTGCCACTGTTTGAAGCATGATACTTCACTGAGGTTTGGATATTTGGAAGGATGTTGCTAAGAGTAAAAGGGCTAACGGTCAATGTGTACATTTGCAGTTAGGCCATTTCAAATAAGTTTATGTATAGTGCAACACGATTAGTTTCTTTCTCCCCTTTGTTCCCAATTGTCAACAACAAATTGGTAACCTCTTGTGAAAATGATCATATGTTTGCTCAGAACAATATGTGCTGACCACTAGGCTAAACAAAATAGCAAAAAATAAAAATACTTGTAGTCTATCAAAACACTGGGATCTGACTTGTCTAGTCTCAGCTGCAATATAAAAATCATAACACTTATGTTCCCTTCTCCCTCATTTGCTTTGTCTAGCTTCCCCATAAATCGATCTACGCTATTCCTATCAATCACTTACTTTGGTGGTTCCATATTCTCACCACCCTGAGTGACAACCTTTTTACTTAATTCCCTTTTGTAGTTCTTGGTGCTTGTTGCATATCGATGGCTTCTCGTTATGCTCTGCCGCACAAGAAGAATCATTCTCTCTGCATTATTGAGAAGGTTCATTATGCTATTTGGATCCTTGTGGCCACGGGTCACTGGGTAGTGCGCTCATCTGAGTTGGAGCGTTCACTCCAGAGACCGAAGGAAGATCCAGGGGCTGAATGGAGTGCTGTGTTGTCCAAGGTGCCAAATATTCTCTCGAGCATTTAAAACAAGGCCCTGTCATCCCTGACGGGGACAGGGTGTGAGGGGGTGTGGTGGTGAGCATGGTACAGAGTCCCATGACACTGTTTCAAGGACGTCATGTTGTGGAGGTGCCAGTGTTGGACTGTGGGGTGGACAAGATCAGAAGTGGGGGGATGGGTCTGGGTGGGATGTCCTGAGGGTCGGTGTGGACTTGTTGGGCTGAAGGGCCTGTTTCCACACTATAGGGATTCTATGATTCTATGATAAGTCACCCAGCACTAAGTTACAGTCCAACAGTTTATTTGAACTTCACTTGATGAAGGATCAGCGCTCCAAAAGCTCATGATTTCACATAAACCTGTTGGACTATAACCTGGTGTCGTGTGACTTCTGGCCTCGGACAGGAACAGGAGATTTTTTCCTGGTATTCTGCCCAATATCTATCTCTTAATTCAAATAGCAAGAAATTATTTGGGCATCATCGCAATGTGGTCTGTGGAATCTTGCAGAGTTCGCATTCAAATGTAATTCATTGACTGCATTGTGCTTTGGGGTGTCCTGTGATCATGAAAGGCCCCACGTACATGCAACAAAACAAAGTTGCTGGAAAAGCTCAGCAGGTCTGGCAGTATCTCTGAAGGAGAAAACAGAGTTAACGTTTCGGGTCCGGTGACCCTTCCTCAGAACCCACGTACATGCAAGTCTGTCTTCCATGGGAAATTCCAGCTCCATCCCATTCCCACGACTGACCGCCCTGGGAGTGGCCGCTCTCTACAAGGATGCTGCAGACCTGCTCCCAAGGGTTCACTGTAAACTCGACTTATGCTGCTGCTCAATACACTCAGACACTCTGCTTAATTTGTTCTGTCTGCATCCTTCATCAATCAGTCTGTCCTGATTACCCCACCTTCCATCTCTTTCTTCATCTTGTCCATCGGTCACAGCTTAAAACCCACTTCTCTGATCCTCTGCTGTCATGTGGGCTTGTTGTCAGATTTTTTATTTGATAATGTTTCTGTGCAGCAGCTTGGAATTTTTGGCTATATTAAAACTGCTGTGGAAACTCAAGCTGTTGTTGTAGTTAGTATTCTTCGCTTTTCCAAAGACCCATTCAAGTAGCAATACTTTACGTGCATTGGATGATCAATATTCCGGTAACTCTACAAATAAGAGAATTATTTATAATTCCACTTGTGATTAGTCACGGACTCACAGGAGCCTTGCAGTGCAGAAGGAGGCACTTTGGCCCAATATGTAGTCACTGGCTCTTCAAATGTGCCTCATTACCTACTGCCAATCCATTGTTTTTTCTGCTTTTTCCCCTTGAACGTTGTTCCTATCTAAATCATGTCTTGAATGCTTTAATTGAAGCTCTTTCCACTACACTTCCAGGCAGTGCATTTCAGACACTGACTACTGGCTGTGTGAAAAAGTTTGTAAATATCTTCAAATCTGTCCCCTCCTGTTATGGATCCTTCTCTGAGTGGGAACAGCTTCTCCCCATTTATGGATCCTTCTCTGAGTGGGAACAGCTTCTCCCCATTTACTCCATCCAGCCTGGTCTCTCCTCTATCATATCTCCTCTTAGCCGCCTTCTTTCTGTGGAGAACAGTCCCAACCTCTTCACTCTATCCTCATAACTGAAATTTCTTGTCCCTGGAATCATTCTTATAAGTCTCTTTTGTGCTGTCTCCAATACCTTCACGTCTATTCTA
This sequence comes from Rhincodon typus, assembly GCF_021869965.1. NCBI lineage: Eukaryota > Metazoa > Chordata > Chondrichthyes > Orectolobiformes > Rhincodontidae > Rhincodon > Rhincodon typus. Next base: position 10,883,895 of record NC_063350.1, read on the forward strand.
TATTGTGGTGCCCAGAACCATACACAGGAGTCAAGTGAGACAATTATTTCAATTCTAACACATCCTGAGAGTCATCGTTGACCAGTGCAAATTTTCCTTCAAAATTATTTCACCGAGTTGATTTCTGTTGAATCAACACTAAAATGTTTGACCCAGCCTTTCAAATTTAGTCATTTAAATAAAATATCACAGGAAGCTTTTCAGGAGAGGTGTGAGCTAACCAGAATTAAATAGATTGCTTCGTGATAGTGTGTGTTTTGGTCATTGTGAAATTCTTACTGGTTATGGTTAATCCTCTGTATCCAGACACTCTCCTTAATTTGTGCTCCTTTTGTACTTGTGCAGGATCCTAGAAGGAATGGAGGAACTCCAAGATGTTCAACTGACTGAGATCAAGCCACTCCTAACAGATGGGGTAAGCAACTGGCCTGAATAAGCCTATTTTCTGTCACTAGACTAATAATCAAGAAGCTTGGACTAGATCCTGAGAATGTGCACTCCAATCCTACTGTGATAGTTTAAATTCAGCTTCTAAAAGAGATGTTAAAAATCATAGAATAGAAAGTTGGCACCACTGTGGCCTGGTGGTAATGTCACTGGACTCAGGCTAAGGCTATGGGCTCATCATGGCAACTAGTGGAATTCAAATTCAAATTGAAAGGTTGTTTTGGTGGTGCCACCACATTTATTACAAAATTTTTCTGAAGAAGGGTCTAGGCCCGAAACGTCAGCCTTCCTGCTCCTCTGATGCTGCTTGGCCTGCTGTGTTCATTCAGCTCTACACCTTGTTATCTCAGATTCTCCAGCATCTGCAGTTCCTACTATCTCTCTCCCACCATTACAAAACCCATCTGGTTCACCAATCTCCTTCAGGATAGAATATCTGCTGTCCTTGCCTGTTCTAGCTTACAAGTGACTCCAGGTCCACAGCAATGTAGTTGACTCTCAGCTCCCAAGCGTAGTGGCCCTGCCGCCCAAATCAAGCACAGTAGGTCTCCTGGAACATTGATCGCCCACCTTAAGGCTGGGTTGTGAAGGCTATCAATGGGCTTTCTTGCGTGAACTTAGTTAGGATGGAGGCAGGAATATGCAGGCAGGGGTCTGCACCCAATTTGACGCCTCCCCACCACCAAACTGCTACAAGGGGAGGACAGAAGATTCCAGCTTCTGCAATCCTTTCTGCTTGCACGGAAAGAACAATTAGCAGAAGCATAAGTGAGAATGAGTGGAGATATGCTGAAAGCAAATCCTGTAGGAAATTTCAAAAGGCAGTCAGGCGTTTATTAAAAGGATTAGCTTGCAGGTTATGAAGGAAAATGTGTGGGATGTGGTGGGATTAAATTGGACTGCTCTTTCAAATAATGAGGACAGGCACAATGGATTGTATGATGCTAAGTATGTTAATCTTTTCATGGACTACTTTAGGCTTTGCATAACTGTCTCCCTGTCCTCAAGGAATGTTAAATTGCTTCCTTTCTGATATGCAGTACAATAGATTTTCCAGTACAGCTAACAATGTTGATCTATACCAGGGCACAGTAGGTTATGGACTAAGTGCAAGTAAATGGGATGACTGTAGTTTTAGTGTTTGTCGTTTGCCTTAGACGTAGTTGGCCGAAGGGCCTGTTTCAAATCTGTGTGACTAAGTGTGATTTTTCAGGGTCACACTTCTAGCACTTTCTGAAAGGAACTTCAAATTGCTCTCCATGCATTTGGTTTCGCTGTCTGTGAATGATGAAAAGCTTTATGGCACTTTCTTCATTTCTTAAGTGATCCTGAGCAATTTTATACAACACAGACAGAATCTAGTGAGAAATGAACAGCACTCTGCAAATCGGGGAATATAAGAGGAAAGAGGTAATATTCCTGTAGCAGTGAAGGCTCACATTTCTGTATGTTGTTGCGGATAGATATTGAAATCCCCACCATTTCTAGTATGACGTTTTGGAAAAGTGACAAAAGGAGAGGGGACATGAGAAGTCCTGTGATGTGTATGTTTATTTAGCCCAAGGTGACCAACCTTCCTGGCTTTTATGGGACTGTCCTATATTTGAAGTGTGTTCTGGCATGTCTTGCTCAGATGCTATTTGTCCCATATTTTTGATCTTCGAGCTTTTATGTGTGTGCAGGAGCTATCTGCATGTGTGGAATGAAGTTTTCACGTATCTCCCCCCTCCGGCTCCCACAGGTCTGCCACATCTGTCCTATTCCCCTGCTCCCATAGGCTTCCCAGAATCCTCTTCATCCCCTGCTCC
>NC_063350.1:10886159-10890240 GCF_021869965.1 Rhincodon typus
CCCATAGGCTTCCCAGAATCCTCTTCATCCCCTGCTCCCATAGGCTTTACAGCAGAGCCTTAAAAGAACAGAGTTTTATCCGAGAAGGGAGAGGATCGAGAATTTGGATCATGACTGGGTGACCACCAGTAATATAGCGAAGGAAGTGAAACATACAAATTGGAGGAATGTGGAATTCACGGTGGGGTGTTTGGAGGCTGGAGGAGATTATAAAGCCTTTCATTCATTGCTACTTAGAGGGTTCCAATGTCTCTCAATTCTCCACCATTTTGGGTTCAGTAGCTACTAGATTGTACCTGACTGCTTCCAAAAGTGTGCGGGTTAGGTGGATTAGCCATGGTAAATTTTCCATAGTGTGCAAGGACGTACATGCTAGGTGGATTAGCCATGGAAATGCAGGTTTCTTGGGTAGAGTGGTTATTGGGTCTGGGTGTGATGCTGTTTGGAGAGTCAACGTGGACATGATGGGCCGAATGGTCTCCCACACTGTAGGGATTCTATAATTCTATGATTTATTAGCTATCATAAATCAGCATGTCCTTATGGAAGAAAATTGTCATTATCTTAAATTATTGTTTCCATCAACTAAATTTAAAATTAGAAGCAGACTGTGTATTTTGTTGTGAAGGTCAAAAATATACACAGGATTCAAATTAAAGAGGAGGGCAAAACTAAAATTATTTCTTATTGCTAACAATGCTAATCGATCCATAACAATGTTGAAAATTGAGGATGCTGGATAAAATCTGAATTATTGCTGGAAAAAATACACCTACGTGATAAGGTTTTTTGTCTTTCACGCAACAGGACAAACTCAAGAATGCCAAATTTCAAACCATCAGTATAATTTATGCTACAGAAGGAAGTGATCCGATTGATTGGCAGGCAACTCTGATCGCAGTTTCTTATTGGAGAATGTAACATGGAATTGTAGGCTTCCCCAAGCTCTCGAGTTTAGACCTGTTTGTTAAATTTACCACAGACAGACAAAAAATACAAAAGGCTTGATTGTACTCCTTGCGTTCGTAGAAAATGGCCCCTGTGTGTGAATGTGTGTTAAAGCGTAAATGATCCTTTATTCTGAAGAATTTTAAAGTCTTAACTGTAACTTGAACCTTAGTGTATTATTTGTTCACACTTTGCATGAGCTATTTGAGGAATGAAACACCATCAATATATTTTTTAAAAGATCATGGAATGAAATTATGGAATGCAAAAATTAGACCTTCATTCTTTATTTTCCTCCACTAGACTAAAACTAAAATGTGATTAAAAATTGGGAACAAAGATGAGACCATATCCTTGCCCCTTCCCTATCGCTGTAATCTCCCCCACATTCTAGGAACCTGTGCTCTTTTCATTCTGTGTTCTTTAGTATTCCTAATTTTAATTGTTCCATCATTGATGGCTCGACCTTCTGATGCACTCATGAATTCTCTCTCTCAACCTCTCAACCTCTCCACCTCGCTGCTGCTTTGTCCCCATTTAAATTGAGACCAAGAATTTTGGCTATCGACCCTAACGTTGCCCAATGAGACACCTTCTCAAATTTAAATGATGTTTCTTGGGATGTTTTGTTGCATTATATTTATACAGCACATTTAAATTGTCAGCTTCTTGCAAGAATTAAACAAAATAACCTTAAAACAACGAGTTCAAGCCTGCATTGAAGAATTTCTAAACAAAAAGCATGTCCAGTGGCAAAAAGGACCGTACTCTGTGCTGCCTTTGGTGTTGACTTGTGTATTTGAGTTTAATTCCTGTCTCTGCTCTTTTAAACCTGTTTGTTAAAATTACCACAGACAGGATTAAACTCTGGTATGTCAGGAGTAGGTCTTTCCATTAACTCTGAACTTTTCTTTCTTATTCTACTGCAGAGTGGGTAGATGCCCTGTAATTATCAACCTTCCTTTCACTAAGCACTGTCTATTCAAATAATTCCATTTCAATTCCTCCTCCACACTGCAATGACCTGTCATAATTCTAGTTATTGGGTGCCTTCCTTTCCTCATGTCACTAATAACTCAGCTCTTTAGAACTGAAGTTAAATCTATTGTCTTGTCAACTTGCTGATCCCCCTTTACAGCAATACTGCTCCTTTCCCTCCTCCTCTGTTTTATTATCTCTTCCAAATGTTTTTAAGGCCTACTGTTTTGAAATGTGTCCTTATCATCTGATCTAGCTAAGGCCACTTGTATTTCATTGCAACTGGGATCCTAAATGCCTTGTTTCCAATATTAGGTGGCAGTTCTCTGGGGAGTCAGGTGGGTTACTCACTGGAGTCTCTCCAGCACAATGGGAGAGTGATGGAACTCTCTTGATTTACCTCAATGGTACATCTCCAACCACCCTGAGGACCTCCACACTAGCCAAACCCAAAGCTGCTTCCTTGCTTGGCACCTTGTCTACAGGCCAACAGTTCACTGCCTCCATCATTGGCTATGATAGTGACAAGAGTTGTATTATTTACAGGACGCACTGTAGAAACTCAACAAGGCTTCCTAGGAAGCAGCTTCCAAACTCAAGATTTTCTTGCTTCTTTCACGAGATGCAGACGTCACTAGCAAGCTGTCCATCCATTGAACCAAGTGGCTTGGTTGGCCATTTTGAGGACTGTTCAGAGTTTATTGTGAGTATGGAGTCACATGTAGGCTAGACCAGGTAAGGATGGTAGATCTCCTTCCCAGAAATATGTTAGGGAACCAGATGAGCTTTTTACAGTAATTGATGAAAATTTCACAGCCGCCATTCCTGAGGCCAGCTTTCAATTCCAGATTTTTTTCTTATTAATCGAATTTCAGCCACTGCTGAATTGGGACTTGAACTCGTGTTGACCCAGGGCATTGGCTTAGGCTTCGGAATTGCCAGTCTGGTGAAATTACAGCCTGCCTCTGCCCTTTCTAAAGCACAGACGGCAATGGCCTCATGACATCACTGCCTCCATGTTCCTCTCCATCCTGACTTGGATGCAAATCATCGGACCAGAATCCTGGAGCTTGCGGCACTGTTGGGAGCGTTGTCTCTTGCATCCTTCACTTTGGCCGCTTCCTGTAAAATGAGAAGGTAACAGGAACTGGAGTTGGCCATATGACCCTTCGAGTTTCCTCTACCTTTTGGCATGATCGTTGCAGATCTTCTACTTCAACTCCACCTTCACCTTCTCACTCTATCCCTTATTCCTAATTCCTGTAGTGCCCAAATCTCTGTTATCTCTGCCTTGACAATAAACGGCACTCGGCTACTGGGATCCTGAGGTAGAGATTTGCAAAGATTTGCCTTTCTTTGAACTCACTCCTCCTCATGGCCAATCCCTTATCCTGAGACCATGACCGTGTTTCACCTTGTCCAAACAGAAACGTTTTCTCAGCATCTACCCTGAAAGAATTTTGTTTCAGTCAGATCACCTGTTATTCTTATTAATTCGAAGGAAACTAATTTACTAGAAAGGCAAATGCAACTTTGTCATTTATTTTGAGAGGACTTGAATATAAAAGCAGGGGTGTACTTCTGAGGCTCTATAAGGTTCTAGTCAGGCCACATTTGGAATATTGTGCGCAGTTTTGGGCCCCATATCTCAGGAAGGATGTACTGGCCCTGGAGTAGGTTCAGAGGAGGTTCATGAGAATGGTCCCTGGAATGAAAAGCTTAACATATGAGGAACGTTTGAGGACTCTGTGTCTGTACTCGATGGAGTTTAGAAGGATATGGGGGGGATCTAATAATACTGAATGGCCTGGACAGAGTGGATGTAGGGAAGATGTTTCCATTGGTAGGAGAGACTAGGACCTGAGGGCACAGCTTTAAAGTAAAAGGAAGACCTTTTAGAACAGAGGTAAGGAGAAACTTCTTTAGCCAGAGAGTGGTGAGTCTATGGAATTCACTGCCACAGAAGGCTGTGGAGGACCGGTCATTGAGTACACTTAAGACTGAGATAGATAGGTTCTTGATTATCAAGAGGATATAGGGTTACAGAGAGAAAGTGGAAGAATGGGGTTGAGAAACTCTTCAGCCATGATTGAATGGCGGAGTAGACTCAATGGGCTGAATGGCTTAATTTCTGCTCCTTTGTCTTATGGTCTTA
>NC_063350.1:10890740-10915740 GCF_021869965.1 Rhincodon typus
TGAATGTAGGGCCTAGTCTACTCAATTCTTCCACATGACAAACCCATTATTCCAGGAGCCAGTCTAGTGAACCTCTGTTGCACACTCTCAAAGGTGGGTATAGCCTTTTCTTGGATAAATGGCTGAACTATACAGGATAGCACAGTCCTCTACCTCACCTAACCCCCTCATTGGCTGCTTCCCACACCATGTGGCCTAGGGGGAAACAATGGCTGCCTTGCAGTCATTGAACAGCCACTTGGCCAATAATAGACTGGAGGCAGAATTTGCCCCCGTCATGGACAGGGATTCTGGCATTGGAGAGCTGCTGGCTGACCAGAGGCTGATAGTTCTCCATGTGCTGGTAGCTCCACTGGGAGACTGGTGGCCACTACAGGTATTGCACACCAGCAATCGCCAATGGATTGGTACTTTGTCGTGTTTGAGGGGGTCAGTGATGGGGCCTGGAGCTTGAGACTCTATGGGGATGGGGGAAGGTAACCTAGCAGGAGTGAGTTACTTGGTGCACTTTGTGTGTTTGGGTGGAGGAGGCCACCAGTGGATCCAGCAGGCCAGTTAAGGAGGGACTTGTCCCTACCCACTACTGGCCTGCTTAAGGAAACTAGACTTGATTTGCACCTCTCTCCCCACCAATTAGAGACATTTTTACTTAACCTGTTCTGATGTGTTATGACAAATCTCTGGTGCAGATGGGACTCAACGCGATGAGGAAGAATTTCTTCACTCAGGGTTGTGAACCTGTGGAATTCTCTACCACAGAAGGCTGTTGGGGCCAGTTCGTTGGATATATTCAAGAGGGAGCTGGACGTGGCCTTTTTGACTAAAGGGGTCAAAGGGTATGGAGAGAAAGCGGGAGTGGGATACTGAAATTGCATGATCAGCCATGATCATATTGAATGAAGGGATGGCATAGTGGCTCAGTGGTTAGCACTGCTGCCTCACAGTGACTGGGACCTGGGTTCAATTCCAGCCTTGGGTGACTGGGTCTGTGTGGAGTTGTCATATTCTCCCCTTATCTGCATGTGTTTCCTCCTACAGTCCAAAGATGTGCGGGTTAGGTGGGTTGGCCGTGCTAAATTGCTCCATAATGTCCAGGGATGTGCTGGCTAGTTGAATTAACCATGGGAAATGCAGGGTAACAGGGCGGATCTGGGTGGGATGCTGTACAGAGGGTGGGTTTGGACTCGATAGGCTGAACAGCCTGTTCCCACACCATAGGGATTCTATGAATGGTGGTGTAGGGCCGAAAGGCCTACTCCTGCACCCGTTTTGTATGTTCCTAAACCTTGTCCTTCTAGCTCAGAGGTAGTGATGCTACCACACTGCACTGTCACTGCTCCACAACAGCCTCTCGCCACTATTGGATGATGCTTGGAGATGGGATGAGGCCTATAATGGACATTAATTGGGGTTTAATTGGTCCACCTTTGGCAGGCAAGCCGCCCAGTGCCAGCCCCATGCGGTGAGGAAAGGCGTGGGCAGTAAGGAGCAGGTGGGCTACTCACTGAGTTTAACATTCCCAGTCCCTTAAACCTGCTGGAGGGCCGGGGTAGCATTGAATCCAGCCCATGGTGAAGAAACCCGCACATATAGCACTCCAGGGTGGCCAAACTGATAACCTGTAACCCAACTGCCAGCAATTATTCCCTTGCTGCCACCTGCAGATTGTCAGTTATTTTTTTCTGTGCTAGAAATGACAGAGAAATTGTCTGCATCATGGGGAGCTGTGATTTAAAATTCAAGCTGAAATGAAAGCCTGACAATCGTGGGGGTGTTGCAGACTCTTGGGTAACTTGAATTAATCGTCGGCGAGATTTTCTTGCCCTGTGCAAAGGGATGGTCCCATGAATGATTGCTCCCTGCCCCAGAGGGAAGCTTCAGGTTGGGATCAAACAGAATGGGGATCCCATCTGCAGCCTCCTTCAACTTGCCTGATTTAGCTGAGAGAGAGCCAGAAAATCTGAGGGGCATCTGGCACCACTTTACTCTAGGTGACTGTAGACCGAGTGGTGGATATTTATTAGGCTTTAGAAATGGGACGGCCAGCAACACATCCAGTCTCATATTTTATATGTTCTTTTTCAAACCTCAAAGTCACTGTTACTCTCTCTGCTCCAAGTGGCTCAGTTGGTAGCACACTTCCCTCTGATTCAGAAGGCTGTGAACTCAAACCCCTCTCCATTAATGTAAATGTGTCACCAATGCTGACACATCGGTGCCGTTTATAGGGCGTTTTCCAATGTTGGAGCTGCAGTCTTTCAGATGAGCAGTGTGCTTTTTTTAAAACTCACTGTTAAAGATCCCAAACACTTCTTTTTTTCTTTAAATGAATGAAGGGACAGCACAGTGGCTCAGTGGTTAGCACTGCCAGGGACCCGAGTTCGATTCCACCCTCGGGCGACTGTCTGTGTGGAGTTTGCACATTCTTCCTGTGTCTGAGGGGGTTTCCTCTGGGTGCTCTTGTTTCTTCTCACAGTCCAACGGTGTGCAGGTTAGGTAGATGCTTGTGCTAATTTACGCATAGCGTCCAGCAATGTTAGATAAGGTAGATTAGCCATGAGAAATGCTGGAATAGGGTGGGTCTGAGTGGAATGTTGTTCGGATGGTTGGTGTGGACTTGACGGGAGAAACCCCCGTCTGACATGTTATCTCCCCTCTGCTGGCTGCCAATGATCTCTCAACCTGACATCACTTGACTAGGGTACTTTATCTTCTTTGTGGGATCTTGCTTTGTGCTCATTTCTTTGACACAGTCCCTACACTTCAGAAGCAACTGCATCTCAGAACTTCCTCAATGGCTGTAAAGTTCTTGAGGATGCCTCCCGAAAGGTACTATACGAGTGCAACAGAAACAGAAATTGCAGGAAAAGCTCAGCAGGTCTGGCAGCATCTGTGGAGAGAAATCGGAGTTAATGTTTCAGGTCCTCACGAGAAGCGTAAGGTTTTAGTCATTCCCTGTCTTAATTCGTTGCACAATGCAGTATTTTCTTGTAATTTTTCTTCTGAATTTTTGTCTTTTAATCTTCTCCCGCCAAGTGGGTCTTTTACCCAATATTAGGAAATCATAGATTCCCTACAGTATGCAAACAGGCCCTTCGGCCCAACAAGTCCACACCCACTCTCCGAAGTGCACCCCACCCAGATCCATCCCCTCCTGTAACCCTGCATTTCCCATGGCTAACACACCTAATCTAGGATAGTAGGAACTGCAGATGCTGGAGAATCCGAGACAACAAGGTGCAGAACTGGATGAACACAGCAGGCCAAGTAGCATCATAGGAGCAGAAAGGCTGACGTTTCGGGCCTAGACCCTTCTCCTGAGCACTATGGGCAAGTTAGCATGGCCAATCCACCTAGCGGGCACATCTTTGTGACTGTGTGACGAAACCAGAGCACCCGGAGGAAACCCACGCAGACACAGGGAGAATGTGCAAACTCCACACAGACAGTTGCCCGAGGGTGGAATCGAACCCGGGTCCCACGCTCTGAGGCAGCAGTGCTAACCACTGAGCCACCGTGCCGTCTTCAGTGAAGGATGAAGTGGCAGAAGTGAGATACGCTGGCTTATTGATTTAATGCCTTCCCCCTAAACGTTCCTTGCTCGGTTTCTCCTGTCTCGGCCTGAAGGTGCTCCTTTTCACTGGGATATAGTTCTTCACCCATTCTTCATGTCAGTCCAGACAATGAGTGCTCACAATGTGTAGTATTTGACCATGAGCCACATCATAGTGCAGCCTTTTTGCTGGCCTCATCTTCTGGCTGCATGTTTTTGCTAAGGAGGCACAAGGTAGCCGTGAGAGAGCTGGGACTTGGGCTGAGTATTTTTTCCCTTCTGTAAGACGCTCCAGCTGTAGACCATCACCATATCTATCTGCTGTAAGTGCTGGGGACTGTACTGGCACTGCAGAGCAGGCTCAAGTGCTGAATGGCCTTCTCCTTCCCCTGTTTTCTATCTTTAACACTCTCATGATTAAGTGGATTATTTCCCACAATGCATTGCTGAGCTGCAGGGATGCAAGAGACCTGTCAGATAAGGTGGATGAACTTGGGGTATGGATAGGAACATGGAACTGTGACGTCATAGCTGTTACAGAAACATGGCCGAGGGAGGGACAGGACTGGCAGCTCCATGTTCCAGGGTTTAGATGCTACAGGAAGGATATAAAGGGAGGCAAGATGGGAGGGGAGTGGCAACTTTTGATTAAGGAAAATATTACAGCTGTACTTAGGATATGCCTGGGGGTGGGCGATTGTACAATATAACTATACAGGTGGAACTCAAGAAATAAGGTGGGGATGATCACCTTGAGGAATGTACTATAGGTCCTCCAACGGTCAGCGAGAAACTGAGGAGCAAATATGTAGAGCGATCTCCGATATGTGTAAGAATGATCGGGTTGTAACAAGGGATTTCAACTTTCCAAACATAGACTGGGACTTCCATAATGTTAAGGGCTTGGATCGGGAGGAATCTGTTAAATATGTTCAAGAAAATTTTCTTTATTAGAATGTAGATGTACCTACCAGAGAAGGAGCAAAACTTGACCTTCTCTTGGGAAATAAGGCAGGGCAGGTGACTGAGGTGTTAGTGGGAGAGCACTTTGGGACTAGTATCATTATACTATGAGTTTCAAAATAGCTATGGAAAAGGGTAGGCCTTGTATAAAAGTTAAAGTTCCAACTTGGAGTAAGGCCAATTTTGATGGCACGAGATAGGAACTTTCAAAAGTTGATCTGGGTAGTCTGTAGGTAAAGATGACTGGCAAGTGGGAAGCTTTCAAAAGGTCAGCTATGTGTGGAACCACAGGAGAAGGGAGAGACACTACATGAATATTTCACGTCAGTATTTACTGTGGAGAAAGACATGGAAGCTAGGGAACTTGAGAAAACAAATACTGATTTCTTGAAAAGAGTCCATGTTACAGAAAAGGAGGTGCTGGAGATCTTAAAAAGAAACATAAATAAATTTCCAGGACTTGATCAAGTGTGGCCCAGGATGTTGTCGGAAGCTAGGGAAGAAATTGTAGGGCCCCTAGCAGAGACATTTGTATCATCTACAGCCATGGGTGAGGTGCTGAAAGACTGGAGGGTGGCTGATGTTATGCCTTTATTTAAGAAAGGCTGCAAGGAGAAGCCAGGGAACTTTAGACCTGTGAGCCTGACGGCGGTGGATAGGTGGTTGGAGGGATTCTGAGAGACAGGATTTACATGTATTTGGAGAGACGAGGACTGATCAGGGATAGTCAGCATGGCTTTGCGAATGGGCAATTGTGTCTCTCAAACTTGATTTGAGTTTTTTGAGGATGTGACCAAGAAGATAGATGAGGGCATAGTGGTAGCCATTGTCTATGTGGCCTTTAGTAAGGCTCTGCATAGTAGATTGATTAGTAAAGTTAGATTGCATGGGAATCAGGAAGAGCCTGCCAATTGGACACAACATTGTCTTGAAGGTAGGAGATGAAGGGTGGTGGTGGGTTGTTGTTTTTTGGACTGGATGTCTGTGGCCAGTGGTGTTCCACAGGGATTGGTGCTGTGTCTACTATTGTTTATGATTTATATAAACGATTTGGATAAGAATTTAGGAAGCTTGGTCAGTAAGTTTGCAAATGACTAACCTTCTTCACTGTCCACTTTACTAGCAATGTTATCTAAGAGTACAATTGGATCTTGATCAGCTGGGCCAATGAAATTTAGATAAATGCGAGGCATTGCATTTTGGTGAGACGAACAAAGGCAGGACTTAACAGTTAATGGTAGGGCCCTGGAGAGTGTTGTTGAACAGAGAGACCTCAAAGTTCAGGTACATAGTTCCTTGAAAGTTGCATCACAGGTAGACAGGGTGGTGAAGAAGGCGTTTGGCATGCTTGCCATCATTGCTCAGACTATTGAAGGTAGGAGTTGGGATGTCATGTTGCTGTTGTACAGGACATTGGAGAGGCCCCTTTTGGAGTACTGTGTGCAGTTCTGATTGTCCTGTTATAGGAAGGATATTATTCAATTGGAGAGTGTGCAGAAAAGATTTACCAGTTAATTACTAGGACTGGAGTTCCAAGGATAGGTTGGATAGGCTGAGACTTTTTTCACTGGAGTGTGGGAGGTTGAGGGGTGACCTTATAGAGGTTTATAAAATTATGAGGGGGCATAGATAATGTGAATAGCAAAGGTCTTTTCCCAGGGTCAGAGAATTCAAAACCAGAGGGCATAATTTTTTAAGGTGAGAGGAGGAAGATTTAAAAAGGACCTGAGGGGCAACTTTTTCACAGTGTGGTTCGCGTGTGGAATGAACTGCCAGAGGAAGTAGGAGATGCAGGTACAGTTACAACATTAAAAGACATTTGACAGGTACATGAATAGAAAGGGTTGAGAGGGATATAGGCCAAACGCAGGCAAATGAGACTAGTTTGGGAACCTGGTTGGCGTGGACAAGTTGGACTGAAGGGTCTGTTTCCATGCTGTGACTGAATGACTCTGTGTAAGGGTCAGGTTCTGACCCTGGTCCAAGTTGAGTTATTTGAATTCATAGTTTCACACGTGGCTACGCTGGGGAAGGACAGTAATGATCTTCACTTTATTTACAATCCAGAAAGTGTGGAATGAGTTGAGGACAGCATCCGCTTCTCTTCTCCAATTGGGAATTCAGTGATATATTGGTCATACTACTGTACTAACAATATCAGACCATAGGAACAGAATTGGGCCATTCGGCCAGTCGAGTTTGCACCACCATTGGATCATATGTTTCTCACCCCCATTCTCCTATATTCTCCCTGTAACCCTTGATCCAGACATATCCTGTAGCGAATGTCAGTTTAAATCCCACCACAGCAATGTGAGAATTTTAATTTTGTTCAGTAAATAATTTTTGTAACGCCTGGTATCCATTAAAGTGATGATGTAGCTTCCCTGACTGCTGTAAAAACCTAACTAATCTCCTTTTAGAAGAAATTCTCTTCCCATCCCACATCAATATAGTCATTTTCAGCTCCCCATTCTGTAACTGCTGTTTCTCATAAGCTTTTTTTTTCCCCACTGTTTTCCCCTAATCTCTATTCCAAAGTTTTTTTTTCTCCTAGTACAGAACTAGAGCATTACTGGGAAAAAAAAAATCCTATCTCGTCAAAGACATAACTGTTTAATACAGCCTACATACCGAGCATCACACTGGGACTGGAAGTTATGTACCACTTTATTCATTTGTGTGATCGGCAGAATGTCTTTTTGGCTTAACAGGAGCATCCTGTTAGTACTGAACACTACACTTGTTTCTGCCACATTTGTAGAAATATGAAACAGCTAACTCTACCTATTACTGAAACCTTTGAGATACCTTACCCAGGGTAATCTGAGGCAGACTGGGAAGATTTGTGTCAGTAGTGACGTCTTTAGGCCCATTAATGAGTTTACATAACATACAGCGAGAAATAATCTAGTACTGGTTGTCATTATCCCTCAGGTTGACTTTGATGCACTGTGTTCACCATGCAAGCCTGGCACTCAAATTAGTGGCCTACATACACTAATATATTGTACCCTGTCTGTTGCAAACAGAATGGTCATGTATATGTACTCTACCTGCTCCAACTCAACAAAATAGGTGATAGTCATTTACTGCTTCATTGCTTAGGACAATGTTTTGACCAATCGAATTCATCCTGCCTGATTTAAAATTTAAACAACATTGGCAGTTCACTCCCAGTTATCATCAGCTGGTGCATTCTCCATGGCATCACCTCTACCAATCAGAGTCCACTTGGCAACCAATCAGTATTCTCCTCTGATGCAGTATAGCTGTTGATTTCCCTTTAGGTTGGTATTCTTGTGAATTGTTTCATTGAGCACAGGAAGAAAAACTTTGACAAAATGTCTTTTATTTTCAGACATGCTCAGTCTCTCTTTCCTTTGTGATTTAGTGAACTCTAACCTTGGGTGTTCCCTATGTGAATTTGCTTGGTTTGTATCTGTGGTACCTCTAGCTTAATTGATCTAGCAAGTCAGTCAGTTGTAGGTCAATTAACCTGTAGAGACATGTTATAATAGATTTCAAGAGTAGATGGGACATGAACCTGGGTCTCCTGGCTTAGAGGTAGGGACACTGCCCCTGCACCACAAGAGCCCTCACGACTCAGTTGTACTTCACAAGGACAGCTGGAGATGGGCAATAAGTGATAGTTGTGCTATTGCTGAAGAATTAGAAAACATTGTCATGTAGCCTGGTACTACTGAGCAACTAGACCCCAATCCAATGTAGAAAAGGAGCAATCAAGAAAGTTGACAATTAAGGAGAAAAACACAAATAATGCAGAGAAAATTTAGAATTAAATCACCGCCTTTTCTGTTTTAAGCCTAAGTCTATTTCATTCGACATTGAATTAAAGTAGTTCTGAGGAAAGGTCACTCGACCTGAAACGTTAACGCTGATTTCTCTCCACAAATGCTGCCAGACCTGCTGAACATCAATTCTGTTTTTGTTATTGAATTAAAATAGTTGCTGATAAAAATGACCTTTTCCCTGTGCGATTTAACCATGTCTTACGTGAGAGGTATCATTTATTGGCGGGCATTTTGTGGGGCTTTAACCTTTGAAGGCCCCATTGTTCTCCAGGATGAGCACCTGACCTGTTAATGAGCTGGTAATTCATGTAATTTCTAATGATTTGTCTTTTTCTCTTCATCCACAGAATTCTGCAAGGAACTTCCAGGATTTCGATTGTCAGGTGAGTCGACCCCACATCCTCTGAAAGTCTCTAGCAGAATGTAGCGTGGGTTTGTAGCACCGTTTTTCAGCATCACAGGAAAGTTGTGGGTGTGGTCACATTCCAACCTGCTGGGGTGAAGAAAATAGAAGGCTGGATGAGTTCCACAGAATTCGGATGAACTGGCTAAGCAGATCTCAGTCAGTGAAATTGTTGTCTTGTAGAATGCGAACATTTCGGGATTATTCCTCCAACCCCTCCCTTCACAATCCCTGGTGTGCCTGGCCAGAAAGCTACAGAGAGCAAAGGTCATCGACATGTTTCACCTGTGCTCTCGATAGAGTTTTGTTTCAGAAGTGGAATGAGGTCCAAAGGGGAAAAAAGTAATGTTTAAAATACGGTTTGCGAGCAGTATGTTTTTGTTGTGTTGCATTGCATGTGGCTCTCTGTCAGTGGAGCCCCCACATCCAAGCTCGAACATTATCAAGAATTTTTCCATGGCTTGAAAATTGCAGATATGAAGGAAGATTGGATAGATTACAGTTGTTTTCCTTCGAACCAAGGAGGCTGAGGGTTGTCTTAATTGATGTCTACAAAATAATGAGGGGCTTGGATAGAGCCGACAGTGGACACTTATTTTCCCCTAGCGGGGAGATCAATTACTGGGGACATCAAGTTTAAGGTGTATTGTTAGAGAGAACATGAGGAAAACCTTTATCACCCTAAGGATGGTGGCTATCTGCAATGCACTGCCCAGTTTGGTGATTGAGGCAGAGACCCTCCCCTCCATTAAAAGGAACCTGGATCCGTTCCTGAAGTAATGTAAGCTGCAGGGCTATGGACTAGGTACTGAATGGTGTTTGTGGCACAGTAATCGTGTCTCTGCCTGTGGGCCAATAAACCTGGTTCAAGTCCCACCTGCTCAAGATGTATTTCGAAAAGTATTTGCACAGGTTGATTCGAAAAATAAATGAACCAAGTGCTGGTAAGTGGGAATAGATTGGGTGGATAGTTTATTCGGGATGGGCTGAATGGTCTCATTCTCCGGTATAACCTTTCTGTGGTTGTTGGTTTGCTTCGTACAGCAGAGTCTTGAGCACAAAGTCCCAGCCAACTCTCCCAGAGCAGTACTGAGGGAATGTGACACTGACTGAGATTCACCGTTTAAATGAGATCTTGAACTGAGGCTCCCTGTACCGTCTCAGATGGACATCAAAGATAAAACAACGCCATTCATGGAAGATCAAGGCTGTTCTTCCTGGTGTCATTGTCTAATGTTTTATCCCTTAACCTGCATCGTTCACATTTAGAACAGATGGTTTGATTAATTTATTAAATTTTTCATCCTGCGTTGTTCTGTTCACACCTCAGTACTTTAAAAGAGCCCAGTGTGCGGGGGAGAGCAAGCCCTGCGGTGACGTCAGCGAGGTAGGCCCAGCCTGAGAATTGGCGACTTTGTCATTGGCTCTGTCTGGCACTGATGGCGGTGAAGCGGTGGTGGGGGGCACTGTGGCAACGTTGACCGCGGTGGTATTCTCTGACGTTGGTATGCCTGACGCGGCTAGCGGTTAAGGTGAATTGGCCAGCAGTGGCCCCCGAGGATCGGCGACTTTTGATATTAGTTGGGTCTGGCGAGGAGATGGTGCTTCTGGACCGGCTCAGAACTTGTACGTAGGTGAACCTCCCTTTTTAAACTATGAAAATAGCACCGGATTATGGCAACAAATGAAAGCTTTTCACTGTGTTTTATTGTATGTCACTGAACGGTACACGTGACAATAAATCGTTCATTCATGCTGAAAGAGTACTTCATTGGGCGTAAACCTGCGGCAACTTTCAATGCAAGTGCTTTTTTTTTCGTTTAATGACTTATTTTGTAATACGAGGAGCAGAGGATCAATTCTGTAAATGGGGAGAGAAAGCCTGCCTGGGTTAGCTGCGTACAATGTTTATCATCCAGACGGGCCGCATTCAGTCACTAATCCCGAAGCTGGAGGTTTAATACATTCTGACAGAACACCCAGGTGGTGCCATCATAATATTCTGCAGATTTTTGAGTAATCCTGGAATGAGTGTCTTTAACACCACAATGAACAGCTGGTGTTACAGTTCCACAAAGTGCAGTCTCCATCAGGCACAGCCCGCACTAGTTGATGCGGGGAAGAAAAAAAATCGCATCATATATTTGTACAATTTGTCAGATTGTGCAGTGAATGTCAGCAGCAGGTTGGGGTTTTGGTTCGGTCAGATTTCTTCGTACCCATCTCTTCACCTTTCCTGGCCCCCACCGACCCCGCAGCAAGAGAACTGCAAAACAGGAGAAAAGAGAAAACAGTAAACTTAGCACACTCAGTGTGGAGTTGCACTGATTTGCAGGCCCAATTGTGAGAATTAACTTGATTAGTCCATATCCACGCACAGCAAGACTTGGACAGCGTTTTCAGGCTTGAGCTGATAAGTGGGGAGGAATTTTTAAACTACACAAGTGCCAGGCAAAGGCCATCTCTAACCAGATAGAATCTGATTGTCTCCTGGTATATTGAACATCATTGCTGAATCCTGCACCATCGACAATCCTGGGATGTCCCACTGACAAAGAACTGAACTAGACCAGCCACAGACATTTTCACAATCAACCTTTCAGAGTACATGCCTCTGAGAACCTTGGCCTCCTGGCTCAGAGGTAGGGACACTGCACTCAGCTACAGGATCACCCCCTCACCTTTCTCCCTAGGCCGGCCATATAAATACAGGTCAGGAATTGTTCATCCGAAAACCTTGGGACTGATCGTTTCTCCAGATAAAGGATAGTTTTGGTTTCCAGATATAGTTACTCAGTCAGTCTGTTCATGTTTGTGCCCTTTGAAAAAGGTCTTCGCTTTTTAGGTCCGTTTGAGTCTGTGTGGGCCAGGCAAAGTTTGTTTTTTTTTCCCCCAAAGGGCCTGAATTCCGTTGGTGTACGTGTCCGTTCTGGTCTATTCCGGTCCAGTTTCTGAAGACTTTCAGTTTTCGGATCTTTTCGGTTTTCGGACTTGCGGATAAGGGATACCCGATCTGTACTGTGGCGACTGGAACAGGTCAGAGGCTGGGAATTTTGTGGTGAGTAACTCGCTTCCTGTCTTCCCCCAGAGCCTGCCCACCATCTACAAGGGATAAATCAGGAGTCTAATGGAATACTCCCCACTTAACTGGATGACTACAGATCCTACAACACTCAAGAGACTTGACACTTTCCAGGACAAAGCAGCTCATTTAATTGGGACCACATCCACAAACATTCACTCCCTCAGTAGCAGCAGTGTGTATCATCTGCAAGATGGTAGTCAGGCTTTGGGGAGTCAGGAAGTGAGTTAGACACTGCAGGATTTGTAGCCTCTCACTTGGTTTTGTGACTGCAGTTATTTATATGCCAAGTCCCTTCAGTTTCTGGTCAGTGGTAACTGCAGGGTATTCGTTGTAGGAATTCAGCAGTGGTAATGCCATTGAACATTAAGAGGTAATGGTTCGATTCTGTCTTGTTGGTGATGGTCATCGCCTGCCATTTGTGTGCCATGAATATTACTTGCCAGGGATCAGCCCAAGCTTTTATGTTATCTGGGTTCTGCAGCATTTGGATATGGAATGCTTCAGTATCTGAAGAGTAGTGAATGATGCTGAACATTTGTGGGCAATCATCAGTGACCATTTCTGTTTCTGACCTTCTAACGGAGAGAAGCTCATTGGTGAAAGAGCGGAGGGAGATCAGGCCTAGGATGCTACTCTGGGGAGCTCCTGCTGAGATGTCCTGGAGCTGGGACGACAAACCTGTTGCAACCACAACCATCTTCCCTTGTCCCAAGTATGACTCCAACCAGTGGAAAATTTTCCCTCTGATTTCTACGGACTGCAATTTTGCTAGAGCTATGTGATGCCAAACTTGGTCAAGTGCTACCTTAATACCTATGGCAGTCACTCTCACCTCACCTCTGGTGTTTAGTCTTTTTGTCCTAGTTTGGACCAAGGCTGTAAGGAGGTCAGTGAGCAGGTAATAGGAACATGGGAACAAGAGTAGACCATTCAGCACTTTGAGCCTGTTCCACTTTCTAATGAGATCATGGCTGATCTGTGGCCTAACTCCATATACCTACCTTTGGCCCATATTCCTTAATTTCTTTGCTTAACATAATTTTAAATCTGCGATAGATAATATTAACAACTGACCCAGCATCCACTGTCAGCGTTCCAAACCTCTACCACCCTTTGGTTATTCCTTGGTAGCACTGTCAGCAACCCTTTCCATCTCTTTGCTGATGTTTGGGAGTAGGGTTGGTGATTTGGCTGCGTTGTATTTGTCCTGCTATTTGTGTACAGACATACTTGGGCAATTCTCCACGTTGGGATACGTGCCAGTGTTGTAGCTGCCCTGGAACAACTTGGCTAGAGGTATAGCATGGTCCAGAGCACAAGTCTTCTGTACTATTGCGGAAATCTATTAATAGTAAATTTTCAACACCTGATGACATTAAAACATTGTTGCTATGTATTATATTAAATTGATCCTTATTTAAACTATCTGCTAAACTTGCAACCAAAGCTGAGAAGTGGAAATCTGATAAGTCTTCCTTGATTTGTTATTTTGACATACGTAATTGCTCTGAACTTACATGGGATCAGTTGGGTTGATCTGAAGTTCTGATGCAAAGCTGTGGAGAGTGTTTTATTTTATAGGGAGATGGCAAACACTTTTTTGGCGTCTGTGTGGAACGATATGAATTAATTGAGGTAGTTTGGAACACAACTGCTTTTAAGATAGTGTGAGATACAGGAGCCTGGCGTGTCCATCTATTATCCTATAATATAAAGCAGCAATATATATTGTGCTTTGCTAAAGTTTATTAAAATTCACTCTTTTTACAGTTGAATTTGAGTCTCCCATTTTTTAAGTAGACCTTAGCATTAATGTGTGAATTTCTCTGATCTCGGAAGCTCTGTAGCATTGTAATGCAGAAGCCCAGTTTTCTGCTGTTGTCAGAAGGAACGAATAGGAAAGAGATGTAATTTGCAGAGCTGTAATGACCTCTTAATTCCTCACGTCATTTTCAGCAAGTGTTCAGCTGCAATGTAAATGGGACAGAGTAGAGTCTTTAAGATACGTCCTTTAGTAATTCACCATCAATAATGGACATATCGGGATTGTGATAAAAATGGCTGTCTCAACTATAACTACAGTTTTGTTGCATTTGAATTGCTTCAGTATATGTCCTTTAGTAAATGACACATTTTGTTGAAGCTTTTCATCTTGCACTCGTCGGGATAATTTGCAAGAATATCAGTTCAAGGGAAAACAGCATTTATATTGTATGAGAAGAGTGTGCTAATCATTTGGCAAGTTGGTAGAGGCATTGCCATAGTTAATGCTTTATTTTGTTTTCAACTGAACTTTGAGTGTTAGCAAGGTACTGCCATCTTTCAGATGAGCAAAAAGATGTCAGTATATTATTTTGAATGAAGAGAGAGACTTGCGTTTGTAGAGTGCTCTCCATGACCTCAGCACAACTGAAAGCACCTCATAACTGAGATAACACGGTGGCTCAGTGGTTAGCACTGCTGCCTCACTGCGCCAGGGACTCTGGTTTGATTCTGTCCTTGGGTGACTCTGTGTATGTGTGTGTGTGTGGAGTTTGCGCATTCTCCCTGTGTCTGTGTGGGTTTCTGCTGGGTGCTCCGGTTTCCTTCCAGAGCTGTGCAGGTTAAGGTGGATCGGCCATGTTAGATTGCCCATAGTGTCTAGGGATATGCAGGCTAGGTGGGTCAGCCATGGGAAATGCAGGGTTGTAGGGTAGGGGCAGTGTGTCTGGGTGGGATGTTCTTTGGAGGGTTGGTGTGGACTCAATGGGCCAAATGACCTGTTTCTATACTTTTTGGGATTCTATGATTCCATAATTCCACAGAGGCTGGTATTCCATCACTAAAACACCCTTTATTTACATGTGGAGAGTCCTTGACACTGATCCAGCTCCTTCTGAGCCAGCTCTGAGTGAATGGAACCCCTGACGCTCCTGTTTATATTGTCAGCCAGGGCTCCCTGATTGGGGCTGCTAATCTGGGCCAATCAGGGAACTCCTATTCCATAAGGCCCACCGGCTGACCAGTGCAGTGTAGTCACTGCTGCAGTGTACAAAGAACAAAGCAGTTCTTGCTATTCTTGAGCCAACATTCCTCCCTTAGACAACTCCACCATGTTTGCCAATGGAGTTTAGAAGAATGAGAGATGATCTTATTGAGAGTGGCCCTTAAATGAGGGGCCTGGGCAGGGTTGATGTTGAGAGGATGTTCCCTCTTGTGGGGAACTTAGAGCTCAATGGCACAGAGTAAAAAGAAGGGGGTCTTCCTCTTAAGACAGTTAGAGACATCCCTTCTTTCAGAAGGTTTAGTTTTTGGGGCTTACTTCCCCAGAGTGTGCGGAGGTGATGTTATTGCATGTATACATATCTGAGTTGGACAGGTTTCTTACTGATGAGTATTATGGGGCTGATGAGATTGGGCAGGAACTTGGAGTTAGAAAGCCACAATCAGAGCAGCCATGATTTTATCGAATGGTGGAGTGGGCTCGTGTGTGTGTGTGTGTGTGTGTGTGTCTCCATCTCTCCATCTCTCCCTCTGTCTGTCTGTGTCTCTCTCCCTTTCTCTCTCTCTCTCTCTCTCGCTCTCTCTCTCTCCCTCTGTCATTTTTGTCTAGCAGTCTAGATCATGCCTAGAGTATTAACTTTTAGACTTTTGACAGTTTAGTTATTTATGAACCAAATGAATAACCGGAAACTACAGTCACATATAAAATGATATCCATTTTCTTGACCTTTCTAAAGTAGTCAAAGGATTGACTCAGGTGACAAAGGTTGTTTATATCTTTCATTCACACTTTGAGCACTAACGTCTCATGGTAGCAACCAGCTGATGAGGTGTTTGTTTGGACAAAGACCAAAGCCATGTGGTTGAATGAGGGCGGGGGCTGGATGATGATTATGCTCTTTCAGTGGGTAAGAGCAATGTTTGAGTTGCAATGTTATGGGTTCAAATCACGTTCCCAGGATTTCAGCACAAAAATCAAGGCTGAAATTGGAATGCAGCACGACTAGAGCGCTGAAATACCAGAAATTCAATGAGAAATCAAGTGGATCCCGTTGCACTAATTTGAAGCAGTCAGAAGTGTTAGCCCCAATGCTTTGCCCAGCATTGAACCTTCAGTCACAACAGATTTCTTTAATTGTTATCATATTGCTGTTTATGGGATCTCGCTGCGCACATTTCCTAGATTACGACAGAGAATATGTGTCAAAAGTACTTAGTTGGCCGTAAAGCACTTTGGAACATCCAGGGGCCACAGAAGGTGTTAAATAAATATACATCTTCTTTAAGCCTTTTTGAACATGTTCGTGTGACAAACTGATTATTAGGATTGTAGATGCCTTCCAGCACTGTAGAACTACTCCCATTTCCAGTTAAATCATCAGCTCCTAACCAATCCAATTCTCAAGAAGGTTTATCACTAAGTGATGTCTGTGTTAAAAGCTTGGGGCTAGGATAATGATATTTGGTTTAAAATGTAATGCGTCAGTTTTCTGAAGCATCCAGCATGTAGCAGCTGAGCAAGTAGGAGTTAACCCCCTTAGCTTCAATCTACCAAGAGCTGAGTTTATAGCCATGTTGGGAACTGATGACCCACTGGGGCCATGCTCCTGAGCAATAGCAGCTTGCTATTGTATAGAGCCTTTAATGTGATAAAATGTTAAAACAATATTTGACAGTGAGTCAGATAAGAAGATATTAAGTGCTCAATATGACTAAAGGTTTGGTCAAACAGTTCGGTTTTATTTTGAATCTTAAAGGAGGAGTGAGAGATTTGTGACTTAGCTGTGCCTTAATTTGGCGCATTCTGCCCTGAATCATAAGCTTGGTGGAGGTATTGGCTTTGTGGTCCAGGCTAATTTTCTAGGGACACAGATTCAAATCCCACCATGGCATTTGGTGGAATTTAAATACAATTAAAATATCTGGAATTGGTCCCAGTAATGGTGACTGAAACCATTGTTGAATGTTGTAAAAATCCATCTGGTTCTCTAATGTCTTTCAAGGAAGGAAATCTGTTGTCCTTTACCTGGTCTGGCCTATGTGTATCTCTAGATGTGACTAACTCTTAACTGCCCGCTGAAATAGACTGGCAAGCCACTCAGTTTAAAGGCGATCAGTGATGGGCAGCAACTGGCGACTTTGCCAGGGATACCCAATTCCCGTGATAGAATAAAGGAAAAGAAAAGGCGCTGTCCAGTGTTGGAGCACTACAATAAAGCCTGATACTCCAGTGCAGTACAGAGAGAGTTGGAGCTGCTGTCTTTTGGATGAGATGTTAAACTGAGATTCCCTCTGACTGTTTGGAAGAATGTAAAAGATCCCAAGGCTGTGGTTCAAAGAAAAAAGGGGATATATCCCCACTGCCCATTCCACATTCCAGTGAAAATGCCTTGTTGTTCAAAGAATACTTGCTATTCCATATGCTGTCTAGGTCTTCCAGAGTGGGAAGCTCAAATAGGTGTTGAATCCCTTTATTTTCATAGGCATAGCCTGGTACCTGCTCAATGATCTTTTGGCTTTTGTCAAAATGGTTCATAATCACTATGCAGTTATTAATAGCTACTGAGTGCAAGTACTTCTAGATCCATGCATGATAATGGAGATGCTGTATCTCAGAGATGCATTATTAAACAAGACCCCATCTGACCTCTCTGTAGTGTAAAAGCAGGATTTCTGAGATGGTGTTTTAGTGAATGTTTGTTTTTCGTCTAGCATCATGTAAGCGGATGATCTTGACACTATCTCATTAGCTGACATGATTCCTACATTAAAATAGTGACTAAAGCTCAAAATTGGCCTTAACCACACTTGGGACATCCTGAGGTTATAAAAGCAGCTATATAAATTGAAGTCTTGATGGTCTTTCTGGTGCAGTGGTAATGTCCTTACCTCAGAGCCAGAAGGCCTGGGTTCACGTTCCACCTGCTCCAGAGGCATGCATAACATCTATAAACATGTTGGTTAAGAAACTATAAATGCAAGTCTTTCTTTTTAAGATCAAAACTTTTTAGTTATCTGTCCTAGCATCCTTACTTTTGGCTCAAAGTCAGTTTTGATTTTATTGCTTGTGTTACTTTAAATGTGGTATAATAATTAATCATTGTTAAGGAAGCAAGTGTTCCCAAGTGCTTTGAACAAGCAGTTGCTTTGTCATCCAGAATTTGAACATTGCTGTAAAAAGAGACATGTTGCTGGAACTTTTTGTTACCTCATCAGGGCAAACACAAGAATTCCAAATTTCACACGATCACAATTCAAACTACAGGAGAAACGGGTGCTGATTGGTTGGTAAACCAAATGTGGCAGAGACATTACCCTGGAGAAAGCAGTTGGGAAACTGTAGGTTCCCAAAGCTCCTGGATAATTCTGTAGAGGCAGAAGGCTTGAACAGTTCTTTTTGTTTGCAGAGAATGCACGTGAACCCACGTCACTTCTAGCAAGTGTAAACAAAAAGCTTCAGCATTATGTCTGTCTTTATAGCAAAACCATGAACTGCTTCTATGGAAGCTTGAAAACTTGCCACAAATCTGGTGTTGATCTGCTCTGTTACCACCTTCCACATACCCCACTTGAAGGGGCTGACCTGGTTATCCTTGGTGACCTGGGGCACACTTTCTAGCAATCTATTACAGAGCAGCAACAACAAAGACAACAGAGTCCACACACTTTAGGAAGGACATCACATCTTTGGAGCGGATACAAAGAACATTCTGTGTTATTGTCTGAAACTGAATTGAAGTTTTCAAGAAGGGTCCAGACCTGAAATGTCAGCTTTCCTGCTCCTCTGATGCTGCTTGGCCTGCTGTGTTCATCCAGCTCTGCACCTTGTTAACTCAAGTTTTCAAACTGTCTTGTTGGAATTTGTTTGCAACCCTAAATGAAAAATTTCTATAAAATCATGAGGGGCATAGGTAAGGTGAACAGCAAATGCCTTTTCCCTAGGGTAGGGGAGTTCTAAACTAGATGACATATTTTTAAGGTGAGAGGAGAAAGATTTAAAAGGTACATGAGAGCAACTTTTTCACACAGAGGGTCGTTCATGTGTGGAATGAACTGCCAGAGGAAGTGGTAGATGCAGGTACGGTTACAGCATTTAAAAGACATTTGGACGGGTATGAATTGGTAAGGTTTAGTGATATGGACCAAATGCAGGCAAGTGGGACTAGTTTAGTTTGGGAAACTTGGTGTAGGCATGGACTGGTTGGACCAAAGGGTCCGTTTCCATGCTATATGACTGTATTTACTGGAATAGTATCAGCAACATGGATCTTCAGTTGTGTGAAGAGACTAGAGCTGCTAGGGTTATGTTGCTTTGGAACAGGAAAGATTAATGGAAGATTTGATGTGAGTAATTAAGGAGAAATTGTTTCCAGTGACAGGAGGGTTGGTAATCAGGTGTTGCAATTTTAAGGCACTTTATGAAAGGTGTAGCAACAAGACTTTCTTTAAAGTACCAAGGTGTTGTGTTTGGGAATACACTGCTGTAAAGACTGGTTGAAGCAGATTTTGAGACCTCGCAAAAGAAAAATGGATGAATACTCGGAACGAAAAGCTGTGAAGGGCAGTGGAGAGGGAGAGAAAGATTGATTTGGTAGCTCCATCAAGGTGTTGGCACAGGTCTGGTGTACCAGATGGCTTTCTCCTTTATTTCGATATTGTTTGCTGCTGCTGTTTAGCAGAGATTGCTCTGTGAATTCAGAATTTCAGAAAAGTAAGCAAAGACTAAGTGGAAGTTTGCGATCTTTTCTACCTTCAGGAACATGACGTTGAAACTCCGCATGGTGTACTGCATGTGACCATGCGAGGCACTCCAAAGGGGAACAGACCTGTCATCTTGACTTATCACGACATAGGCCTCAACCGTAAGTCTTTGCTTTTTAAGTTTTACCTCTTCTCAATCTGCGTGTGGTCAATCTAGGGCATGGGATTAGCAGACTGTCTGCAGATTGTTCAGTAACTTGAAGAGCACACAGTGGGCTGAAACCCTGTGCTGTTTACTTCTTTTTTGCCCAGATTGACATAGCTGAGCATTCCCTTCACCAGACTAGAGAAAGCCAGCTAACCACTGAGCCACTGTGGAACACTCTAGTGTTAAAATGTTAAAGCAAGACCTGAGATGCTTCCCTCTGTTCAGGCTGAAAGAACTGGCATCATTTCAAAAGAGAATAAGGAAGTTCTCTCAATACTTATTCTTCAACCAGCATCAACTGTGTCCAGGTCTGGTCGCCCTGTTATAGGAAGGATGAAGTTAAGCTGGAGAGGGTTCGGGTGAGATTTACCTGGATGTTGCCAGGTGTGGAGAGTTTGAATTATAAGGAGAGGCTGGATAGGCCGGGACTTCTCCTCCTTGAGCATAGGAGGTTGAGGGGTGACCTTGTAGAGATTTATAAAATCATGAGGGGTATAGGTAAGGTGAATGGCAGGTGTCGTTTCCCTAGGGTGGGGGGAGTTCAAAACTAGGGGTATATTCTTAAGGTGAGAGGAGAACGATTTAAAAGGGGCTTGAGGGGCAACTTTTTCATGCAGAAGGTTGTTCGTATGTGGAATGAGCTGCCAGAGGAAGTGGTAGATGCAGGTATAGTTGCAACATTTAAAAGACATTTGGACAGCTATAGGAATAGCAAAGGTTTAGAGGGATATGGGCCAAACAAAGGCAACTGGGACTAAGTTAGTCTGGGAAACTTGGCATGGACGAGTTGGATTGAAGGGTCCATTTCTGTGCTCTATGAATCATAGAATCATCATAGATTCATAGAATCATCATAGATTCATAGAATCCCTACAGTATGGAAACAGGCCATTTGGCCTAACAAGTCCACATCGCCTCTCTGAAGAGCATCCCAGCTAGACGCATTCCCCTAATTCCCCGTGTTGATCCCACCTAACCTAAACATCCCTGGGCACTATGGGCAATTTAGCATGGCCAATCCACCTACCCTATACATCTTTGTTGACTGTAGACTCTCTTTGCAAATCTATGGGAGGGTGTCTTCGAAACCCAATGAGGTCAGAGAAAAAGAGATCTAAAACTAAACTGACAGGGTAATGCAACTTCCTCATGGGCAGAAGCAGGATGTACTGACTAGGATGAAGATTAACTTGTGAAGGAGGAAGGAATAAAAGGCTATGTTAGTGGGTTTAAGCAAAGTCACGTTGGATGAAGACTTGCATGGAACCATAAACACTGATATCAACCAGTTGGGCCAATGGCCACTCTCTGTAAAGACAGAGAAAGCAAAAATTCTTGTGAAGAAAGTTTTCATTCCTCTGTTTCTCCCACCATTCAATCTTTGCTGTTTACTCGCAGACAAATCTTGCTTCAATACATTGTTTAACTATGAAGACATGCAGGAAATCACGCAGCACTTCGCTGTGTGCCATGTGGATGCCCCTGGACACCAAGAAGGAGCTCCACCATTTCCAGCAGGGTGAGAGGTTTTTGGGCTTTATCTTTGTTTTGCTACTGTAATAAAGTTAACCTTGGGGGATTATTTTGGATTAATTTCTTGGGTGCTTCTGCCGCTCAGTCCCCGATCCTAAACTGCAATTCTGTTAGATCATGGCTAATCTGTATCTTAACTTCATCTTGGTTTCTAACCTGAAATACCCTTACCTAGCAAATACCCCTTGTGAGATTTTTGCTCCCTTTGCCTCTCTGCTCTGACAGCCTCCTGTTAGGCTTTTTGCCAAAACCCTCAGAGTTGGTAGTAGGAATTGTGGAGATCAAATGGATATGTTTCCTCTCTAAGTTTCCCCTTTTAGCCCCATCATCTGCCATGCCTTTCTGCCCAAGAGGGACAACAGCCAGCTTGTGCAAGGGCATCAACCCAGGCCTCTTGAATGCCTTAAATGTCGTAAGTTGTTTTTTAATTCACTCATGGGATGTTGTCTGGCTGGCCAGCATTTATTGCCTGTCCCTAATTGCCCTTGAGAAGCTGGTGGTGAGCTGCCTTCTTGAATCACTGCAGTCCATGTTCTGTAGGTAAACCCCTAATGCCCTTAAGGATGGAATTCCAGGATTTTGACCCAGTGACAGTGAAGGAAAGGCGATATATTTCCAAGTCAGGATGGTGAGTGGCTTGGAGGGAACTTGCAATGGGTGGTGTTCCCATGTATCTGCTGCCCTTGCCCTTCTAGATAGAACTGGTTATGCGTTTGGAAAGCACTGTCTAAGGATCTTTCATTAATTTCTGCAGTGCATTGTATACATAGTACACACTGCTATGGCTGAGCATTGGTGGAGGGAATGGTTGTTTGTGGATGCGGTGCCAGTCAAGCAGGCTGCTTTGTTCTGAATGGTGTCATGTATGTTGTCGGAGTTGCACTCATCCAGGCAAATGGGGAGTATTCCATCTCACACCTGACTTGAGCCTTGTAGATGGTGGACAGGCTCTGGGGAGTCAGGAGGTGAGTTATTTGCTGCAGTATTCCTAGCCTCTGACCTCCTCTTGTAGCCACAGTGTTTATGTGGCGAGTCCAGTTGAGTTTCTGGTCAATGGTAATGCCCAGGATGTTGATACTCGGGGATTTGGTGACAGCAACACCATTGAATATCAAGGGACAGTGGTTAGACTGTCTGTTATTGGAGATGGTCTTTGCCTGGCATTTGTGTGGCGCAAATGTTACTTGCCACTTGTCAGCCCAAGCCTGGATGTTGTCCAGATCTTGTTGCATTTGAACATGAACTGCTTTCAATATCTGAGCAGTCACGAATGGAATCTTAGTCGAGATTAAGTATCTTGCTTGATGGGCACACCATTCACCATCTTCAACATGCACTTCCTCCATCACTGACACACAGTGGCAGCAGTGTGTACCATCTAAAAGCTGCTCCTCTGAGAGCTCCTTCCAAACCTGTGACCACTATTACCTGGAAGGACAAGGGAAGCGGATACGTGAGAACATCACTGTCTGCAAGTTCCGCTACGGGTCACTCACCATCCTGACTTGGAAATATATCGCCGTTCCTTCAGTGTTGCGGTGTAAAAATCCTGGAATTCCCACCCCAACAGCACTGTGGATGTAAAACAGCTCACCACCACCACCTCCAGGACAATTAGGGATGGGCAATAAGTGCTGGGCTCATCAGTGATGCCCACCTCCTGTGAAAGAAAAGAATCCGTCGTGAGATCATTGCTTGAGTGATGGTTATTTATGCAAAAGGAATGCCAGCCAAACTAATGGCACCTTGTATTTGAATAAAATTCCTTAGCACTTTTTTTTTAAGAGTCATGTTACAATAGAACCTGTCAGGTAAGCAATAGATTTCTAGGAAGCATAAGGCACTTTTATCTTTCCCTTGGTGTTCCCTTGAGAAAGCATGGATTGAGCATATACACTGCAGACTCGATTCTTCCAGTCTGGGAGAACAGAATCTTGGACACACCTCCTACTTATTATTTTAGTTCATAAAACGTGAAGTATATAGAACAGAAATCACATCACAGTACTTTACACTGGACATCCAGCATGGAAAAATGTGGTGAATGTGAAGTGTATTTACCAATGAAGATTGAATTTCCAGCCTCCTAAACTGCAAACATATACAGGCTTTCCATAAGATTCATTTCATTAATGGCTGGGAGGTGATAGTAGAATCATAGAAACCTTAGTGTGGAAGCAGGCCATTCAGCCCATCGAGTCCACACCCACCCTCTAAAGAGCATCCCACCTAGACCCAGCTCTCACCCTATCCCCATAACCATGGCCAATCCACCTAACCTGCACATCTTTGGACTGTGGAAGGAAACCGGAGCACCCGGAGGAAACCCACGCAGACACTGGGAGAATGTGCAAACTCCACACAGACAGTCGCCCGAGGGTGGAATCGAACCCAGGTCCCTGGCACTGTGAGGCAGCAGTGCTAACCACTGGGCCATCGTGCTGCCCATAAATGATGGTGGGGTATGTGAGGAGTTTGGTGGTGGGGGAGAGAGGTGTGAAAACGGTGTACTTGACATGTCGGCGGTGCAAATAATTTTAATCAAAACTGATTAATTGCATTCATACCAGTTTCCTGAGATATGATTAGCTGCAGATGTGATGGTAATGCAACTTGAAGAAACAGAGGCAACGTAGGAAGACCAGGGGAATAGATCAACTGGTCCAATGTTTACTTCTAAACAGTTGCAACCCATTACCTGCTCAGGTAAATAGGACAAGAGGTTTTGGTATTGCTAAAGTGAACCCAGAAATTGACATCAAAGCAAAGATCTGTGGATGCTGGAGATCTGAAACAGAAACAGAAATTGCTGAAGAAACTCGATAGGTCTGTTAGCATCTTTGGAGAGAAAGCAGAGTCTATGTTTCAGGTCCAGTGACCCTCCTTCAGAACTAACTGTAGCTAGGAAAAGGTTGGTATATATGCTGAAGAGTAGAAGGAGTAGACGATAGGTGGAGACAGATGGAGCCCAGCAAGAGGGAACATCAGTTGGGCAGACAAAGGGGTGGATAATAATGAACCAGGGAAAAGAAAAGCTGCAAATGGGAACCATTAGTGGGTGAAAATGCGTTGGCTGTAATGAAAGCAGCCCAAGGCCTGGAGTGTGGGGTTGGGTAAAGGACACGGGAAAAGGTGCTCAGGCCCTAAAATTATTGAACTCGATATTAAGTCCCTGAAGGCTGTAGGGTTCAGAAGTTGATATATTCCTGCCTTTGGGATTGTCACATGGACCTGCAGACCTTGGGATGCTGTTCCTGAAATTACCAGGATGTTGGGCTGCAGTAAATCGCTGCATGGAAAGGACAGCAGTGGAACATTCCTGATGTAGTGTTTTCTGCCTTCTGATTTTGCAGGTACCAGTACCCAACCATGGATGAGTTGGCTGAGATGCTGCCCACAGTTTTAACCCATTTAAAGTGAGTTGATTGCAGAAATGGGCTTGGAGTGTATCATGGCTTCCCCACCCCCCCCCCACCTCTTCATCTGTGAATCCCCCTCCCCCCCCCCCCCCTCCCCTCAACAACAGAATGACCTTTCTCTTCATTTGCCTCAAGCGTGCATAATGATTAGTTTTCTGATTTTTTTTTTTTCGCAGTATACAGAATGTGATTGGAATTGGAGTTGGGGCTGGTGCTTACATCCTAACCAAATTCGCAGTGAGTATCCAAATCTATTAATGAATTAGTTAATTAATCCTGAGCTGGCAGATGCTTCCTGACCACCACTTGTTCTCCACACTTTTTGGTTGCACCTTCAT
>NC_063350.1:10916240-10923546 GCF_021869965.1 Rhincodon typus
TGACTCCAGAGAAGTAGCTTGGGCCCCTGGGTCAGTAGCCCAGTGATATTACTACTTAGCCATTGTCTAACAATTTATGTTTTAAATTACAGTGGAAGGGGGGAGATAGTGGGAACTGCTGGTGCTGGGGAATCTGAGATAACAAGGTGTAGAGCTGGATGAACACAGCAGGCCAAGCAGCATCAGAGGAGCAGGAAAGCTGACGTTTTGGGTCTAGACTCTTCTTCAGAAATGGAGTGGAAGGAGTAGGGATGTTGAGGGAGAAATAAAACAAAAGGAGAGAGCTAGTTTGGTTGGAGAATAGAGCTGAATGGTGCAGTGTAGGTAAAAAGACTAAATAATTAGTAAATGGTAACAGCAGAATTAGATGTGCATTTGAAGAAAATGGATATGATGAAGAGATGCCTTTGGTGCACTTTTTATTATGAAGATTTAAAGCTATGTAAGCTTCATTTCCACTAAAGCAAAGTATCTATTATGACAAGTCAGTATAGGTTTTGGAGCAGAGACTATTCCAGACAGTAACGAACAGGGCAGTTTGATAAGTGGCATTCATGGGACTGTATCCCTAATGGAGGATGTATAGCATTCCCCTGTGATATGCAATTGTGATGTCTCAGGTGCAACTACAGGCCGCAGTTGCTAATCCTGTTCCTGATTTTTCTATCACATTTTAGGTGGAGTGCAATTCTAGGCTAAACCCAACCAACACAACACTGCTCAAGGTGAGATTTCCCTGAAGCCCTAGGGCTTTCTTCTCCGTGTTCGGTGTATTAAAGCATTACATAAATGTAGAAGAGTCAAAAAGAAGTGAATTCAACAAGATCTTTCTCTAATGAGCATACTTCCACAAGCAGCAGTAAGTTTCATTTTGGCTGATCAGTATTCAATTCTACCGTGTAAGCCCGCTTGGTGAATATCCCCATCCCTGACTTAATGGCTTGGGAAACATCAATGAGGAAGAAGCTGAGGGCATTCTCAGGGCTTGCATCACTGAGCAATTTCTGTGGAGATGTCCTTTGCCAAGCTTTCTGTACGTCAGGTAGGATTCCAGTCATAGGGCCATAACAGCGTGGAAACAGACCCTTCAGTCCATGCTGAACATAATCCCAAACTAAACTACTCCCACCTGCTTGTTCCTGTCCCATATCCCTCCAAACCTTTCCTATTCATGAACTTATCCAAATGTCTTTTAAACCTTGTAATTGTGCCCACATCCACCACTTCTTCAGGAAGTTCATTCCACACGCAAACCACTGGAGTTTTCCATCGACCCCACTTCTTATTGGCATAGTGAATTGAGTACTTGTCTAATCCAGAATAGTAATACAGTAAGTGAAACTAGACAGTTTGCCTCTGGTTCTGCATGCTTCCTTTACATTTCTTTAAGTCCTGCAGTAAGATTGTTGAATTGCCAAGCAACTGGAATATTGTTGATCATTAAGTGATGAGACAGTAATACACAGCAGCAGGAAATGCAGACCATTCAAATACTGGTTCTGTGTTGCTTTTGATCTGCTGAAAAGGCTAGAGTCAGGTTGCACTTGTACAGTAATGTATCTTCTCTTTATTGGCAGATGGCTGATTGTGGAGGACTCCCACAGGTTGTTCAAGTAAGTAGTTAATCCTGGCTCTTTCTATGAGAGTACTTGTCTACCTCCTCTGGACTTGTTCATTTGAAATCAGATTCTAAATTGCCTGGGATGAACATTTCTGATCGTGGCTCACTTGGGATGGACATCTGGAATTTGTTTGTAGTTCTGGTATTTCTGTTTCTCACACTACTGCTGAACAGGAATAAGTAAAAGCAAAGTGACCATAGTCCTACTGGACTGTAGTCTGGTCTTGTTTGAGTGATAGACAACTGGTAGTGGTTCAAACGAAGCGTCACCACGCCTCAGGAGAGGAGATTAAGAAGGTGAATTCTTCATGGTGACCTCAGTTGATATGGGAATTGAAGGTGGCATCATTAACCTTTTCAACAGTTATACCTCAATGTTTGAAAGTAAGACAGTTCGAGATATTGAACACAAATCGGTGTAGCTTGATGTGTACCATCCTTTATTGAAAACAATATTTCATCTCTCAAACAACTGTTGATTTTTCTTTCAATTTCTTATCCATCAATTTGTTTTGCTTTGCTTTTGACTAGTGTAATTGTATCTGATGGAATGCAGTTATACCTCCTGTTTTTCCCTGTGTGAATAATAATTAGAGATATGTTAATGAGATTGATAAAATTTAGTCACACCTTGTCTGATGTCAGTGATGGGTTCCTCGTAGAGAGCTATATCACAAGCTGGATCCTGCCCTTTGATCTACACATCCCTGTGGCTGGGCTCAGAGTGGCAGACACCCTAAATCTCAATGAGGAAGGATCAGTGGAACAGAAGGAAAGAGGGGGGAAAGAAACCAAATCATAACAGGAATGTCTCCCACACAGGGTTGAAGTACGCAAGAGAATGTGATTCCCTCTTTTAGAAAAAGCGTTATGACCAAAGTATGTTTTCACTTGCCTCTTCATTGAGAGCTCTACTGAAATGTTGGTGACTTATTCGTCCATGCCTGGTTTGGAGTGGGGCCAAGGGGAGAAAATTTTCTCCATTTATGTTCCTACAGTGAGAACATCCGATTGCCTGCAGTTGCCCAGAGATAGAGCTCTGCTAAGGGCTTGGAGCAAGGGTGCTGAATGCTGAAGGGTTACCAACGTTTTTAGTTATCCCTCCTCTCCTGTGAGGAGCTGTCTGCAAGCCAATGTACTTCCTTACAAAACATAGACATGGCTAAAAGGAAACAGAGTTGAAGCTTTTAATCTTGCACTCATCAGAAGCAGAATGCAAGAAACACATTTGAGAAGAGATAGTAAGAACTGCAGATGCTGGAGTCAGAGATAAGTGTGGAGCTGGAGGAGCACAGCAGGCCAGGCAGCATCAGAGGAGCAGGAAAGTTGACGTTTCGGGTCAGGACCCTTCCTTGCTCCTCTGATGCTGCCTGGCCTGCTGTGTCCCTCCAGCTCCATGCTGTGTTACACTTGAGAAGGGACACCATTTTATGTATTATGCTCGGAGGATGCTGATTGGCTGGGCTATCATTGACATGGGGATACAGCAAGAACCATTAATTTTCAGACCAGGCAGGGTAGATTCTGATTGATTAAGGTGTTGACATGGGAATACAGCAGAGTTTGGCTTTATTTTTAAAAAGATGCAACATTGTACAGCTTCCTTTTGCCTACATAAAGTAGGGGTCCTGTGTATATATGTATGTAGCTCCTAATAGTGTACCTTTTTCCAATTAAGGGTTCATGGAGCCAACCAAATGCTATTGCATCCCCATGGCAACAACCTGACCAATCTGAAACTACCTGCCTGTTCTGAGAATTAAGACTGACCAGTATCTGTTCTTGCTGCATCTCCATGCCAGTTATATCCCAGTTTATCTCCTGCTGTAAGCTGTGTTTGTGTGATTGTACACCACCCATATGATACTGTGCAGGTTCTCTCAAACTGCCCTCGCAAAATACCGTGAAAAAAACTCTAAAGGAGCTATCAATATAATCTCCAATTTTTTTTTTGTAATGTACAGGAATTTTGTTTAAGCACAGGCTTGATTTTTTTATTTTGCTTGGCCACGTGTGCACAGGGTAACTTAAAGGGGCAACTTGCAAGAGAACATTTGGTTCTGCAAGCAACGTGCTGCATGCCAGAGAGGTAGCATCAGGTACCACAGGCTGAAGAGGGCAGACTGCACTTAATGCTAAACATCTAGAAGCAATTTTGCTCCACAATCCTTAATCAAACTAATAGCTTCTTATCTTCCCAACTACTTTCCCAGCCAGTGCTTCTTGTCTCTATTTAGACTGCCTCCTTCCTCGAGGAGATGTCCTGGGGGAGCCATGCTTTACTACTGGCTCCAATCATCATCATTTCATAGAATCCCTACAGTATGGGAAGAGGCCATTTGGCCCATCGAGTCTGTGCTGACCCTCCAAAGAGCATCCCAGCCAGTACCATATTCCCCATGAACCTGCATAGCTAATCCACCTAATCTGCACATCTCTGTACACTATATGTCAAGTTAGCATGGCCAATCCACCTAACTTACACATCTTTGGACTGTGGGAGGAAATTGGAGCACCCGGAGGAAACCCACGCAGACACACGGAGAATGTGCAAACTCCACACAGACAGTCGCCCAAGGCTGGAATTGAACCCAGGTTCCTGGCACTGAGAGGCAGTAGTGTTAACTATTGAGCCACTATCATTTACGGTGTAGAAAGAAGCCATTTGGCATATTATGTCTGGACTAATGCAGTGCATGTCTATGCAATGACAGAGCCTTGTTCAGAATTTGCTTCTTATTTTGAAATGTGTTAGCAAAACTAAGTATGATGATTTAATGATTGTCTGTCTGTGTTTGCACCCTAGCCTGGCAAGCTGACCGAAGCCTTCAAGTACTTTGTGCAGGGAATGGGTTACAGTAAGTATAACCTCCTGAACCTCAAAGTTGAGATATTCAGCAACTTGTTTTCCAAGCCTGCATTTAGCTATTGTTGGTTTAATGATGGCGAAAGCTGCTTTTTATCCTTGTTACTCCAGAAGACTTTTTGACTTAATGCAAGAATTTCAGACTGGATGGACCCCAGAATGTGACACTGGTGGGTGGGATGGTGGTTTCTCCCTCAGAGTGGAGAATTGGAAAGTGCAGATTTGTTCGGGTAGCGCAGTTTCCCAGGATTTCAGTATTTTACAGCAGGTTACGCACTGAAAGTCTGTGACTCTCACAGCCTCATGCAGGATCCATTTGGAATCTCCTGCATGGTTTCCATAGTAACTGTTCACATGTAACTTTTTAGTTTTATTCGGGATGACAAGGCTCCCGCTCCCCCCTCAGGGCAGTTCTGTACAGGTGTGAGCTTGACATGACCCATTAAATTGATTTCATGAAAGCCTTGTGTGCCTGTAAATGGTAGAACTTTTAAGATTACCGTTTAAACTCTGAATTTCTTTTTAATCCAATCATGAAGCACTTCAATTATTAAATGCTTGGAATTAAATTTTGCACCACAGGATTGAGCAATTGAGCCCAAATGGTTTGGCCAGCCCTCATTCTGAGCACAAATCACCCTCATCTGACCCTTTTAGCTTTCTCTCAAGCATACTCATCTGTCTTCTCCTTAAATTAATCTATCACTTCAACCATGTTCTTCAGGTAGCATATTCTACTCAAACCATTCTCAGAAAGACCTTTTCCTCCTGAATTCCTGATTCATAAGAAGCCCCCATTTTTTTTGTCCTGACCCGATGTATATCCCCTATCAAACCCTTTCAGCGTTTTCAAGACTTTTCTCTATCGGTTTTTGTTTGTTTTGTATCTTCACACTTTTTTTAACTCCCCTTCCTTCCCTCAAATTCCTCCCCCCTTTCCCACCCCTCCTCCAACTTCCTCCCCTCCTCCTTTCCCCCTTTCTCCTCTCCCTTGCTCCTCCCTCCTCCTGCCCCTCCCCTTTTCCTCTCTTGCTGTCCTTCCTTCTCCGGGCTTCATCCTCCCTCCCACACCCCTCTGCCCCGTATCATTGTTGTAAATGTTTTTTGGCCCCCCACCCCCAGTGTTCTTGTATCCATTATGTTTAATTAACATCACAGAAAAATAATACACTCATGATTTCCTGAGATTCATTTTCATTTACACTGCCTACCTTGCTGGGTCGTGGAATCACGCTAGCAATGACGTTGGGTGTTTCTTACAGCACCTCACTCTGCTACTGTATCCAGTTTACATTTTCCCGTTTTCTGAAACCTGCCTAGCGGTTCCTTGGGCTACTCTGAGCTGTTTTAGGTACCACGTCTTGGGAAGGATACACTGTCCTTCAGGTGCTGCAGTGTAGGCTTACCATAGTGAGATTTGAACTTCAGTGGTTAAATTAGAAGAACAATTACACAAACTAGTTTTGTATTCCCTAGAATTTAGAAGGTTCACCGTGATTTTGATTTCAGTTTTTAGGATATTATGAATACAGATAGGGTAGATAGAATTTTTTCCATTGGTTGGGAAGTCTAGAACAAGGTACATGCCCTTAAAAGAAATGAGAACAAAACTCCCATAGAATCCCCCTACAGTGTGGGAGCAGGCCATTTGGCCCATTGAGTCCCCACTGACCCCTCTGAAAAGCATCCCACCCTGTAACCGTATATTTCCCATGGCTAACCCATCTAACTTACACATCCCTGGACACTATGGACCAATTTAGCATGGCCAATCCACCTAACCTGCACGTCTTTGAGTGTGGGAGGAAATGGGAACACCCAGAGGAAACCCAGGCAGATGGTGGGAAAAACGTACAAACTCTACACAGATAGCCACTCGAGGATGGGATCGAACCCGGACCCCCGGTGCTGAGAGGCAGCAGTGCTAACCACTGACTCACCATGCCGCCCCTTTCAAAAGTGAAATTAGGAAACTCTTCTATGTGCAAAGTGTGGCAGATGTTTGGAACCCTGTTCTACAAATGGCCCATTGGTGATAGATCAATTGTTAACAAAAGCCCTTCAAACTCCAATTTTAAAATTAGTAAAGAAACTAGGGGGTGGAGAGAGAAGTTAGGTCACTGATCAGCCTTGGTTTTATTTCCTGCTGTGTCAGAACAGGCTCAAAAGAATCAAGTAGGCTCCTCCTCCTTCCGTGATCCTATATCTCTTGTTGTTGACTCAGTTAAATTTATAATTTGCATTCAGTAGATGCTTCTGTACAGTCCCTTAGCGTTTCTGTGTGGTGTTGTCGATTTTGAATGGTGAGCCGTAAGATCCGTAAGATAATGGGGGAGTGCCTTTCTTGAACAAACTAGTATTGTACACAGGCTTAGTTTTCCCTGTCTGACCCAGGGCTCTTGGAGTTTGCTGCTGTTTTTTTGCAGCTTCTTTTGCTTCGAGGAAATGGAGGGGAGTTTCTTAAATGTCAATTTCCGTCCGGTATTTGTAATTATGATTCGGACATGAGGGGGAGAACCCAGTCTCAGTAAGGTAAGTATTGCATTAAAGTGCAGGTCACGCTTTAGCTTCAACAGTGCAGGGGTATAACCCAACCAGGTGAGGTGGTTAACTAACTGTCCCCATTACTATCTTGTTTACAGTGTTTCACCGTCATTGTAAGTACTTGAAGCAATGGGCTTGAATGTCTGCATGCTCTGGGATGGGGTCTCTTATTCACTGCTGCTGTTTTTTTAATGGGGAAACAGCCCTGGGGTTTCCTTTTTAAGTGGAATAAGAAGACCCAGTATCAATCTAATAGAAAATCTCAGGGATAGTAG
>NC_063350.1:10923946-10941240 GCF_021869965.1 Rhincodon typus
TGATGTGAGGTGAAACCTTTCATTTTTAGGAGGAGGCCAATCGGCCCTGCCACTCTTTGCCAGCCCTTTTTTTTTGAAAGTCTAATTCCTGCAACTTATTCGGTTTTAAATATAAATCCAATTCCAATTACTCTCTCTGGGTGAGGAGTTTATTGTCGAATCTGCCTTGCTTGCAGTTTTAGACCCTTTGAGTTTCTATTTTATCTGCGCATTTCTCAAATTTGATAAATGCACCTGGGGGTGATGGACTGTTCTTGCCTCCTCTGACCATCTGTCAATTTTTTTTATGAAAAGCACTCAATTCTCTTGACTTTCCCTGCTCCCACCCCACTCTAGGGAAATGTTTATTTGCATTGCAATGAGATGCAGCCACAAATCTCCTGGGACTTACACCCAGATCAAATGGGCTTTGGAAATGCATCAGATGCAGGAAAGGGATATTTTGACCAGCTTCTGGTTGCTACCTAGCGCACCCTGCTGGAAATATGATGTGTAGACACTGGGAGAGGTCAAGGCCGGGCTTGGCCATGATGCCTCTTGTCGCTGAATAATTTCTCAGAACTTCACGGTCTGGTAAAGAAAATGTGCTGGAAAATGTACCAAAAGGCAGCTGCAATCAGTAACCCTACATAGTCCAGAAAGGAGCCCACATGTTTAAAAGTGCACTAAATTGTCAAGCGGATGTTCAATACAAAATACCATAAAATCCAGTTCTGACTGTTGGGATAAAAGTACTATTCTTTTGGTGTCCAGTTTCTCCAACATGATCAAATTTGGAATATGAATTATTTAAATCTCCATCCCAAGATATTACAAATCGCTTCGTTTGGTTACTTCTCTTGCTAAAATTTAAATTCAGGCCTGTAATTACTCCAGAGAAGTGGAATACAATGCTGAAGCCTTTCAATACTGGAGAGAGACTTCCCACTGGAAACCCTAAGGCTCCCCCCCAACCTTTTTGACATGGTATGTTCCTCACATTGGCCTCTGCAATAGGAATAGACACAGCACCCAAAGGCTGTACCTCGTGCGATGCTTGACATTGGTCTGACTGAATCTGCAGTTTGCTGCATGGAACAGAGAGTACACGCATTGCTTTGTTCTGATTCTCCCTGATTAAACTTCCACCAACACCCTCCAACTCCAGGCCCCTTTCACCAGCTGATTGACAAGGGATCAGTGAACCTTAGGCAAAGTGCAAACTGCAGCACCGAGAGGTGGAGAGGTGCTTCAGTTCATAATGTCTGTGTGTAACTTCTGACGAGCATTTAATATAAAGGTTTTGTGGGAGGATAGGGAAGTTTGGTCAAAAAATGCATGTATTTCACCCCCACCAATACATCCATTCCAAACATCTCTCCCCCTTCCCCCCCACCCCAGCATACAACATACACAGCTATGGGAAGAGTCCATATTCACCAAGGCCACTGTATAAGACCATACTACGAAGTGGGAATGAAAATGTGAAATTCTGTGATGTTTACTTTAATATCCCCCTTCCCACCAATATCTCCCTCACATGCAACAACAAAAACAGAAATTGCTGGAAAAGCTCAGCAGGTCTGGCAGCATCTGTGGAGAGAAATCAGAGTTAATGTTTCGACTCGAGTGACCCTTCCTGAGAAGGGTGTCAGGGTTCTGAGGAAGGGTCATTAACCCAAAATGTTAACTCTGCTTTCCCTCAACAGATGCTGCAGAGCTTTTTCAGCAATTTCTGTTTTTGTTTCTGATTTACAGCATCCGTAGTTCTTTCGGGTTTTTATTTAGTATCTTCCTCACATTATCTGATTTCCAACCTACTCTTAATTTGCATCTTTGTTTACACTTTCTTCTGATTCATTTTCCCAAATATGCAGAGCTGTGGTAAGGGCTCGTGTGGTGCAGTGGTGGTGTCCCAGCCTCTGAGCCAGGAGGCCCAAGTTGAAGTCCACTCTGCTCCGGAAGGATATGTAATAACATCCATGAACAGGTTGATATTTGCAGAATGAGGGTGTCCTGAGAACTCCCCTCTCACATTACCAACATCCTGGTGTCACATCCTGACAACTAGAAATTTTTCCCCCACCCATATTCTAAATATCGATGAACTAATTTAAAGAAGGTGGTGAGAGGATTAAGTTGCGAAGACCGACTGTATGGACGAGATTTGAATTCCTTGATATTGTCGATTATTGTTCATTTATGCCGCTGTATTCTGGAAGATTAAGGGGTCATTTAATTGATGTTTTTAAGATAATTGAGGCGAGACAGAGAGAGAAGAAACATCCCCATTGGTGATGGGGGAGAATTCGGAACAAGGCAGTATTGTTTAAAACTCTTATTAGAATAAGGCCATTCAAGGTGATATCCGGAAGCGGTCCATCACACAAGTGCTGTTGAAAATTTGGAACTTTGTCCTTTCCAAAAGACTGTTTTAGAATGGGTTTCAATTGAAAACTACCATTAATATTGTGAATCTCACAACCACATGGTGGCTAGATGCTGTTCCAGTATGAATTCTATTGAATGTTGCTGAAAAGGGGCATACGTTGCTGAAGCTTTTCATCCTATGATCATTAGGACAAATGCAAGAATGCAAAATTTGAAACAATTTATACCTCCAGAGGAAAGGGTGCTAATTGGTTGGCAAGTCAACTCTGATTGGTTGAAGTAATGTCATGACAAAAGCAACAAGGAAGTATAGGTTTATTTTATAAGAAGAGCCAATAGACTCCTCCGAACTCCAACTGCAAGGTTTAAACATATTTCCTTTGTTTGCAGAGAATGTGTCTCTGTGTTTGAATGTATGTCACTTGCCAAAAGCTTCAGCAAAATATTTCTCTATTCAGTAGTATTCAGGTTGTGAACTACCAACTGCTTAATTGAATGGAGGAGCAGGCTAAGTGCATTCTTGAGTTGCCAGGACCCATAGAAGAGAATGAGGCTTCCAGGCCTCCACATGCCATGTGGCAAATGGCTCCCTTGAGGCGGGTGCAGGTGCTAGAGCCCTCCTTAGCTGTGCCAGTCTTCCTCCTTTCAGCCTAGGGGATCTCCAGCACCGTTGGAAGAATCAGTGGGAAACTCACCAAAAGAATTTGCCAAACTCTCCAGAGCAGGTGGTGACTGGTCCAAAGGATTGGCAGGTCGAGATCCTGCCCCACCAGTTCCCTGGGCATGTTGAGGGAGAAAGGGGCAGAGTGGAGATTCAGACCAGTGGTGCTGAAGGTTCTTAAGAGCATGAATAATTCCTAAGAATCAACTAGGAACATCATGCTGCCACTTAGATGGTAAATTCCTCAGATGTAAAATAACAGCCTGTTTTAATGAGAATCTAAATGACAGAGCTGAAACATTGAATGATGCAGGTCAGAAGTTTGAAATCCTCATTACTCGAGTGATTTCACATCCATTTCATGCTAATCCAACCATGCGCACGCACACAAAACCCAGTCCCCCACACCCCGACCACACCCCACTGGGTGTGTTTAAACTTATGACGAGAGTTATACCCAGACAGATTTTGCACTTGAGTCATATGATTTAGTGAGGAATGAAAAGTCTTGTCTTGTGCTGCACCAGACTCCGCTCCATCACCCAGCCCTAATCAAAACCGAAAGAACTGCCAATGCTGTAAATCAGGAACAAAAACAAAGTTGCTGGAAAATCTCAGCAGGTCTGGCAACATCTGTGAAGGAAAAAACAGAATCAACGTTTTGGGTCGCGTGACCGTTCCTCAGAGGAAGATCTCAGGAAGGATCACCAGACCTGAAACGTGGCACGGTGGCCCAGTGGTTAGCACTGCAGCCTCACAGCGCCAGGGACCCGGGTTCGATTCCAGCCTGGGACAACTGTCTGTGTGGATTTGCACAGTCTCCCGTGTCTGTTTGGGTTTCCTCCAGGTGCTCCAGTTTCCTCCCACAGTCCAAAGATGTGCAGGTTAGGTGGATTGGCCATGCTAAATTGCCCATGGTGTTCAGGGATGTGTAGATTAGTGGGGATGGGTCTGGGTGGGACTTGTTGGGCCAAAGGGCCTGTTTCCACACTGTAGGGATTCTATGAAAGTTAACTCTGTTTTTTCCTTCTCAGATGCTGCCAGACCTGCTGAGCTTTTCCAGCAACTTTGTTTTTGTTCCTTGTTTTTGACCCAGCCCTAATCATCGGCTGTTGAGGATTTTTTGTTTGATTGTTCTGCGAATTTTGAGCAGTGGGCTGTACTGCTGCCTCATGATGGGTAGAGGATACTGTGTGGGTCTTCTTTTTCATTAAAATTCAGAGATGCTGTAATGCACCACCAAATCACCCTTGTTTCAAACTAAAACTGTGGAGTATTTTTTTGTGACATGGTCGATCCTGTTCACCTGCTCCTTCATTCACACCCACTTAACGCCCAGCTGTATCTCGGTTTATGTTGGTCTTGCTATCAGGCTTTTCACTGAGCAGTTGTGCATGTTTTACTCACACAACCCACCGGATTAATCATTAGTTGTAGCAGGTTGTCTGCAAGGAATTTCGGTGTATATTGTTGAGGGGGAGTCCATTTGCTTTGGACGTGCGTTCCCCTGCTTCAGGACACTGGCTAACGTGAAGTAAATACTTGATAATACAAGCAGCTATTTGCTGAATGGGGTCTGATGTGCTTTGAAGGAAGACATCACCGTAGAATGATGCAACACTGGAGCAGGCCACTCAGCCGACCTACCTGTATTGCTGAGCTGTGATCTCTATGGGCTTCAGCTTTACTCCTTGTCGGTGGTGGGTGCTCATGTGCTTCAGTTTGTCTCCCAGAGTCCGGGTTTGAGCTCCTTTTGCATGAGAGGGTTTATGTCATTTCGCCCATCTATGTCTGGAATCGGGGTCAAGATATGCGTTCTTGAAATAATTGACTTTCAAAATACTTTGTCACAAACATCACCCTCTGGCTGTGTTTTGCAATGAGCAGGTGTATTGTGAATGCCAGTTGGAAAGAAGTAAAGCAACTTACATCTTTTTGATGGTAATGAGTGAACACAGCAGGGTGACGTTTCCTACAGTGCTGTCTAATCAGGGGAAAGCTTCATCTTCAAAAGTCATTAAGCCATGACAGTAAAAAACTTGATCAGTTGTGACCCAGCCAGTACTTTTCCTTTTTATTTCCTGCACCTACCCTCCTTGTAACTCGTTTTCTCACACTCTTCCCCCAACCCCCATTCCGCAGTCTCTATCTGTTCGTCAAACCACCTTCCTCTTTCTCCCAGTCTACTGACCCACTTTCTCATGCCTCCCTCTCCCTCTCCAACTCAAATCGCTCAGTCTACTCCTTTCCCCCAACACACATGGTTCCAGTATACAGCTGTACCCCAGCACAGTCTTCCTCAGCTTCCGTTTTCTCATTGCAGTCTCTGCCTCCCCCATCTTTCCTAATCCCCTTCCACCAATTCACCTTCTCCAATCTTCAGTTCTTCCCCTTCCTCAGACTCCCTCTCTGCTCTGACTCCTATTTTCCCAAAGGCTGTAAAGAATTGAGTGAGTACAAGTGTTTTGGATTTGCTGTGCCATGGCCTTTCATTGCTGGAAGCTGTCTTATCTCTGCTTGGAGTCCCTCCACTAGACTGGCTGACATTGGTAATCATCTGGGGAGTGGGGAACAAAACGAGCATAATGACCATCAGTTGTAGAACCTCATGGGATACAGTTATTGTTAAATTGTTCCCTCGTGGAGTTGTTGGATAGGACTGCCAGTACGTAAAGGTAACGTTGCCAAAGTCCCAGAGGGCCATATGGCTGCTCTCTTACTAGAGAGAATGATGACTGGTGGTGAGTTTAACCTGAGAGTTGCTATGCCTCAGGCAAGGAGCTAGGTTGTGATGGCAGGGCCTTCAAGGTAACCTCAGTTAGTGTGGGAATTGAATCCATGCTACATTGCAAACCAGCCATCCAGGCAACTGAGCTAACTGACCCCGAACCAGTGCATTACGGAG
The DNA here is from genome assembly GCF_021869965.1 of Rhincodon typus. Taxonomy (NCBI): domain Eukaryota; kingdom Metazoa; phylum Chordata; class Chondrichthyes; order Orectolobiformes; family Rhincodontidae; genus Rhincodon; species Rhincodon typus. The sequence goes on from NC_063350.1 coordinate 10,929,883, forward strand.
TTTGTGAAACCAGAAGGTACCCAGCTTGAAGCCATTTGGTTTGTCTCAACTGATCAGAAGTAGATTCTGTACAGTCGTCATCTAGGTTAGAGACAAAAATACATCTAGTCTTCCCATTCATTAGTACTAACCTCACATAGAGTCATACAGCATGGAAACAGACCCTTTGGTCCAACTAGTCCATGCCAACTAGGTTTCCCAAACTAAAATAGTCCCACTTGACTGCGTTTGGCCCATATCTCTCTAAACCTTTCCTATTCATGTACCTATCCCAATATCTTTTAAATATTGTAGCTGTACCTGCACCTACCACTTCCTCTGGCAGTTCATTCCACACACAAACCACCTTCTGTGTGAAAAAGTTGCCCCTCGGGGGTTTCCTTTTAAATCTTTCTCCCCTCACCTTAAAAGTATGCCCCCTAGTCTTGAACTTTCTCACCCTAGGGAAAAGCCCTTTGCTGTTCACCTTAATTATGCCCCTCATGATTTTATAAACCTCTTTAAGGTCACTCTTCAACCTCCTATGCTCCAGGGAGAAAAATCCCAGTCTATCCAGCTTCTCTCTATAATTCAAACCCTCCAGTCCCGGCAACATTCTGGTAAATCTTTTCTGAAGCTTCTCCAATTTAATAATATCCTTTTGATAACAGACTGACCAGAACTGGACATAGTGCTCCAGAAGTGGCCTCACCACCGTCCTGTACAACCTCAACATGACGTCCCAACTCATAAACTCAAAGGTCTGAAGTGAAGGCAAGTGTGCTAAACCCCTTCTTAACCACTCTGTCTAGCTGTGACACAACTTTCAAAGAACTAAGTACCTGAAACCCCCAGGTGTCTCTGTTCGCCAGCACTACCCAAGGCCCTACCATTATTTATATAAGTCCTGCCCTTGTTTGTTTTACCAAAATACAATACCTTGCATCTATCCAAATTAAACTCCATCTGCTACTCCTCAGACCATTGGCCCAATTGATCAAGATCTCTTTGTAATCTTAGATAACCGTCTTCACACCTTAAAAACTGCATGGGGGGGGGGGGGGGAGAAGGGTTTGGTTAGTTGTGATGCCTGCTATTGGTGGATAGCTTAGTTGTACGTGAGCAAAGAATCATTTAGCAAGTTAGCAAGAGGCTGTTGGTGTCCATGGAACTGTGGCTAACTCTGAGCTTTCAGAAGAGAATGTGAGGAAATTGGGAATGGATAAAGAAAAGGAGCAACAGTTTACTAAATGAACAATCCATATTTTATTATTGTGTGTGTGTGCTCCCTCTCTATATTTACCCACTTTATTCTGATCTTTATCCTTACCTGTTTAAAAAATGGAAGTGTTGTCCCTTTTGGCACCATGTTCTGTGCTGCTGGAAAGGCAAAATTTGATTCCACTACTGCCTGTTAAAATAGACTGACTGAGTTTGTGTCACTATAAAACCCCTCAAATGAGTATCTCTGACCAATAAGGGTCTCATTTCCTGTTCTTCCAAAAGCAAATGTGCATACTGGGAATGTGAAATGAGAACAAAGTGTTGGAAACACTCAGTCTGTGGAGAGAGAAGCAAAGTTAACCTTTTAGGCTGATAATCTTTCATCAGAATAATTTGTCAGCTGCTACTCTTAACATCCTGTGTATGATAGTCTACTCTCTTAAAACATAATAAATGAATTCATGTAGTTTACACCTCCTCCAGAGATGATGCAGAGATCTCTCTCTTCCTATGATGACAATATTGTTACCTGAGATTCACTGATATGTAGGGCTGTTCTCTGTGCTTTATTGTATGTGATCTCGTTTGAACCACTGTTAGACTCTCTGATTTCCATATTCTCTGTGTAATGACATGGGAGTATGTAAGCATGAACCCGACAGGGAGGTATAATCTGGTTTTAGTTTTCAGCAGAGCCCCTTCCTTCCCCCACTCCCTTCCTTCCTAGTTGTGTGAGCAAGCTTGTGTTTTGGCCTCAAGCTGAGTTCCCCTCGTTCGATTTGCAAAGCTCCCCATGCCCCAATCTTTGTGTTGCAGTGTGAAACTGTGACAGCAAGCATGGGCGGGTGAGAGGGCCTTTCAGTGTTAGAAAACCATTGACCTTAGCAAAAGGTGCAGTGTCCAGCCACCAAGTCAGAGTTAGCACTGGTGTACAAAGGAAAGGACTGGAAACTGACTTCAGTACAGAATGTAGAAAGTGCATTGTGGGTGGTGTTGTGCACCCCCAGTGATTTCGAGAGCGTGCATGCACCATTGTTTTCTAACCAACACCAAACACTTTCTATAGAAAGCAGCAAGCTCCCCCACCCCATCTGTGTCTTACAGCCTTTGCAACATACTCCCAACTGTCTGCTGTTATGTATTGTGTGTAATGTGCATTGTATAACCAATAATAACCTGGTTCTTTTCCTATGTGTCATCCCCACCCGCTTTACAGTCCCTTCCGTCCAGCTCAGCCACCTGCACAGTGAAACAGGTAGCTCTATGTGCATTCAACGTTTCCCATATGCATTAATCGCACACCCTCTCCTTTTGTGTTAATGTTTATACATTTTTCTATCCTGTAGTGGTGACAAGACTGTCCAGAATGTGTGCACAAATTAATACATTGAGACAGTCCACCCCTCTTAATTCAAAGTTGGTTAATTCAATGTATCGGATTAATTTAAATCCCATTTAGACATTGACTTGCTGGATTTGGAACAATTATTTCTTAGCGCAACCGTTGACTTTGAATCATCAGGAGTAGACTTTCATGCACTGCTTATTTGCAAACCATTTAATTGAGGGATTGTTTCAGTTTGCTGGTGAATATTTTTTGGCTGGGTTTTTATTTTGGTGGATCCTCCCATTGCATCCTGGGACATTTGGATTCAATTTTGCATCTTTTATCCCAAAGGTTCTAGAATACCCACCTGGCATAGAAATCTAGAGTCACAAATCAGGATACAGAATGTTCCCAGAAGCAGCCAGTTCGATTGGCTTGATATGTTAAACAGCCCCCGTTAGTGGAATAAAAACCCGAGTTATTTCATTGAGTCAATGTTAGGAGGTAACCAAAAACCTGGCCAAAGAGGTGGGTTTTAGGTGTGGTTTAGAGAGGGGCCTCTCAATAGCTGGGACTATGGCCTTGTATGATCTCGAGAATCTCAGGTGAATGGGCATCTTTTGATACGAGAAACTCAAAACAGTTGGCAGGTATAAGACATTTGCAGTGACTCTGGAAATCTGACACTCAATCTTTGGTAAGTAAGCAATCTTTAAAAGGAAGTTCTCCCACAGTTTCCTTGCAAGATTTTGGAATACTGGATGAAGAAAGGAGTGCGATAGATGTTGCCATATAATGGGATTGTGAAGGGAATAGGTTGAGCGTGGGTTAACCACCCTTGAAATCCAAAGTTCGGACACTTTTTTTTTTCCAGTTGCAAGCCAGGCTGTCTGATGTGAATTCTATCCCACTGCCATGTTTAGTTAGTTTGTTTGAGCACGGCTCCTCTTGCATGGCACTGTTCTCTTTTTCACTGCAATGACATTGTGACACGCTTCCTGATTTGTGTGTGTGTGTGTGATTTGTGTCGGGTATCTCGCATACCTCCACTTTCTTTCTCTCACCTCAATCCAGGATGCTTCCCGCACATGAGTGAATTTGGGGCTTGTGTGTTCAAACAGACCATTCTCTTTCCAAAACGTTTCTCTGGTGACCTCCATTGCGACGTTAGGTTTGTGCAGGACTGTGGGTTTGCAGGGAACCATGACAGGCCTTGAGGCAGAATGTTCTAGATTACCTTGGACGAGTGACTGTAAGTGTTGGTAGCACTCATGTGAGCGTTAAAAGACTCTGACGAAGTATTACACTGAAGACCACTCTGCTCTTCAGTTAGCTGTTGTAAAACATGTCCTAACGCCATTGGAAGAAGAGTAGGGGAGTCCTGGGAAATATTTACCAATTAGTCATCACTAAACTGAGTCTCTAGGCATCTACCTCATCATTGCTTTGCTGTGTACAACACTAGCTGCTGCATTGGCATTCTCATCAAAAGTAAAGCATTTTGGAAGAATCTGATAATGTGGAAGGTGCTATATAAAGGCAGGATTTTTCTCACTCTATCAGCTAGGATTCTTAGATACGTATCGTGTTAAACTAATTTCACCCTCCCTCTTTCCCCATCTCGCGAGGCTAACCCAGAACTAGCCACAGGCTTGCTCTGTGCTATTGGCTTACAGCTCTCTGGGGGGGCTTGTTCAGATGCACCTTGAGAGGGCGTACGGAATGGGAGGAGGGATGAAGCGACGAGAAGCTTGAGGAACAGATGGAAAAAATGGGGAAGCAAAGTGTTTCAGATCCAGATTTGCCGTGTAACCGTGTGCAATTTTTATTTTGTTTGTGATGGGAAAAGCCTGAGGCGAAAACATAACCTCTCCAGGAGGCACCCTTCAGTGCACCCTTTCTTTCCTCAAGCAAAACCCGAGGTGCCATTTCTGGTCTGTTTGCCCAAACCCGACACTCATTGCAAGGTTGCCATCCTTTGTTGACGCAGTGCATCATTAGGACCTGCGCTGCCCAGAGCAACAGCAGCAAAGTCCATCCAATGATGCAGTGGGGCTTTTGGTGTGCAGTAGCATTGAGACCTCTTACCGTGCAGACCTTGCAAGTTTACTAGTGGAAGTTTCCTGGAGAAACCCGTGCGAGATGCGGGAAATTGATGCGTACGTATTTTTGCTTTTAAAACAGCCAAAAGCACCTATTGTCTCTGGGCTATTCTTTGATCCACAGTCTGTTTGTTTCGAGTTAGTTGATCTGAGCAGGGGCAGCGTTGGCTGACAGTGCCGTAGCTCAAAAGGGCTTTGGATTGAAAGGACCAGACATTTGTTACAAAATGAAAGTGGCAAACATTGGAAAGGTCTGTGAGCATCTGTAAAGAGGAAAATCAGGTGAATCCACCGACATAGAATTCTTCATCGATATCAGCTCTTGCTCTTGTGGAAGTTTAAAATTAACGACAAATTAATCTGCTGGGCATTTCTAGCGTAGGAAAACATGTAAGTGAAATATCATACAACAACCAAAAGAACTAAAATCCCAATACTCGACCCCATTTGACATTCATAACCAAATGCTTAGACAAAGAGCTGTTAAACAGCATCTTAAAGGACACAACGGGAGGGTAGATTTGCTGAGAAAATTCCTAGACCTTGAATTCTAGGTGGTAGAAGAAAAAGTCACCAACAGTGAGGTGAAGCAAGTGGGAGAAACACAGTAGTTGAGAAGTCAAAGTGTGGAAGGGTGGTGGCAGAGATGGAAGGGGGCAAGACCATGGAACCACATTTAAAAGTTATTGAAATCATTGGATGTTATGTTTGTTAATAGCTCCGTGCTACTGAGCCTCACAGGTCAAGAAAGTCTGCAGTTGTTCACCGAGCAAGGTTAGCCAGTTCCTGGGTGGAGCTGGACACTGTCCATTGATGCTGGAGTCTGTGATCTAGAGGAGGGATAAGTCAGACAGGATTCCAAACGGTGACTGACACTGGAGTTGACTAACTGGAAACTGCATTGTGGATCCGATAGTGGGGCAAGGAAGAGATTGGATTGTGTGTGTTGGGGGGGGGGGAAGAGAAAAAGGGTCAGCACTCAAAAAAGACAAGAAAACAGTTTTTCACCAAGTTGCTCAGCAGATCAGCTGTCCCAGTCGAACTAGTGAGAGGGCAACATCGAAAAATGCACACACTTTTCGGAGTGTTTTCCACTGTATCAAAGCTACAGAGGAAAGATAGGCCGGTGGAATGTAATGCAGGAAGGAGATGTGCTTCTGATTAATAGGGCAATTTAGTTTCAGAACAGAGATGCGACTAGACAGATCCATTCCTGGCGATTTTACTAGCATTTTCCAACCCAGTAAATGGTTTTTTTTTCCTTTCTCCCCCCGCCCTTCATACGTTCTCCCCAGGAAACAATAATCCAGCAGGCTTGTAAACAAAACCAATTAAAAGAACTGACTACTAATTTTTTTGTATTTGTGTGTGTGTATTTTTTTCTGCCCACCCTCTTCCTCGTCCTCACCCCCCCCAACTCCTTTCCCCCCTGTGCCCACCCTAGTGCCAGCAGTCAGCATGACCAGGCTATCCCGGGCTCGCACCACCTCTACCTCCAGCGTGGGATCCGGAGAGACCGCCCGCATCCAGCCGCCTCCCAACAACCAGGCCGATTCCGTGGGGAACAGTGACCCAGTCCAAGGCAGGTCCCCGACCATGGAGGTTTCCTGTTGAAACAGCAACTTGAGCCGTTAATTTATTACGTCGTTTCTTTTCTTTCCCCTCCGATTCAAGAGGTCGTCAATTTGGCTGAGTCGCAGCCTTAAAAAGAAGCCCAGCCACAGAGATCCAGTTTCCTTGTACAATTGTGTCTTTATAGTGCATGCCTGACTCAGTGTTTGACGCTCTCACACTGCAGTTGATTTCATTTCTTTGGGAATATTCATGTTTTAACCAGTGGTACCGTGTTACATCCCCGAATTCCCTGTGTGGTTAACCGAAAAGCCGTTCACACGTCTTCCCTGGATTTAAAGGGGCAGTGCTAGAGGTTTCCTCCATTTCCCACATCACCCCGCACTTCCCAACTGACCCACGCCCATTCCTGGTTAGGGACAACGGATAGAAAACAAATTACGGCAGATGCGCAGGAGCTGGACATCTGAAAATAAAAACAAAACGCGATGGGAACAGGTCAGATAGCATCTGCAGCGAGAGAAACGAGTTAACATTTAAAAACAATGACCCTGTGTCCAAACAGTTTGTGGACCTTGAAATATTTGTTCTTTCTCTCTCCACAGCTGCCAGACCTGCTGAGTATCTCCAGCATTTCTGTTTTTTTAAAGTTCAACAAAAAGTCTGTTTTTAATTCTGCCATTAGGCATTATTATTTGGTTGAGGTTATTTTTCTAGCTTTTCTGCATGTTCTTCTCCTGGATTCCAGTTAGTTCTCTTGAATGGATGGCTGGTTCGCAATACACTGGCTGAGAACTCTCCTCAATATCTCCCCTCGACAGAAATTGGTATCCCTCAGGTTAAATCACCACCAATTGTCTCTGTCTAATGAGAGAGCAGCCCTATGGTACGGCAAGACTGTGACAGCTTTACCCAACTATTCTAGCCTGGGAGCTTATGAATTTGGATTCTGAGCCACGTTTGACCTTGTAACCTAAAATGACAATGCAATGCAGAATCCCAAGCAACTTCAACAGTGTGAAGAGGCGTGGGTCCTGTGGAGGTTATTAAAGGCCCCATTGGCAATACTCAGTAGTTCTGATGTTCCTGACCCCAACCCCTCCTGCTTCAGGCAGCACCAATAGAAATGGCAAATTAATTTGGCTGCCCATCTCATTCTGTTCATGGAGATCTCTTTGCTGCAAAGTGGTAACTGGAAATCCCACTAATGCACTTCGGCATCCAAGTTATTATCAGTCGTTGCAGGTACAAATTTAGAAGCTCCAGCAAGTAACACCCTATAGTTTACTCAGCATTAGGAGGTCAGGCAGCTAATAGGAGTGTAGCAGATTGTAAACCCATCTCCACATTTAGAGCTATATATATAAAACTGAATGAGCTCTATCAGAGAACCTTGCTTATTTCTGTTCGTTTGTTTGGTGCAGCTCCGTGTGTGTTAGCTCAGCAAAGGTTGCGATTACAGCCTGGTCTCCATTTGGTGTCATGGTGGGATACTGCCAACAGGAATGATTTTAGACTATTCTTGGGTTTTTCCCCCTCAGCCCTTTGTATTCCCTTTAAATAGTAACTTGTTGTTTATTTCCCTTCCGCTTCCCCCTGCACCCTCCCTGGCTTTCTATGTTAAAGATAATGAGGTTGGTTTTGTTTGTTGTCGTTGTCTTGTTCATTGTACAATCAGACAACTGCACCGGCTGCAAGTCAAGCCCACACCCCATGTGATTAGTGTCTGTATTCATCTCCTGTGTGGCTTTTCTTTTGTTTGTTTTTCATACGGCTAAAGCACTAGCTTGAAAAGTACTTTTCAAAAAAGTTTAAAAGCTTCAGGCACCAAAGCTAGTTGTGTAAGCTTGTAGTGTCTGTGTGCAGGTTTGTTGTAATAAATTGCAGGCATTTGACACAATAACTGTCCTTAAGTTCTAGAGGTGAACAAAATGGTGACTTTGAAATAAAGACAGAGTTCTGGCTAGAATTGACTCCTGTCTGGTGTCCATGTTTTCATGCAGGGAAATCCATTTAACGCATTTTAAATAGTTGTTTGCTATTGTAGGACATGTGCATTGCGGTAAAAATGAAACTTTTTGTTTGCAGTCATCAGGACCGATTTGGAAATTTGGCATTATTTCATTTGTCCTGACTAACAAATTCTAGTTGCTACCTAGTTATAAACTTCAAGGGCGACTGGGATGGGCCGCTCCATATCCAATGAATGAATTAAAGATAAAAATTCCATCCTCGGTAAACATGCAACATCTGATACCCTGTTGTTCACACTGTAACTTATGCCGAGTTGTTATTCCTCACCATATGCTCAGTCACCTACACTGGCTCCTTTTTCAAATCCCATCATGGGATCTTACCTCCGTATCTCAGTTAACAAGGATTGACAGTTAGCTGTTCCTTCTGCATCTCAGTGCCAAGCGTAATCCAATCAGCAGCCTCCTCTCGCGGTATAAATTGTTGTTTCCGTTTTGAATGTGGTTTTCTTGTATGAGATGAAATGTCTCTTTTTATCCATGTTTAAATTCGGTTCATTGAGGGGATTATCTCTGCAATCACCCCCCCGGGCAGCCTGTGGATCCTCCGAGATCTCTGCATTCAATGAATTCGAGTCCCGATCTTAATTGCTGCAACATTGGTAACCATGTTTTCAGCTGCCTAGGGTTTTTTCACCTGTTCCATCTGTCCTAGAGAGACATTAACGCGTGGACCATGTGCAAATCCCACAGGTGTGTGTAGTTCCAGGCATTCAGGAGAGTCGTTGCTTAACGAATGAAAAGTTGTGTACACAGAGTGTGTAAGGTCACTGAGTATCATGCGGCGCAAGACATTTCTAATTCCAGTAGGAGCTTTGAAAGTCAGGTCGTTTGAATATCATTTAACTCCTTCCTTCCATCCTCACTTCCCTCCCTTGCAATGTCATCTCAAACTACATGATTGTCACCTCCACAAGGCTCAAGTGAAGTGATTGGAATACCCATGGCTCCTTGCAAATTTTCCTTTCGTCTCCCTTAATGAACCCCTTCTGGCCCAGCCTTACAAGCTTATTTGTTCTTCCATACATAATGGCTTTGGAACACTCTTGTGTTCTGCAATGAGTTGGTACTGCCAATAGATGGTGCTGTTGTCTGATTGGACGTAGCTCATCAGTAACTTGCAATGATATAGCGCCCGATTGTAGTGAAAATCCCCAAAGCATTTCCAGCGGCTGCAATGACCAAGCAAAATTTGACACCATGCCACATAAGGACATATTAGGACAGGTAGACCAAAGGCTTTGTCAAAGAGGCATGATTTCGGGAGCACGGCACTTTTAATGTAATTAAATGCCCCTAGGCACTTCACAGGAACATTATAAAATAGTATATGCCACCGAGTACAAGATATTAGATCAGATGGCTTTAAAACTTGGCCAAATGAGAGAAATTTTTAAGCAATCTTAAAGAAAAAAATTGGGGTGGAGAAGTTTCAGGAGAGAATTCCAGAGCTTGGGCCCAATGCAACAGAAGATGTGGATAGCAGTTAAACTTAGGAATGTGCAAGAGACCAGAATTAGAGATCTCAGAGGGTTGTGGGATTGGAGGAGAGCGCAGAGATAGGGAGGGATGAGGCGACAAAAGGATTTGAAAACACTGGATGAGAAATTTAAAATCAAGATGTTGCTTGACCAGCAGGCAATGTAAGTCAACAAACACAAAGCTGATAGAGCATCAAAAAAGCGGAAATTCAGATGGCAAAAAAAAAAGTGTTTAGGAACAAGGCAGGTTAAGGAATGGCTGCCAGTGATGAAATAATAAGGGAAGTGAAGAGGCCACAGGAAGTATGCAGATATTTGGAGGGTTGGAGGTGGTTACAGAAAATAGAAAGTGTAGGGCCAGGAATGGGTTTGAAACAAAGTTGAGAATTTTAAATCGCAAGGCATTTTGGGAGAGGGAGTTCAATATTTGGTTACAAGACAAAAGCTAATGGTTGTCTAGTATACAGAGGTTTCAACTCTCTTTATATGAATATTGCTAAAACAGGAGACATATTACTGAAGTTTTTTTGTCAACTATACTAATCAGGACAAAGGCAAGAATATAAAATTTCAAATGATGACAGTAATTTGTTCTACAGGAGAAAATGAGAAACATAAGCTCCCCAAATTCGCAGGTAATTCAGCAAATTCGGGAGGCTCGAACATACTTCTTTTGGTCAACCATTGCTGAACAATCCTGATGGTGCCAATAGCTACATTAAAAACTAATTTTAAATGATCACTTTAATGCACAGCAAGACTCAATTGCACTTGCTAAAAGTGACACGGGCACCCCATTCATTTCAAACAAAAGAGTAAAAGGAAAGTAGTAAACTCAGGAAAGAGCAAGAAGAGTTGAAATGGCAGTGGAAATCACCAAAAAATGAGAAGCTGATTGATGTCGTTGTCTACCACATCAACCTTGGAATAATCTGATCATTCTTCTGCCACTGAATTCCAAAGGTAACAAACTTATTCTGCAGCTGATCGCTTTATAATTCCCCGCTGCCACACACACACAAACCACTTTAAATCAAGTGCCTTTGACAGACTTTATTACATTATTCTGTTATTTGATATTTCTCAGTTAGGATTCTTGCAGAGGTAATTCACCAGTTACCATGGTGCATTTCCACATTTGAACCAATTGTTACATGAGCCATTTCAGAATTTCAAAGCAGGGTTTAATGGTTCTGGCTCAATAAACTCGTTGGCCTTTGGGACAGAGGGATTGTGGGGGTAAATTTGGAAAATGGGTTTAGAATGGGATATGGCAAATCCCGAATTCACTTGGACCCTTGTTTGGAGTGGGAGCACTGACAACCTCATTCATAGTTACTGTGATTGAGAGGGTGGAGTCAGGAAGAGGGATTGCCTTTTAATTGGACTCTAAGGGAATCAAGGGATATGGGAATTAGGAGGGAAAGTTTTTTTTTACGTTTTGATGGGCATGCCAGTATTTGTTGCCCATTCTGAATTAATCTTAGGTCACATGGCTTTTAAGAGTCATTTGCTGGACAATCTTAATTGCACTAATAGTGACATTAAAAACTAATTTAAAATAATGACTAAAAGAATGCACAGCGTGACTTGTGGATAAAGGCAAAATACTGCGGCTGTTGGAAGTTTGAAACAAACAT
>NC_063350.1:10941740-10972388 GCF_021869965.1 Rhincodon typus
GAACAAAATTAACCAGGCTTTTTTGAATTAACAAAGAGTGAATTAATTAATTAATTAATCAACATACAAAGAATTAATAACAGAACACATAGAGGGAGATTATTATTCTGACCCTTCAGAAGGGTCCAGACCCGAAACGTCAGCTTTCCTGCTCCTCTGATGCTGCTTGGCCTGCTGTGTTCATCCAGCTCTACACCTTCATTATCTCTTCTTCCACACCCACTTCTTTTTCAGAAAACAGTTTCTTCTCATCACTTCCCCACTTAGAATGAAGCATTCCATATGTATACATAGAACAAAAACAAAAGGCATAATGACCCACAGTGAACATCCACTGTGCTGTTTTTTTTTTTTAAATTGGTATTTCAAACCAAGGTACCATTTAACATCCTTAATCTCCACATCAGAGGTGGCTTGGCTTCCCTTTGTTGGGCGGGTAACACTCACCGAATAATCTTGACAAGTTCACTCATGTTGACATGGTCTGGAACTAAGAATTTGGTCTTGTCCAGCACTGGCAGCTGTTTTTCACCCTTGTATCTCTCAATGATCACCTATCAACAAAACAGGTCAAAGATGAAGATGCAGATATATACATTTTTAAACAAAAAAACGTTTATTAAAGTTGCAGAAGTGCCCATGCATTAGACTGGTCTTTTAATTAAATGTTGAATAAAAGGTATTCAGAAGCTGCAGCAGAATCTCCATTCCCCATTGCAATGAAGGAACCTCCACCACTCATTGTCTGTTCCCCATCAATGATGGCCATTTCTTGGATTCTAACATGGCTTTGGAGTCCAACTAAAGACCTATTTGGCTTTCTACATTATGGCCAAGGATGAATTGCCCGATTCTGTTGGAACTGCCCAGCCTTTCTGGCTTGCCTTTTTTTCCCTTAACTGCTTGAAGGTGCAAATGCCACGATTTCAGATTGCTAGCCAGGCAGTTCTTTCTTGCGCATTTTTACCCCTCAGTCCACGGTGGATGTGCCACGTTTCCTGAGGCTCACCATGAACCTTAATCTCAGCCTACCACCCTGCAGCATCCAAGTTATGAAAGCATGACCACTTTAAGGATTTTATCATCAGTCACGTTTACTACACGTCCACTTCATCCAAGCTGGGCCTTGATGGATGTGCTCCAATTCCAGACATTTCTGCTCTTTGAAGTACCTCGGACACTTTGTCCTGCCATCTGAGGCCCATAATGGTCTGAATGCCTTTCATTTAAGCAGTTGGACAGTTTTCATACGTCCAGAGTAGCAGTGCACATCTCACAGGTACACAAAGAGGGCAGGCGTTACCACAACTTTTGTTGTACATTTGATATATTGCTTTCTCTGCCGTCTCCTACATAAACCACAACAGCTAAGCTTGCCCTGGCTTTACTATTTGCCACCTTGCTTTCGACGAAATCATTGGGAGATTGGGATTCTGAGATAGGTGAAGTTACCTAGAGCTTTCTGGGTTCATCGTTAAGTAGGTGGGCAATAAGTAGTATTTGGTGGTGGCTGCAGCCAAAGTATCAGTCTTCCTTTAGCTGATGGTTAGCCTATAAGCATCATCTGTTTTTCAAAAACAGTCTGCGATCCTTTGAAGGCCATGCTCAGTGTGAGCCAAGACCAAAATCAGCAGCAAACGGCAATTTCCATGTCATCGTTTCTGATACCATAGCTGAGGTTTCAAATTGTCTCAGTGAAGACATTGCCATTTATTCTGAATTGCATTTACATTCTGTCAAGTGCCCCAGAATGCAGAATAGCAATGGATATATTGAAGAGCGCAGCGACCATGATAGACCACTAAACATCACATTGGCTACATTAAAGACAAATCATTGTATTTTCCAGTGAATGACTAGCCAACATTTCATCATGAAATTGCTGTATCTGATTTACAGTTCTATCAGAGAAAACCTACATTTGGCTAGGACTTTCCACAAGATTCCACCCTCTGGCGACTGTCTGTGTGGAGTTTGCACGTTATCCCAGTGTCTGCGTGGATTTCCGCAGATGCTCCGGTTCCCTCCCACAGTCCAGAGATGCGCAAGTTAGGTGGATTGGCCATGCTAAATTACCCATAACGTTCAGGGATGTGTAGGTTAGGTGCATTAGCCATGGGAAATGCAGGGTTCCGGGGACAGCGTAGGGGATGGTCTGGGTGGGATCCTCTTTGGAGGGTCGGTGTGGATTTGTTGGGCCGAATAGCCTGTTTCCACACTGTACGGATTCTTTGATTCCACAATTCTACAAAGGCCTCTCTTTTTACCATATCAAAAGATCTTTGTCAGGTCAACAAAGGCACAGTAAAGTCCCATCTGTTGTTTGCAGCATTTTTCTTACATTTGTCCAAAGGTGAAGACATTGGTGCAAGCACCCGCTGCATTTCCTGAAACCACAGGCAGGTTACTGAAGCAAAAGCTTGGAGGATCTCACTATTTGTATTTGGAGATAATAGGGTTCAAACAATGGTCCTTGGACTTAATGGGACTACCGGTCTTGACATTCAGTCCACAAAGACCAGGAAACATTGCCCGAGTTGTTTATAGGCTTTGTTTGCCCTGTTAAATTGGTTGAGCTTTGTTTTATTCTTAAATTAGTAGATCATCCTATATCTGCATTTAGTATTGAGAGAAGACTGAAATTGCAAGTCAAATTATTTCAATGTTATACAGCCCATGCAGCTCTCCAACATTTGTTTTTACTGGAGAGGACTCTGTATTCTGTAAAATTTACACATAGATGTTTTAAGTTTGAGTTCTTGGACTCTGGGTTAGTAAAGGAGATGGGTTTTTATGTATGTCTGAAGTTTAAATATTTCCATAGCCATCGTGACTTCTTTCAAAACAGTCTTCAAGGCTTCATTTTAGAATTAATTAATTGTGTGCTTTTGTAGAGTTTTACCACCGAACAAGATAAACAAGCTCCAGTTTAGAAAGTCAGGAAATTTTTTTTAAGCTTTAGGTAAACAAACCATAGCTTAGAAAGAGATTTTTTTGGTTTAGTTTCATTTTGAGCTTTGAGTAGTCCTGTGAGATCTTTGGATGAAGACAGTTGTGTAGACCAGAGCTCGAGAGTGGAAAGATATAGCGAAATTAGACAACATAAGAGTAAAGAGTTAGTGTGGCTTGAAAGTGGTGGCGTTCCCATGTTTCTGCTGTCCTTGTCCTTCTACATGAAAGTAGTTGTGGGTTTGGACGGTGTTGTCATGGGATCTTTTGGGGAATTTCTGCACTGCATCTTGCAGACTGTCCACAATGCTGCTATCGAGCATTGGTGGTATATTAGTGGATGCGGTGCTAATCAGGCAATTTGATTTGTCCTGGATGGTGTAAGGCTTTTGAGTATTTTTGGAACTGCACCCATCCAAGTAGGTGGGGAGTATCATACTCCTGACTTGTGCCTTGTAGATGATGGATAGGGTTTGGGAAGTCAGGAGGTGAGTTACTCGCCACAGTTTTCTAGCCTCCAACCTGGTCTTGTAGCCAGCGTATTTATGTGGCGAGTCTAGTTAAGTTTCTGGTCAATGGTAACCTCCAGGATGTTGATACTGGAGGATTCAGTGATGGTAACACCACTGAATGTCAAGGGACAGTGATTAGATTGCCTCTTATTGAGGATGGTCATTATCTGGCATGCGTGGTGCATTTGCCTTCGTTGCTAGACCTTTGAATATAGGAGTTGGGACGTTATGTTGAGGTCGTACAAGACTTTGATGAGGCCTCTTCTGGAGTACTGTGTCCAGTTCTGGTCACCCTATTACAGGAAGGGTATTATTAAGCTGGAGAGGGTTCAGAAGAGATTTACCAGAATGTTGCTGGGGGGGTTTGACTTATAATGGAAAGGCTAAATAGGCTGGGACATTTTTCACTGGAGCATAAAAGGTCAAGGGGGTGACCTTATTGGGGTTTATAAAATCATGAGGTGAATAGCAGGTGTCTTTTCCCTAGGGTGGGGGTTTCAAGACTAGGGGGCACATTCTTAAGGTTAGAGGAGAAAGATTTTAAGAAAGACTTGAGGGATAATTTTCTTAAAAAAAAACAGAGTGGGTCATGTGTGGAATGAATTTCCGGAGGAAGTGACGGTGCGGGTACAGTGACAACATTTAAAAGACATTTAGGTAAGTACATGAAGAAGAAACGTTAGGGGGGATATAGGCCAGGTGCAGGCAGGTGGGACTAGTTCAGTTTGAGATTAAGGTTGGCATGGACTGGTTGCACATGAAGGGTCTGTTTCCGTGATGTGTGATTCTATCAATGACCAATCCTGTTGCAAATTATTTTCATAGCCACTACTGGGACGTGGGCACTGCAGGATATTCCAACTAAGAGAGAATGGCCTTATTTTAGTCCATATTATGATCTTAATGTCTCCAATCAACTAAGCGATGACAAACTTGCTGGTGGTCCTACAGGCTAAAAGAGGGAAAGGAACTAATATGCTGTTCCAAGTCATTTTTAATCTCTTTTGAGATGCAGAAAGTTTGATCAGAGAATGACGTCGAGCTTGGAAACTTTCATTTAAATCAGGCCCAGTTTCATAGAATGGTTGTCTCAGAGATGCCAAGGTAGGACAGATGGAGCCAAGGTGACCAGACACGCTTTGAAACTAGGAAAAATGAACCTCGTGACGTTCAAATTATAGTCCCAGGGAGACAGGCTGTGTCACAATGTGCAACATTATCTGGTTTTGTAAATTTACACACCAAAATTAAGTTAAACTTAAAACAACAGGAATAGAACAGGTATCTATGACCAAATGCTACAATGAATAGGTGAATGAAATTATTTGAACCCATCAATTCAAGGAGTGATGGTATATAGTTATTGCTGTGAAAAATGGATGGAAAATTATTTATGGGAACGTTATTGCATTATTGTTATTAATAGGGTCTGGACTTTTCAATCTCAGTTCTGAGAAAGGGTCACCAGACCTGAAACATTAACTCTGATTTCTCTTCACAGATGCTGCCAGACTTGCTGAGCTTTTCCAGCAATTTCTGTTTTTGTTTGTGACTTCTGAATACTGTGTCCAGTTCTGTTTGATCAGTTATAGGAAGGATATTATCAAACTGAGAGGGTTCAGAAAAGATTTACCAGGATGTTGCTGGGTATGGAAGGTTTGAGTTATAAAAGGTTGGATAGCCTGGGACTTTTATCACTGGAATGTAGGAGTTTGAGAGGCAATCTTATAGAAGTTTATAAAATAAGAAGGGTATGGATAGGGTTAATGGTAGTTGTTTTTTCCCTAGGATGGAGGATTTGAAGACCGGGAGCACATTTTTAAGGTGAGAGGAGACAGATTTAAAAGAGAAATAAAAAGCAACATTTTTTATGAACTTACTGAGGAAGTGGTGCAAGTGGGTACAATTACAACATTTAAAAGACATTTGGATAGATAAATGAATAGTAAAAGTTTTAAGGGATGTGGGCCAGAAGCAGGCAGGTGGGACACATTACTCTCTCTATTGTAAACATGGATTCTATGGATCTATGGGTTATTACAAAGAGGGTACTTTCATGCATCTGCCCTATTCTGCTGCATAGCTACACAACCATGCCTCTTGACATCAAACCTAGATACGTTCAATGGCAACAAACACTCAACTGTAGACCACTATGCGATCCTTTGCTCATCATTGCTAATTATTCACCTCATTCTCACGAATACTGCACAAATATACTTGCATAGGGAGCGCGCCATTGAGCTCCTCTAGCCCATTCTGACATTCACTCAGATCATGACCCCAATAAAATCTCAGCTCAGCCTCTGCTATGTTAATGGGGATACCCATTAACAATACCTACTCACCCTGGAGTTCAGTTCTATGAACACTGGCAATTATCCAGCAGCTCGACAAAATAGCCATTCTCCATTTGCAGATTTAAAAATTCACAGGGGGTGGGTTTTAAAATCTTATTTCAAAGATTACGTATGCTTACCAGCAAGGATTACAGAAACCGAGTTCCCCTCTCCAGGAAAAAAAAGGCTAATTGCAAACAAATTCTTATTTATTTCTGCTTTTGAACAAATTCTAAAATGTCAATCTTCCCGCCCCCAACTCCCAAAGTTCCTCCAAAAGAACACACAGTTATATGAATCTCGATTTAAAACTAACACAAATGCACAGTCTGACAATCCTGTGTCTTTAAGATTAGCTCCCAAAACACACACAAAAAAATACAATAAGCCCACACTGTGAAATGTTAAAATTCTGCGCTCGCCAGCCGATTAGAGGAGCTTTGTTTCTGGCAGCTTGATGGATTGCGTTGGGTTAAGAGGGTCTGGTTATCACTTAGTTCAGTTTGCACTGGAGCTATTACGCTTTAAGCTTCCTTCCCGAAACGCAATGCGGTAAAAAGCAATGAGGTAATGCTGTCTGTGTTTTATTGATAGGCAGGGATTCAGTTTCTCCCCCCGCTCCGGCAAGGAGCATGTTTGCAGAGCGCAGCCTTTGAGCGAGCCCTGATACTGCACTGTGTATAGCCGGCACTCGAGACCACCACATACTCACCAACATAGGCACAAGGGGCGGGATCGCTCCCCCTGTCTGCCACACCCTCTCCATGCAACCCGTGCTCAGCAAACTAAAACTGGCAACAAAAGAAACAACCCAGCAACTATTCATAGCATAAAACAAAGAACTATGGATGCTGAGGATCTGAAACAAAAGCAGAGAAGGGTCACTGGAACCTGAACTGTTTCTCTCCCCGCGGATGCAGCCAGACATTTTGATTTTGTCCAGCAATTTCTGTCTGTTTCAAAACTATCGAATTAACCCCACTCCCCTCCCCTTTCCTTTCCCTAAAGTTCAGTCATTTATTCCTCTTCGGCCAGGCTCTAAAGACGAGGCATTAAAGACATCTTTTCTAACAAAAATAATGTTTTGACATGCAAAGAGTTTACAATTCCTCTTTGATGGTAGCAATGAAAGGCCACTTACTGGTATTTTGTTGGGATGCTGGTCTC
Organism: Rhincodon typus; assembly: GCF_021869965.1. Taxonomy (NCBI): domain Eukaryota; kingdom Metazoa; phylum Chordata; class Chondrichthyes; order Orectolobiformes; family Rhincodontidae; genus Rhincodon; species Rhincodon typus. Next base: position 10,948,708 of record NC_063350.1, read on the forward strand.
TGATCTGCTGAACTTCTTTAATTCGATCAGCTGTACCACAAATTAAAAAAAAGATATATTATTCGGAGCTCATCGGTCACTAGGAGAGCTGATTTCTTCAATTGCTCCTTGGCCCACACCTTCCAAATTCATGACCTCTACCATCTGGGAGGATAATGGCAGCAGGTACATGGGAACACCACCTACCTGAAAGGTTCCTGCCAAGCCACACACATCCTGACTTGGAAAGTCTATATATGTTTCTTTACAGGCACTGGGTTAAAATCCTGCAACTCCCCTCCTCACTGCACAATGGGTGTGCCTACAGCCCACAGACAAGAGTCATTCAAGAAGGCAGATCACCACCATGACAAATGACAATGCCAGTGAAACCCACATCCCACTGTAAGTATACACTTAAAAAAATGATATTGATGTATTTTAGACGCCATTTCTGGATCATCACAATGTGTGTAATGAAGATCCCACCTTCTCAACCTTAATCAAGGGGCAGTGACCGTCAGGTTAAACCACCAATGGTCGCTGTCTCTCACAAATGAAAGACCAGCCCTATGGCCCTCTGGGACTATGGTGACTTGACTGAATCAGGGTATTGAATGAGCTCAGTACAGTTCTCTAGAACTAGTTGAGTGGACCAAGGTCCTTTCCTGGAGAAAGGTAAAGTGGGTAGTCCAGGAAGGTCACTGGGCACTGCATAGGGCAAGGTGTGGACATTGTTACAGACTTTCCAGGCACTCGGAGAGGTTGGGGGTCTTCTTTGGTCAAACAATCATTATGGGGAGATAGTGGCAATGTGTTGTTGTTACTGGTCTGATCACCTGGAACCCCATGCTCTAATTGACCACAGCAGATGGTGAACTTAGAATTCAACAAAAATCTGGAAGTTAGCTTAATGCTGACCATGTAGGCACTGTCAGTTTTCTGTAAAAAAAACCCATCTATTTCATCATGCTGTTTAGGGGAAGAAAATCTGCCATCGTTACCTAGTCTGGCACACTTGGGTCTCCAGACCACAGTGGCTCAGTGGTTAGCACTGCTGCCTCACAGCACCAGGAACCCAGGTTCAATTCCACATTTGGGCGACTGTGTGGAGTTTGCACATTCTCCCCATGTCTGTGTGGGTTTCCTCCCACAGTTCAAAGATGTGCAGGCTATGTGGATTGGCCATGCTAAGTTGCCCATAGTGCTCAGGGATGTGTAGATTAGGGGGATGGGTCTGGGTGGGATGTTCTGAGGGTTGGCGTGGACTTGTTGGGCTGAATGGCCTGTTTCTACACTGCAGGGATTCTATGAACTAAAGACCCACAACAATATGATTGACTCTTTACTATTCTCTGAAATGCCACTCAATCCAGAGCAATTCGGGATGGGCAAGAAATGCTTGATGCCCACCTCCCATGAACGAATGAAAACAAGGCTGTCCAAGATCAGTTCAAGTGGGGGAGAAAGGTGGGTCTGCAGAAAGGGGTTCACAACACAGTACTGTATACAGCTTCTGCATCATGAGTTGACATTGGCTATACACCAATATCTCCCTAGATCAGGTGCAGTGTTACTCCACAACAATATAGTCAATGCATTTGGAAGCAAGGTGAAGGAAGTAAGGAAAGTCCTTCAAGGGTCCAATAGCCTCCAGATCTTCATTCAGAAAAACTGAAGGCAGGGAAATCAACAGAATGTGGTGATGAACAATAAGAGCCAACAAGACTTTCAGTTTTGGCAAAGATGATTGCAGCTTCCAAGTTAATTAACAAGGCCACGTCTTATTGACACATTAGGAAAGTTTTAGTCTTTTTAAGTGAGTTTGGTACAATGTAGTAACATCTGGCACTTAAGCAATCTGGACAATAAAGGACAAAGTGTCTCCTAATTGATTTATTGGATCATTGTATTTTTCTACAATATTGCTTGTCAATGTTATGGAGCATCTAGATTTTATAGGGTAGGAGCGATACATTTACACTCATGTTGAAGGAGAGAAAAAAAAGTGCAGTATTGAAAACTACAATGTAGTGATACTAGTCAGAAAAAATTAATTTACATATAGCCATTCCACTAAGTCTTGTTTTACCTAATAAAAGGAAAAGGAAATTACAGATTTTTGTGAAGTCTGAAATCATCTTAGAGAAACAAACAGGGTTCAACTGCCCTGGAGATAACCCATCTCAAACTAGGCCTCAGCTCAGTAACCGTCATAAAATAATGATGGTTTCAAATATCTCCAATATCTGCGACATTAGTGTGGGAAAGCAAAAACATTTTATTCCCTCAAAGTTGGCACATTGCAAATGATGAAAACACATTGAAATCTCAGTCTCTGAGGGAACCCTAATTAGCTCCTATTATTTTAACTAAAATACATTATAACCTATTGCATATACACCATTTGTCACACTCTTAACCTAAACAGTCATCATATTTTTATTTAATGGTAATTGAATAAAATGACTCACCCGTTAAACAGATAATAGAAAAAAAGATCTTGGCAGTAGCTGTTTTGCTTTATAAATCAGTGCCAAACATGTAACTGAACATAAAGAGAAATGATTTCTGCCTTTATTTTCGCCAAACACAAAACGAGTTACCCTCGGTGTTTATAGTGAATTTGTAAAAATATCTGGGCCAAAATGTAAAGATTGAATGTTTTAAACCTCCCAACGTTTATTGCAGTACTCAATGACAAATCATTTAGTTTCTCTTTAAAAGAATCTATTTTTAAACATAAAACGACCAGATTATCCAAAGTCAAAACAGAATTTGTCAAAATGTTCTAACTACGTTTTGCATTGTTGGTTAGAAAACGAAAGATCTGTAAAGTTGGAGCAAGGAGATGAATTTCCATTGTTACTAAAACAGGATCTAAAAAGGGGCGATTTTCCTGTAAAAATGGCTTCCAAAATATGAACAGAACAACAATAAACCTTCACGTCCTTCAGGAAGCCCTATCCCACGAATTATCATAAGGATAGCTTCAGACACTGTTACAAAAACGACATATCGATCAATGATTCACAAATATTAGGCAGATTCATTCCGGATATTGAGAAAAAGGTGAGGAAATAATTGAAATTCACTTCAACACCAACAAAAAAACATGTTTAAGTGCAAAGATTCTGAGGATTAGGGTGCGTGCACGCATTGTCCTCAGGCCACCCCTGATCTCCAGAGAGCTTTCCCTTTGTTAAACTATTGGAGACGTTTCCATCCTTGCTGCCTGCAACCGATCCCTTTCTTCTATTTCTCCTCTCGCTACCCCCTCCCCCTTCTCTCTCACTGATCTGCCTGTGTCCTTTTAGCAGCTGTTTAAAAGAATCCACACCGGTATATCCCCTCCACCCCTACCCCAGTCAGCTGAGAGAAGGTCAAAGGCAAATTGGAGAGAAAAATAAAAACAGCAAGTCCCGCAGAGAAAAGGGGGAGGGTGGTGCTGTGTGGAGGAGGAGAGACAGGGACACACACACACACATACACAAGACACATTCTTCCCCAAGTGGTATATTTCTCCCCCTTCTCTCTCGGTCGGTCGGTCTCCTCTTTGCTCCCCGTGCTGCTCGACCACCTACCGAAGCTTCTTCTCTGTTTGAATGACTTGTCAGAAGGCATTTTCTGAGCAGGAGAACCCGAGAATAATCAGCTAAAGCGGACGGTGCAGTTCCTGATGTGTCCAAACACAGAGCGATGTAACAAACCGCATCACGTGAACACTTTGACGTCAACGCAAAAGATACTTCAAGGGGAGGACCCGGGGAAGAAAGTGACAAGTTCTCCAGTGTTCAAACACCACCCCCCTCCTCTCCTTCCTCTCACAAACCCCCAGGGAACAGCGCACTTCATCGCTTTGTTTTCGGTTGAAGACCAGCCGTTGAACGGCATTCGAACGAAACACAACAATCTTAACTTAGATCATTTTACATTCAACGACAAAAGATTGTTACAGTTATCCTGATGTGTCGGTTTTAATTCTTACGGAACTTGCTCGGCAAAAGGTGTGGACTTATGTTCGCTTGCAGTGATAAATTATCACGCCGTTCGTTGATCTTAGTGGACACACGGAATAGTTTTGTTTTCTTCACCTTTAAAGCGTGTAGGTTTTTATTTAAAACAAAACCAGAAATTGCTGGACAGACTCAGCAGGTCTGAAGAAGGGTCACTGGACTCGAAATGTTAACTTTTGCTGTCTCCACAGATGCTTCCAGACCTGCTGAGTTTCCCCAGCATTCTCTGGTTTTGTTTGTTTCAGCTCTTCAGCATGCGCGGTTCTTAGTTTTTAGGTTTTTTTTCCTCTCTAGTGACTCAGTATTTGGGTGAGGTCACAGGTCCATTCGGAAGATTAATTAACGCTTTGATGTGATACTGAGAACTGACATTGCTGAAGTGGTTTAAACCTTCATCCGCCATCTCCACAGACTGCCTTAAGATGAAATTTGATAAAGATGACATGGAGAAGATGTGGCGGAGACATAAATTGAATGTGGCACAAATATAAGATCATCGTCACTCCAGTAGATAATTGAAAAGAAATGACTTTATCCAGAGCATGCAGAACCGAAAGGAAGCAATTAACACAGGGTTTTATGAAATTGCTTTTTGAGATGTGAGAGTCACTAACAAGGCCAATATTTATTGCCCATTCCTAATTGTTTCTGACCACTACCTTCTTGAACCATTGCAGAGAATGTGGCATTGGTGCACCACTGTGCTGTTTTTCTGTAGCAGTTTTGTGCAACTTATTAGCCTGCTACAAAAACAGAAATGATTTGAGAAACTCAGCAAGTCTGGCAGCATCTGCAGCTTGGACTCAAAATGTTAACTCTACTTTCTCTCTGCAGATGCTGCCAGACCTACTGAGTTTTTCCAATCATTTCTGGTTTTGTTCCAGATTTCCAGCATCCGCAGTTTTTTTGTTTTATTTTAGTAGCTTGCTAGCTCATTTCAGAGGGCAGATTAATCAGGCACAGTACGGTGTGTCTGTAGGCTAGGCCAAGCTAGATTAAGACAGTAGATATACTCTCCTCTGGAAAAATAGCATATTTGCTTTTAACAGAAAACAACAAATGCTGGAGATCACAGCAGGTCAGACAGCATTCATGGAGAGAAAGCAAGCTAATGTTTTGAATCTAGATGACTCTTCAACAGAATTTGATTTTAATATAGCAAAACAGTAGTTTCATGATTGTTATTAACAATTTCAATAAAGACTTACAAATTAATTAAATTTAAAATCTAGTTACCCAGGCCGAAATCATACCATTGGAGCAGGCCCTGAGGGGGCAACGGGATATGCTCCTCAGACAGAAATGAATACAATGACTCTCTGATGGGGAAGATGAAGCGGGGCAGGATGAGGCTTATTTGGAGTCGAAACAACAGCACAACCCAATTGGATCAAATGACCTGTTTCAGTGCTGCCATTGCTGGGTAGTTCTGAGTCAGGTTATTGTTCCATTTACAGCTCCCACCCACCTCACACTGCCCAAATTCCACCCCAGGTGCAGACTAAACCACCATTCTCACTGTGAAGTGTAATTCTTATTTAACTTCATGAAGGATGAGAACTCACCAGTAGGAAATAGTTTTGTCCATGCAGTATTTTTATATAGAGATAACAAGATGTAGAGCTGGATGAACACAGCAGGCCAAGCAGCATCAGAGGAGCAGGAAGGCTGACATTTCGGGCCTAGACCCTTCTTCAGAAAGACCGTTCTTGATTCTCCAGCATCTGCAGTTCCTACTATCTCTGAAACAGTATTTTTATATGTCACTTTTACCCGTGTTTGTTTCTCTCCTGTAAAACCCAGATGATAAATATCAGATGAAATTAACCTGTATCTCATACACTGGGTTTTACAGTAAGTTACTGCAGTGTTTTACCATGTTCACAGTCGCACGTTATGTTTAGTTGAATTTTGCATCATCATCTGGTAATAACTTGGAAATATCAGACCCTCCATGATTAGTTGTCGTTCCTGTGAGGCAGGATGTGTGTTAGCAGCTGTATAATAGAATTAGTGTGAGATCTCATTTCAGGTGGAACTATGATTTAAAAAAAACATTCTTTGAGTGATGAACTCAGAAGTATCTTACTGATTAATTGTGTGTTAATTGTGTTCAGATGATGGGCATTAACTGTGACAGGATTTGAATCTGTATGGACACAGACTAATACCACATGATTTTCTTAGGAAGTCATAGAGATATACAGCACAGAAATAGAGCCTTTAGTCCAACTCATCCATGCCAACCAGACATCCCACTCTGACCTAGTCCCATTTACCAACATTTGTCCCCTATCCTGCTAAACCCTTCCTATTCATCCCATCCAAATGCCTTTTAAATCTTGTAACTGTACCAGCCTCCACCACCTCCTCTGGCAGCTTGTGTCATATATGCACCACCCTCTGCATGAAAAAGTTGTTCTTTAGGTCCCTTTTAAATCTTTTCTCTCTCATCTTAAACCTATGCTCTCTCCTTTTTGGCTCTCCCACCCTAGGAAAAAGACTTGGCTATTCACTGTAATGATGCCGCTCGTGATTTTATAAACCTCTATAAGGTCACCCTCAGCCTCCAATACTCCAGGGTTAAAAGCCCCAGCATATTCAGCCTCTCCCTATAGCTCACACTCCCCAGAGCCAGCAACATTCTTGTAAATCTTTTCTGCACTCTCAAGTTTAATAACATCTTTCCTATAGTAGGGCGACCAGAATTGCACACAGTATTCGAAAAAGTGGTCTCACCAATGTCCTGAACTGCCGCAACATGATGTCCCAACTCCTATACTCAATGCTCTGACCAATGAAGGCAAGTGTGCCAAATGCCTTCTTCACCATCCCTATCCACCCACTTTCAAGGAACTATGCACCTGCAAGCCCTAGGTCTCATTGTTCAGCAACACTCCCCAGAGCCCTAACATTAATTGTATAGGTCCTGTCCTGGTTTGGATTACCAAATTGCAACACCCGAGTTTATCTAAATTAAACTCCATCTGCCACTCCTCGGCCCATCGGCCCAGCTGATCAAAGTCCAAGTGTGCTCTGAGATAATCTTCTTCATTGTCCACTACACCAATTATTTTGGTGTCATCTGCAAACTTGACTAACCATGCCCCGTATATTCACACCTAAATCATTTGTATAAATGATGAAAAGCAGTGTGTTGTATGCTTATTCTGTGTAAATCTGTAAATAAATATAAAAGTGTGTGAACATTGGTGCCAGTTCTATCTTTCTTCAACTGGCTTTCACAAATAGGACATCACTAACGTCTTCATAACTTGCACAAATGGCAAAAATGGTCAACAGAAAGCTTCAAAGGGATAGAACTCAAAATAGTTTGCTTTTATGTAATGCTTTTTACACCCACCACAGAATGTATCAAAGAGTTTTACAGCCAAACCAATACTTCTGAATCAATTTCACTGTTGTAGGAATTGTGGGAAAAATGGCAAATGACTTGTGTAGATCAAACTTCCACAAACAGCACTCTGAACATGACAAGATAGCCTGTGTTTTGTAATATTGATTGAGAGATGTGTAAACATTGGCAAGACACCAGGATCCTGAAGAAGAGTCAGGAGTCATACTTGAAATGTTAACTTTGTTTGCCTCTGCACAGAAGCTGCCAAACCTGCTGAGTTTCCCAGCAATGTTTTTATGAGAGTGATAACTTTACTGATTTCATCAAGTTTGTACTCTGGGATCTTTTACATCCTCGTGTCTGGCAGCCAGGGCTACAGATTAATGTTTCATCACAGATAACTTCACTAAAGGCAGAGAAGCTAAATGCATTTGTACAAAATCAAAACACTGCAGATGCTGGGAATTTGAAATTTAGACAGAAGTGCTGCAGAACTGTCAGGCAGCATCTGTGGAGAGAAAAACAGAATTAACATTTTGAGTCCAATATGAGTCTTCTTTGGAACTGATTCTAATGCTTCTTCAACAGATGCTGCCTGACCTGTTAATTCCTACAGCACTTTCTGTTTTTATTGCATTTATATAGTGCCCTTCACAGGAATTGTTGAATGTGGTCACTATTGTAATGTAGAAAATATACCTGCCAATTTGCACACGGCGAACTCCCACAAACAGCAATGTGATACTAACCAGATAATCTAATGTTGCAACGTGCATTGACGAATAAATATTGCCCAAAACACCAGCGATAAGTCCCTAACTCTTCTTCAAAATAGAGCCATAGAGTCATCAGAGCGTACAGCATGGAAACAGGCCCTTCAGCCCAACTTGCCCACGTCACCCAGTTTTCATAATTAAACTAGTCCCTTTTGCCTGCATTTGGCCCACATCCCTCTTTACCCATCCCATCCATGTACCTGTCTAAATGTTTCTTAAATGACAAAATTGTAATTGCTTTCACCATCACCTCTGGCAGCCTGTTCCAGACACTCACTACATTCTGTATGAAACATTGCCCCTCTGGATCCTTTTGTATCTCTCCCCTCTCACCTTAAACATATGCCCTCTAGTTTTAGATTTCCCTACCATGGGGAAAAGCTGTTGGTCATTTACCTTATCTATGCCTCTCCTGATTTTATAGACCTCTACGTAAGGTCATCCCTCAGTCTCCTATACTCCAGGGGAATAAAAGTCCCAGCCTATCCAACCTCTCCTTAAAATTCAAACCTTCTAGTCCAGGTAGCATCCTAATAAATCTTTTCTGCACTCTTTAGTCTCATGGCATTCGTTATGTCTATCTGAGCTGACTGACAAGAGTCTTGGTTTAACACTTCATTTGAAAGTCTGGTTCTAGAGTACCAGTGGGAATGGAATAGCTAACTGTAGAAAATAACTGGGAGTGGAATGTTATTGAAAATCACCACAATGTCATGGCATGTTACCAATCGGAGGAAAGAAATGAAAGATGATAGGGAAGAAAAAATCTGCTGATGAAAAATAAAATTGCAAATAAAATTCTGCTTGCAATGTCCAGTGTAGTGCGATAGTTATGCCCATCAACAGATTAATAATATGAAATTTATATTGCACCTTATTGCATCAAAACGCTTCAGAGAATTAATTATATTTGGAGTATGGTCATAATGATATTATTGCAAAAAGAGTAATCTCCTCTAATGCATCAACCCTGAAAAAGGAAGCAATCATTTGAAGTTACAGTCATTAATGTGTATGCTTGAATACAGTAATTGTTACATAGTAATATTGAAGCATTTGCACCGTGCAAAGGCCTGAAGTAGGCACCAAATTCTCATGCCATTCCAATCTCACAGATTGAGTTTCTCGGGGAAGGTGCTTTTTCTGCTTACTGGATAAATCAGGAGGAAACAGTGAATTAACCATTACATAAGCAAAATATTACAGATGTTGGAAATCTGAAACACAAATAGAAAATGCTAAATTTACTCAGCCAGGTCTGGAACATTAACTAATTTTGTCTCCACAAATGACTGCCTGATGTGTTGAGTATTGCCAGCATTTTCAGAACATTTTCACCATTTGCACACCAAGTTGGTCACTGTACTCCATCATGGCCAGTCTGTGAAATGTTACTATAGTCCCAGAGAGCAAAAGGATGCTCTCTCATTAGAGGGCATAACCTGAGGATCAGGTAAGGTTGAGAAGGCAGGGTCTTCACGGTGGCCTCCACTAGGTACAGGAATTAACCCACACTATTGACAGCACTCTACAATATAACCTAACTGAGCTAACCAATCCTAAGCTGTAGCAGTGATAATAACACTTCTATAATATATTTAGCATTATATTTGTAAGTACTTAGAAACAAATATCTGGAAATAAATGCCAAATTAGGAAGAAAAACACTCTATGGGAGGCCCAGTTAGAAGGTTGGATTTTGCAAGGGTTTCTTAGACTTGGAGAGAATGGGGGAGAATTGGAAAGCTTTTGAGATGGAGCTCTACAGAATAGGTCAGAGACAGCTGGAGACAATAATGAAGTGAAAGAAAGTGGGAAGACTCGATGGCCAAAGTAAGAGGAATAGAGCATTGAAGGAGAAGCTTGATCAGAAAGTATGTTTCTATGTATTAGAATCCAGAATTAGGGGACAGATATACTGAAGTGATAGAGGTGTTCAAAGTCATTGACAGAGTTCTAGGGCTTGCCAGTGGGAGCTGAAATCCCAAGCGGGGTCACAAGCTTAAATTTTGAGGTCTTGGGCTCTGAGGTAGCAATGGCAACTGTGGATATCCAACTGAGGTATAATAGCAGTGCTCCTACTCTAACAGGCCCCTGCTGTAACAGTACCCCAACCTGTTCTCACTGAGTAACAATTTTCAATCCTTGAAATGGGGTCACGGTGAGAAAAGGTTTAAGAAGCACTTATTTTATAGTAAGTGATTAGGACTGCACTGCTTGACAGCATGGGAAAGACAGATTCAAATTGGCTTAGTAGCGGGATACGGATATTGACGGTAGAAGGCCATTTGTGTAATTGGAGGCAGCTGTCCAGTGGTATAACAAAGGGATCAGTACTGGGTCACTTATTCTTTGTGATATATTTAAACCATGTAGATGAGAGTGTGTTTGGGGGAGCGTTGATAAATGGGCTTCCATATGGGATGCAGATGGTCAGATGGTTGACATCAAAGCAAAAGGGTTTATGTTACAGGATGATATAGATGAGTTGGTCAGATGGGCAGATCAGTGGCAGATGGAATTTAACACAGACAAATGTGAGCCAATTTACTTTGGAAGAAGTAACAAGTGAAGGGGGTGCTAGTGAATGGCAGGACACTAGGAGGTTTGAAGGAACAGAACGATCTTGTCCACAAAACCCTGAATGTGGCGTGGCAGGGCAGGTTACTAGGGTGGTTAAAAAGGCAATATGGGACACTTGCCTTTATCATTGAAGGCATGGGTTATAAGAGCAGGGAGGCTATGGTGAAGCTGTACAGAGCTTTGGTTAGGCCACAACTGGAGTACTGTGTGCAGTTCTGGTCACCTCATTATCGGAAGGATCTGATTGCATTGGAGAGTCAACAGGATGTTGTCTGGTATGGAGTATCTTAGCTAGGAAGAGAAGATGGACAAACTCAGGTTATTTTCTTTGGAGTGGAGAAGGTTTTGGGGGGGCATGGTGATCGAGGTGTATAAGATTATCAGGAGCATGGACATGGTTGACAGAAAGAAACTGTTCCCCTTAGTCAAAGGGTCAATAACAGCAGGAGGTGCACTTTTAAGTTGGAGGGCAGGAGGTTTAGAGGGGGTTTGAGGAAGAGGGTTTTCACCCGGAGGGTGGTGGGGGTCTGGAATGCTCCGCTTGGAAGGGTCATTCAGGTGGGAAACCTCATAGCCTTCAAAAAGTACTTGGATGAGCACTTGGAATGTCATAACATTGAAGGCTAAGGGTCTAGAGCTGGAATGTGGGATAAGTGTAGGTAGTAGTATATTTTTGTCAGTACAGACATGATGGGCCGAAGAGTCTCCTCTATAGAGTATGATTCTAAGTGAGACCTCCAAGAGGTTATTTTTGTGTTTTTTCTGTGCCACAACCATCTTGTGAATCTCCTTAATTTGCCTCTTGTTGTGTAAAAATTAAACCCTGCAGTTGCGAACCTTAAATTAACCATCACAAATTCTGTGAAACTGGAAAAAAAGGCATTGAATGTCTCAATCTTTGAATCTGATTGTCATTAGGTAACTAAAAATTTCAGAGCCTCGTTAGCGCAGTAGGCAGCGCGTCAGTCTCATAATCTGAAGGTCGTGAGTTCGATCCTCACACGGGGCACTACGTTTTATGGGAATCTGAAATTGTGGGATGAGGTCGGTAAGGGTTCGAAGTTCTACCAAGAGCCCACTACAATAGTGTTTCGAGTCTTTGTATCAACATGGTATTCTCTTCGGTAGGCTCGTGTTTTCTTAAAATATGCAGAATTGTGAAACCCGCTCTCCTACTCTGCTGTTTTACAATGTGTTATTTTCACTGAGCCGTTCATTTACCGGTGACACCAAGTCTGCAGTTTGTCCATCGCATCGTACTTTAATGCCGCGCTGGGGTGAAGAATGTCTTTGATAAAGTGAATGGGTTTCGTGCAAAGATCGAAAAAGAGGAAGCAACAGGTTGTAAATGCATAAAAACCGATAGAACTGCGGATGCTGTAAATCAGAAACACAAACAGAAGTTGCTGGAGAAACTCAGCATATCAGCGGAGAGAAGGCAGAGTTAACGTTTCGGGTGGAGTGACTCTTCCTCAGAGGGTGTAAAGTATCCGGGTGTCTCGGTACTGTCTCACGATATTAACTCACAAATGCCACCTTCCCCTCCACTACATTGCCCCTTTCCCGGGACCATCACTATGCCGCATCTCCATGACCCCCACACTCTCACCCCATCAATCCAATTCTGCCCCCTCTCACCTTCCCTGATGCCCCCTTTTTATTGCCTATTCCCAATCACCCGCTTTATGCCCCCCTCCAACCTTCCCGGTGCCATCTCTATTGCCTCCTCACTGTAACTACCCACCACCTCCTTCCCCCTCGATCTGTACCATCCCCAAAATCCCTTTTATCAGTCTTTTCCCAAAATCTATGATTCATGCGGGCGCTAGGACCCAGCAGTTGTTAAACCATCCCTCTTGCCCCCCGCTCTAAATGCCCTCTCCCCAGCTGCTAATTGCCCTTTGCACTGCTCCCGGAGTGCGACAGAAGTTGCTACATGCGCCGGGGAGGGGACCCTGCAGTAACCACCAGCTGAGGGTTGCCCTCCAGTATCACTGAAACTGTTACAATAACCTCCCTTTGCATTGACAATCCCAGCGCTTGGAAATCCTCTGCTAGTGAACCTTACAGAGCCTCGTTAGCGCAGTAGGCAGCGCGTCAGTCTCATAATCTGAAGGTCGTGAGTTCGAGCCTCACACGGGGCACTGTCTTTTTATTCAAGATCAGCCCCAATTATTTCAGTTGTTTAATCCCTTGTCATGTAAGGGAGTCAATCAGATGCTGCAATAAAGCCTATTAAATATACAATTATTATTGCCGGGGTTTAACCAAATTAAAACCCTCATAGCAGAGGGGTCAGTGACAAATGGGCACTGATTTCAAATGATTGGTACAAGGAGATGAGGAAACATGTTTTCACCCAAAGAGTGGATAGTGTCTGCATTTCTGTCCGAAGGATACTGGAGGCAGAATTCCTCAATTCATCTCAAATGTCTGGAGAGGCATGCATTTCGTTCATCAATGTCCTTTAGAGAAAGAAATTTGGTGTTCTTACCTAGTCTGGCCTACACATGACTCCAGACGCACAAAAATGTCCCCATTCTTAACTGCCCTCTGGGAAATTAGGGATGGATAATAAATGCTGGCCTTGACAGCGATGTCCATTTCCCACAAACAAATAAAAATATGGAATTGCATAACCTGCCGGGTTACGGACAAGTGCTGGAAGATGGGATCATTCTGGGTAATTCATTTTCCAAGCAGACACAATAGGCAGATTAGCCTTTCTCTGACTATCTTTTTTTTCTACATTTTCTAAATGTTCTAAATATCTGGAGAGGAAGAATGTGCAGGGATGTGGGGCAAGAGCAGGCAGTTCGCAAATTGCTCCTTAAGGGACAGTCATGATGGGTTGAATGGCCTTCTCCTGTGCTGCAAAGATTTTATGATCCAAAGAAGATTAGCTGAATTCTTTCAAGAGACTATTACCTGTAATAAAAAGGAAATATTCTGCAGGTCGAGCAGCATCTGTGGGGACAGGTTTGTTTTGTAGAAATACTGGAGTTGGGTGGGGTAATAAGGCTGATGTAAACCCCAAGAACACCTCCAGCTACAGTTGACAATCTGATGCCCTTGTTAGGAAGCATGTGGAACAGGATGAGGATTGGTAGATTTGTTTTCAAGTTACTTTATTCCCTCTCTCACTCTTTCCAACCTCACTATGAATTCTTTGTGATTCTGTCTGAAATTCTAGGCACACCATTGGACCTCTGATATGTTCTTGACTCCTAGATTAAAAGCAGTATCAGGTTATAAGATTGGTGGTTATTATGTTTATGGGTGTTTTTAAATTCAAGGCCATTAAGTTAAATGTTTAATTTAAGACAAAAGGCGTTGCTGGATTTATTGCATGATTGCCCAGAGGGGAATAGCTATGGGTCTGAAGACACATGCAGGCCAGATCAAGTAAGATTGGTAATTCCTTAAAGGATTCCCAATAAAAACGAGACAGGTCTTTCCCCCAACATTGGTCATCATTGGATTCTTATTTCCGTAATTTTACTGAATTCAAATTCCATCATCTGCCATAGCAGGATTCCAACCCAGCTCCCCAGAACATTCGTATATAGGTGTGAAGCTGGAAAAGCACAGCAGGTCAGACAACATTAGAGGAGCAGGAAAGTCAACGTTTCGTTGCCTGCTCCCCTGGTGCTGTCTGACTTGCTGTGCTTTTCTAGCTTCACACCTATAGACTCTGGCTTCCAGCATCTGCAGTCCTTAAGAGTCCCCAGAACATTACCTGGGTTAGAAGTCCAGCAAAGATACCACTAGGCCATCACCTCCCCACACGCTGGGGTTGAGGGAGTCAGAGTGTCATTATGACACAGTGACCATTCACCCTATTGAAACCATACTGACTATCCACGGAGCAATCCAATCAGTCCCATTGCCCCCGCTCTACTATTTTAATAAATAAAGCAATTTTAACCAAATTAAAATCTAAATCAAGGTGGACAGTCCCTACAGAGTCCAGTGACAAAGTTCCAATTCAGAAAACTACAAATTTTAAATTTGAATGTTGTTTTGAGATGATGATGCACCCCAGTCCCCACAGCAAGCATGACATGTAATGACATGCTCCCTCTCCAAGGCCACCATTCCCCTACTCTATGCAATCTTGAAATTCAATTTCTTTCAAGTGCCCATCCAATGTCTTTCTGAAATCATTCATCATCTGCTTCCACCACCCTCATAGGCAGTGAGTTCCCAGTCCTTTTCAGTTGTTAAAAAAAAGCTCCTCTTCACATCCTCTCTGTGTCCCTGGTTTCATAAGTAGGATGGGTTTAGAGGGAGATGGGCCAAATGCTGGCAAATGAGACTAGATTAATTTAGGATATCTGGTCGGCATGAACGAGTTGGACCGAAGGGTCTGCTTCTGTGCTGTACAACCCTATGACTCTACTTCTCGTTATTTTTAGCCAATCTGTTCAGACATGTTGAAACACACCTCCAGGCAGACGGGCTGAGAACTGGCATATCCTAGGCTAGAGGTAGGGATACCACCACTGAACCACAAGACACCACTAGACATGACACTATCAGCTAATGGGAACAATTGGTTCTTATTTACCTTTTCCAAACCACTCAAAATCTTGTTCACCTCTATCAAATCTTATATCTCCTTTGCTTCATGCAGAATAGTCTCAGCTACTCCAAGCTTACTCATAGCTAAATTCCCAAATCCCTGCAACTGTTTTAGTATAACCTCTGTGCACCCTCTCATTGAAAGAAAGAACTTCATAGACATACCACATAATCTTTATCAGAAAAAGCAATCACTCTAATGTGCTCTCAGGCATACAATGATCTAATCTCTGGGAGCTGATACCATTATAAATCATTTGTTGTCTTCCTCTTTAGATGTTACTTTCATTGAATTATAATGAGTGACTTCCTGCAAGTTTTATGTATTCAATGGGAAGCCTTCATTTCATTATCTGATTTGCATTTCTCTCTTGAAATATAGTCATTATTTAAATTAACAAACCTTTTTTTCTCTAACCTAATTACTGTACTCACCATTTCTGTTTTTTTTGTTTGACCATCGCTTATTCCTTAACTACCATTACTACCTTCCCTGATACTCGACTGAAAAGATCAAGAGAGAACAATATCTGTGAGCTCATTGGCACAAGCTGGGGTTCAAAAGCCAATGTTGTTTAACAACAAGTTAATCTTCTCAAAAGCTGATTGCTGTACACCCTTATGGGCCTTGAGTTGTCACAAAAAATTCACTGACACACACAACTTCACTCAGTAATGAGGATAAACTCTAGAATTGGGTGATCAGCTCCAGTTCAGTGGTTATCAGTCTTCTCAAATATTCTCCATTTGTCAGAATACTGCAACACTCAGAGAAATCACTTCTATTAGCTGCACCTTGGAGTTCATCATCCACAGAGACCCTCGGAACCCCAAACCAATGTGTGTCTCTGCAAAATCCTTTCCAGGCACAAATCCAACGTCCCCAACTCTGTAACACTGATGAAACCTGGTGGAAAACTTCGGCAAAAAGCACCTTCCCAAATAAACACATCACCTCCAACCCATCACAACAACCAGGCTTTGAGTTTCCTCAATAGAACATCATCTGGACATGACCATCTTGACCTCAAGTGTTCCCTCAAAATCTCAGCTGTCTGCAACTGAAAAACCCTGACCAAATCAATGAGGACATAGTAGTGTCTTGTCCCTGGTTCCAGTTTGGAAGTGATTTCCTCCAGTTATCCTTGCTCTCCAGTGTGGCATTGAACTGTTAAAACCGTAATTACAGCTTCTCCTCTAAAGCCAATACAAAAGAGGAAGAAGAATCCTTTCTGTGATAATTCTGAGTCTGAGTCAAAACCTGCCAGAAAGTGTGACAAAATTTTTAGATGTTAACACAGAAACGCTGGAAGTTAAAACAATATGTCAGCAGGGATGATGGATTATTCGCTAGACAGATACATTAGAACCAAACAGATAGACCAAAAAATGTTTTAATAAAGTCACAAAGTGAAAATGAGAAAAAGCAGTTTCAGGTTAAAAAAAATGAGAATTTCAATTGTAAGGATTGAATCTTAAGAGGGAATCTGTGATGAGAGAAAAATTGTTCAGAGTTGAAAATCTTTGCAATGTTCAATCCCAGATGGGCTTGTTTTATTTATTTATGGAATGTGGGTATTGCTGACTAGACCAGCATCTATTGTATATCCCTAATTGCACAGTGGGAGTTAAGAGTCAACCATGTTGTGAGTATGGAGTCACATTTAGCCCAGGCCAGGTAAGGGACAGCAGATTTCCTTCACTAATGGATATGACTGATTTAGATTTCTTTTCTTTCTTAAAAGGGAAAGTTGTTCCACAGCTACCATTAAGTCAGCTTTTCTTTAAATTCAAATTTCACCATCTGTCATGGTGGGATTCAAACCCATCGCCCCAGAACATTAGCCTGGGAGTCAGGATTACCAGCCCAGTTACATTACCATTACACCACCACCTCCAATGGATCCCCTATTTTAGAATAAACTTAAGATTGAGGCAGTCATTGTGCAGGGATGGGATTTCTCAGTGAATCGAAGGATATGGAGAGCAGATGGGAAAGTGGAGTTGAAGCCATGAGATCAGCCATGATGATGTTGAATGGCAGTGTAGGCTCAATGAGCCATACTGTCCAAATCTGTTCCTTTGCTGTGTTCTGGTTGCTGGTTTCCAATGGCAGAAGGGATGATAACCAAAGGGCACAGAATTAAAGTGACTACTAAATGAACTGGAGGTCATACGAGAAAATACTTCTATTTCCTACAGCAAGGTGTTGTAATTGAGAATGCATGGCCTGAAAATTTGGCAGAAGCAGCTTCAAAAGGAATCCGGTTATGTGCCCACAAAAGGGAAAAAAAAACGTGTTTGGGAGAAAGAGAATTGAGAGTAGTTGGACAGTTCTTTCAAAGAGTTAGTAGAGGCATTATTGACTGAGCGGCCTCCTCCGTTTCTGTTACAATCTACAGAGCTGGTTGCTGCCTTTCCCAGACCTGCTCCTCTGTTCTCTTTACTTCAGTTTTGTGTTTAAGCTGCATTACTAGGCACACTTTGAGATTTCCACCCAGAGCTGTTACAGAGATGTGCGTGGATAAAGAAATGAGCATGGACTACTGGGCTTCTCGATGCATTGACGATACAATGTGAAGGGAGAGCTCAACTATTAAGAGGCACTGCTTTTCAAAGGAAGACCCCTTCCCTACCCATTTGGGTAGTTGCCCAAGATTCAGACAGCACTATGGGAAGATCATGTAGTTCTCCAGCGTCCTGATCAACGTTTCTGCCTTCTCCTGCACCAAAGACAGGCTGACTGGTCACTCATGCAATTTGCTGGAGTTCTGGAATCTTTCTATGCACAACATCAACTGTTACACTGATGACCACACATCAGGAGGAAATCATCTGCTGTGAAATGCTTTGGCCCATTGGGAGGGAATGGAAGACTGTACGAATGCACTGTCCTCGTTTTTTTGTTGATCCATTCATGGGATGTGGGCGACGCTTTCTGGACCAGCATTTATTGGCCATCCCCAGTTACCCTTGTGATTCCTGACATTCGTTTCAGTAAAACATTGAGGGAGGGAGGTAGGGAGGGGGAAATGGGGTAAGCAACCTTGCGCTATGCCTCTAAGGATGACACTGGGATATTTACGTGACAGCCGTTGCTCTTCCCATCCTCTGGAGGAAGAAAACCCTTTGGAATTCCTGTGAAAAACATCAAATTTTATTCCTCAGTATTTCATAAATAAAGTCCCTTTAGAACATAAGGTGTTCACATCAGGAGGAGTCTGCAAACACTTGACCTAATACCGCAAGTTTCCAGCTAAAATGCTGGTGGGGGCAGCTCAGCATTGGAATTCTTTTGTTATTTCTCCTCTTGTTTGTGTTCTTGCCACCATGGGTGGCCCGTATCTTCTGGTTGTACTGAGGAGTTTGATCTGAAGCACCGGCTGCATGCAGTCCCATCCTGGCATAATGCGTGGCCCGGAAGTCTTGCATGAGCCCCTCGACCTCCCACCTTTCCTCCTTGTGTTGGCTACAGCAGTGCAAGGCTGCAGGGTCGATGGGGTGTGCCTCTGTGTTGAACAGGTAGCCGCCAGCTCCGAGGATGCATTCACCGTAGGGCGTGGTGACGGTGCGGAAGGTGGAGCCATCGTTGTGCAGGAAGTTGTCGGGGTCGAACAGCAGGTAGAGGTACTTCACCGTTTCCGCCAGGAAAAACGATTCCATACGATTGTCCAGCTTGTGATCCCGCAAGTCCCGCACCTAAACGGCATGGAAACAGTCACAGCTGATCAGCGAATCCATCAGCAGGTGCTCAAACACTGACTTAATCTGATTTATTATTGTCACGTGTACTGAGATACAGTGAAAAGTATTGCTAACCAGACAAATCATAGAATAGAATCCCTACAGGGCCCATCGAGTCCACATGGCCCTCTGAACAGCATTCCACACAGACCTATTCCCCATATCCTATCCCTGTAACCCTGCAGTTCCCATGGTTAATCCACCTAACCTGCACAACTCTGGACTGTAGAAGGAAAGGCAGGGAGAACATACAAACTCCACACGGGCAGTAGGCCAAGGGTGGAATCGAACCCAGGTTCCTGGCACTGCGAGGGAGCAATGCTAGCTACTGTGCCACCCCCATACCTTACATGTACAAAAGGGGATTAGAACAGAATGCAGAATATAGTGTTACAGCTACAGAGAAGGTGCAGAGAAAGATCAACTCTAATATAGGAGATGGCTGTTCATAAACCTGATAACAGCAGGGAAGAAGCTGTTCTTGAATCTGTTGGTACGTGTTTTCAAACTTTTACATCTTCTGCCTGATGGAAGAGGGTGGAAGAGAGTATAACTGGGGTGGGAGGAGGCTTGGACTATGTTGGCTGCCTTCTCGAGTCAGCAGGAAGTGTAGACTGAATCCCACCACAATGACCACCGTGTAAATATACAGGATGGTGTCTAACACTGACCTATCGATGTGGAATGAAACAACAGAAATAGTTGTTTCTCCTACACAAAGTTGAGCAGTGATTTGATGGAGATATGAAACATATCAGAGTGTTAGGTGGGGCTTGACAGGGTAGATGAGAAGATGGGAGAATCCTGGACCAGAGGGTATAATCTCATTTTGCACATATAAGATGGAGATGAGGGGGAATTTTTTTTCCACTCAAAGAGTAGTGATGCTGTGCAGTTCTTTAATACAGATGGCAGTCGAGCCTGGGTTGTTCTGTGTATGCAAGGCCCAGATTTTTTTTAAATCAGGAAGGGAATCAAGGGTTATTGTGCAAAGGCAGTAAAGTGGAGTTCAGGATTATTAGATCAGCCATGATCTCCTTGAATGGTGGAGAAGAGGTAGGTTCTTCACACAGAGAGCGGTGGGCGTGGGGAATGCGCTGCCGGCAGTGGTAGTGGAGTCAGATACTTTAGAGACTTTTAAGCGACTCTTGGATAGGCACATGGAGGATAGTAAAATGTAGGGTATGCAGGGTAGATTGATATTAGTAGGATAATAGGTCAGCACGACATCGTGGGCCGAAGGGCCCGTACTGTTCTATGTTCTATGTAAGACTCGATTCTCTGAATGGCCTACTTCTGTTTCTCCATCTTATAGTCTTAGAAGTATTCAAAATCATTAGTGGTCTAAAGAGAGTGGACAAGGGGAAAATATTCTCATTGGTGGAAGAATCCACAATTAATGGGCACTGATGTAAGGTAACTATTAAAAGGCAAAATAAATGAAAATCTTTTGAATACAGCAAGTGGTTAGGTTCTGGAATGTACCGCCTGAGAGTACAGTGGAGGCAGGATTAATTGTGGCTTTCTGAAAGGAAGTCGCTAATTATCAGAAGAGAACAAATTAGCAGGGCTACAGGAAAAGGCAGGGGAATAGAACTAGCTGAGTTGCTCTTGCAAAAAGCTAGCATAGACATGACCAGTCAAATGGCCTCCTTCTGTTATGTAACCATTCTACAATTCTATGTAGAGCCCAACAAGCTGCAAAGTGTACCTATGTAGGCAATGCACTGTGCTATTATGGGCTCATTGTAGCCAACTCTGATCCTATGACTCCCCATCAATGTGGATTTGCTGCTGAAAGCAAACTGACTGGAATTAAGGATCTGACCGCGAGGAAAAGCAGCAAGTTTCCTGCATTTCCTCGTGACTACACCTGAAAAAGATATTACAATAATGCGCTCTGGGATGCTTGCAACCCACCCATGATAAATTGGTAACTCTCCTCCACACCATTATTCTCTCAATCCAGACTTGTATGTTGCAGTGGTGTTTATTGGAATAAACTCAGTGACGAGGCAGTGCGCTGAGAGTCATTGCTGAACGTTCACAGATCGGGCACTTACTGTAGCGAAACCACAATCCACACGGCTGATCTTCTCAATGGCCTCGATAACATCCCTGCCCATCTCCAGCAGAGTTGGATCTCCAGTTGCTCGATATAGATACATAGCACTCTCCACCAGCTCTGTAACAACAAACCAGCCCCTTTAAGGATGTGTGAGCTCCGAATGGCAAAAAGAAAATCCACTCCCTTTGGGAATGGCACCCACTGTACTGGAACAAAGATTGCAAACGAAATAGAGAAGCCAGTGGTTACATGAATTTATATACTTAATATTTTTAGTACAATGTTTGAATCTCCAAATTCTTGGATGAGACAAGGGGCTGGATTCACAGCCTCCAAACAAGGTTGAATTTATGTCAGATAACAAGGTGTAGAGCTGGATAAACACAGCAGGCCAAGCAGCATCAGAGGAGCAGGAAAGCTGACGTTTCGGGCCTAGACCTTCTTCAGAAATGGGGAAGGGTAAGGGGGTTCTGAAATAAATAGGGAGAGAGGGGGAGGCGGGTAGAAGATGGATAGGGGAGAAGATAGGTGGAGAGGAGACAGACAGTCAAAGAGGCGGGGATGGAGCCAGTAAAGGTGAGTGTAGGTGGGGAGTTAGGGAGGAGATAGGTCAGTCCAGGGAGGACGGACAAGTCAAGGGGGCGGGATGAGGCTAGTAGGTAGGAGATGGGGATGGGGCTTGAGGTGGGAGGAAGGGACAAGCTGGGCTGGTTTTGGGATGCAGTAGGGGGAGGGGAGATTTTGAAGCTTGTGAAGTCCACATTGATACCATGGGGCTGCAGTGTTCCCAAGTGGAATATGAGGTGCTGTTCCTGCAACCTTTGGGTCGCATCGTTGTGGCACTGCAGGAGGCCCAGGATGTACATGTCGTCTGAGGAATGGGAGGGGGAGTTGAAATGGTTTGTGACTGGGAGGTGCAGTTGTTTATTGCGAACCGAGCGTAGGTGTTCTGCAAAGCGGTCCCCAACCCTCCGCTTGGTTTCCCCGATGCAGAGGAGGCCACAACGGGAACAGCGGATACAGTATACCACATTAGCAGATGTGCAGGTGAAGATTTATGTCAGTTCCCTGGTCCCCACTCACCTCCCTGGTCCACTCCCACACACTGCATCCCTGGCCCCTTCTTACCTCTAGAGAGCCCTGACCATTCCCACCTCTCGGATTCCCCCAACTCCCATCTCCCAGGTGCCCAGACCACTCCTGCCTCCCGAGACACAAGACCCACCTCCACTTGCTGGTTCCCATCCACTTCCCGGGCAATTTTCAGAGAGGCAGGATTGGGTATCGACTGGGCTGACTGTGAACCCAAATGGAGGCTCCTGCCAGTTTTAATGCAGCAGATAGCAGCCATGGGCCACTCCGTAGAAGGGTTTCTCCCTCTGCTCACCCACATTTAGTAGCCTTGCTGCTGAATCTATTCGGAGAGTTTAAATAGTCAAAGGGGACACTTGCAGAAGCAGCATCTGTCTTACTGACCTTCCCCTGCAGCCTGTTGCTGCTCTTGAGCTTCAAGGCCTCTGACTGATCCTCTAGCATTTCTCCAACACAGGAGCAAGAGCAGGAGACAGCAAAGTTTCAAATATCATTTCAAGATGTGCCTCGAGCTGCCTGCTCTCAACGTTTAAAGATGAAAGTTAGTTTTACATTTTTTATACTTAGATGTCATCCTGACTAGGAAATATTGACAACTCTTCCCTCACTGTCACTGTCCGAAACCATGTCTCCAACAGCACTGAGGGGGCTGGGGCAGTTCAGCACCAGCTTCTCAAGGACAGTTAGGAATGGCAGTAAGTTCTGGCCTTGCCCAAATCCCATGCACAAGTGGTGAAAAAAATAACTTTCAACCTTATAAAGACTTCATGCAAAGTTCTCTCTCTACAGCCCAAGTTAGCTGATTCAAGCCAGACAGAGTGACACGGTTGCTCAGTGGTTAGCACTACTGCCTCACAGTGCCAAGGACATGGATTTGATTCCAGCCTTGGTCTGAGTGGAGCCTGCACATTCTCCCTGCGTCTCTTCCAGGCGCTCCCACAACCCAAAGATGTGTAGGTTAGGTGGAATGGCCATGCTAAGTTACCCATAGTGTCCAGGGATGTGCAGGCTACGTGGGTTACCTTGAGAATTACAGGGATAGGATGGGGGTGCTGGATCTGGGTGGGATGCTCTTCCAACGGGTATTGTGGACTTGAAAAGCTGAAATGACCTGCTTCCACTCTGTACGGATTCTAGGAATAGCTACTCATCCATTCAAATCAGAGATAGTAGATACTGCAGATGCTGGAGAATCCGAGATAACAAGGTGTGGAGCTGGATGAACACAGCAGGCCAAGCAGCATCAGAGGAGCAGGAAAAGCTGACATTTCGGCCCTAGACCCTTCTTCAGAAATGGGGGAGGGGAAGGGGGTTCTGAAATAAATAGGGAGAGAGTGGGAGGCGGATAGAAGATGGATAGAGGAGAGGATAGGTGGAGAGGAGACAGACAGGTCAAAGAGGCGGGGATGGAGCCAGTAAAGGTGTGTAGGTGGGGAGTAAGGGAGGAGATAGGTCAGTCCAGGGAGGACGGACAGGTCAAG
>NC_063350.1:10972488-10989981 GCF_021869965.1 Rhincodon typus
GGGATAGGTGGGAGGAAGAACAGGTTAGGGAGGCGGGGACGAGCTGGACTGGTTTTGGGATGCGGTAGGGGGAGGGGAGATTTTGAAGCTTGTGAAGTCCACATTGATACCATTGGGCTGCAGGGTTCCCAAGCGGAATATGAGGTGCTGTTCCTGCAACCTTCGGGTAGCATCGTTGTGGCACTGCAGGAGGCCCAGGATGGACATGTCGTCTGAGGAATGGGAGGGGGAGTTGAAATGGTTCGCGACTGGGAGGTGCAAGTTGTTTAGTGCGAACCGAGCGTAGGTGTTCTGCAAAGCGGTCCCCAAGCCTCCGCTTGGTTTCCCCGATGTAGAGGAGGCCACAACGAGAACAGCGGATGCAGTATACCACATTAGCAGATGTGCAGGTGAACATCTGCTTGATGTGGAAAGTCTTCTTGGAGCCTGGGATGGGGGTGAGGTGTAGGGGCAAGTGTAGCACTTCCTGCGGTTGCAGGGTAAAGTGCCAGGTGTGGTGGGGCTGGAGGGGAGCGTGGAGCAGACAAGGGAGTCACTGAAAGAGTGGTCCCTCCGGAAAGCAGATAAGGGTGGGGAGGGAAAAATGTCTTTGGTGGTGGGGCCGGATTGCAGATGGCAGAAGTGTCGGAGGATGATGCGTTGGATCCGGAGGTTGGTGGGGTGGTACATTGAGGACGAGGGGGATTCTGTTTTGGTTTGACTCCCACAGCTACCTAGAATACACCTCCTCCCACCCACCTTCCTGCAAAAATGCCATCCCCTATTCCCAATTCCTTTGCCTCCGCCGCATCTGCTCCCAGGATGAGGCATTCCACTCCTGTACATCTCAGATGTCCTCGTTTTTCAAGGACCGCAACGTTCCCCCCACCTCAGTGGTCGAGAACGCCCTTGACTGTGTCTCCCGCATTTCCTGCAACTCATCCCTCACACCCCGTCCCCGCAATAACAACCAAAACAGAATACCCCTCGTCCTCACGTACCATCCCACCAACCTCCGGATCCAACACATCATCCTCTGACACTTTCACCATTTGCAATCCGACCCCACCACCAAAGACATATACCCCTCCCCACCCTTATCTGCTTTCCGGAGGGACAACTCTCTCCGTGACTCCCTTGTCCGCTCCACACTCCCCTCCAGTCCCAACACACCCGGGACTTTTCCCTGCAATGGCAGGAAGTGCTACACCTGCCCCCATACCTCCTCCCTCACCCCCATCCCCATCCCAGGCCCCAAGAAGACTTTCCACATCAAGCAGATGTTCACCTGCACATCTGCCAATGTGGTATATGCATCCGCTGTTCCTGTAGTGGCCTCCTCTACATCGGGGAAATCAAGCGGAGGCTTGGGGACCGCTTTGCAGTACACCTACGCTCGGTTCGCACTAAACAACTGCACCTCCCAGTCGCAAACCATTTCAACTCCCCCTCCCATTCCTCAGACGACATGTCCATCCTGGGCCTCCTGCAGTGCCACAACGATGCTACCCGAAGGTTGCAGGAACAGCAACTCATATTCCGCTTGGGAACCCTGCAGCCCAATGGTATCAATGTGGACTTCACAAGCTTCAAAATCTCCCCTCCCCCTACCGCATCCCAAAACCAGCCCAGGTCGTCCCCGCCTCCCTAACCTGTTCTTCCTCCCACCTATCCCCTCCTCCTACCTCAAGCCCCATCCCCATCTCCTACCTGCTAACCTCATCCCGCCCCCTTGACCTGTCCGTCCGCCCTGGACTGACCTATCTCCTCCCTACCTCCCCACCTACACTCACCTTTACTGGCTCCATCCCCGCCTCTTTGACCTGTCTGTCTCCTCTCCCCCTATCTTCTTCTCTATCCATCTTCTATCCGCCTCCCCCTCTCTCCCTGTTTATTTCAGAGCCCCCTTCCCCTCTCCCATTTCTGAAGAAGGGTCTAGGCCCGAAACGTCAGCCTTCCTGCTCCTCTGATGCTGCTTGGCCTGCTGTGTTCATCCAGCTCTACACCTTGTTATCTCATCCGTTGAAAAGATCTTTATTGGAAGACATGCACTTAGAGAAAAAGTGGGGACACGTCAATCAGGTTCAACTGTGATGCCCCCACAGTCAAATACCTCAAGGAAATCCACTTTAGTTTGTTTAGCAAAGACAAACTGAAGTAGCCAAAATAAAGTTAGGCAGTTGCGTGCTTTTTGTTCACAGTGTCACACAAACTCTTAAGCAGCTTCTTCTCTTTTAGTTTTGAGAATGATTCCCTAGGATGTGGGTGTTGGTGGCCCTTCGATCTGACTGGTTGCTATTTCAGGGGCCAGTTAATAGTCAGCCACATTATTATGGATCTGGGCTCAGATGTAGGTCAGACCAGATAAAAACAGCAGATTTCCTTCTCTGAAAGACATGAGCGAACCTGATTTTTAAAAAAAATATACAATGATGGACTATAGTTTCATGGTCACTATTATTAAAAAGTAGTTTCTCTGGGTTAGCAGTGACATTACCATTGCTTCACTATATCCCCTTTCACAGCCCACTAAGTTTGGCCAGTGGATCTGTGTCATATTGGTTGAAAAGACCACTTAAAAGTTGAAAGAGCTGCAGGCATCCATTAGCTTGCAATCATTGGTGTCATTATGCCTTCCTTTCAGACAGACGTCAACCAGAATTGTCGGTTAATATCAGTAGAATATTTACAATGTGGAAGCTGGCCATTCAGCCAATTGAGTCCATACCAACCCTCCAAATAGCATCCCTCCCAGACCTACCCCCTACCCTACCCCTGCATTTCCAATAGCTAACTGACCTATGGGCAATTTAGCATGGTCAATCCAACTGTGGGAGGAAACCCACCAGACACAGAGAGAACGTGCGGATTCTGCACAGACAGTTGCTCGAGGGTGGAATCGAACCCGGGTTCCTGGCGCTGTGAAGCAGCAGCGCTAACCCCCAATTAGAGATATCTAGAGACTCCTGGCGGATTGGTAAATAAGAACAAGGTAGGGTTTAGCTGCACTGCCCCTTGCAGTTAAATAGCTCTACTGTCAAGTTTCCACACAATAATAGCCACATGGTCAAAGTATCACGTGACATCCTAAATGCATGGAATCAATGATTTCGAACCGGAGGGTAAAAGTTGGCAAGAAAACATATGATGTATCCACAACAAACTTATAAAAAGGGAATGTCAGTAATGGTTGTCATGGGACCATATTACTAGCATTTAACAGATTAGCTGCTAATTCATCTCATTTACAAGTGATGAGACACTATCTGCTGCATTTCCCTACATCAAAAACAACGGTCACACTTGGTCGTGAAGTGCTTTTCCAAGGACGTGAAAGGGTGCTAGTGAAATGAAAGCTTTCTTTCTTTCTTCACCTGGTCGCAGTGGGTATCCCTCTCGCTTGTCCACAGTTGAACCCTGAGGGATGCTGTAGAACTCAGGGAGGCCGCCATATTGTTTCCAGACCTGGTAATAGTTATGGAATGTTTTCATGGCGTTGTTAATGTCACCAATGAGGCTCTACAAACAAAAGAATGTATCAGCATCAACTAAAAGCCAACAAAGCTCTCGTTTAAGACAGATGAGTTTTAAAACAAGTCTTAATTTCTTTACAGCAGTAATGTACAGTCATATCAAGGTGCGCACATTAATAGCCATTGGGACTAACAAGCTGGTCCTTGTTGACAAATTAATCCTTGGTACACTACCTTCAATCAATTATTTCACATCTGGGAAACAATACTTTGCAATTATATAGAGTCTTTAATGTCATAGAACAATCCCCACAGTTCTTAACAGGAGCTTACATCGAAACTGAGTTACATGCGAAGATTCAAAACTATGAGGGGACTGCACAGAGCAGAGAGGGAGAAACCGTTCCCATTGGTGGAAGGATGGAGAAACCAGAGGTCGCTAGATGAGGACTGGCTGATGGGGCCATGAGGAAAGCTTCCTTGACACAGTGAGGGGCTGGGATCCGAGCGCATAGCACAGACTGATTCAGTCATGGACATCAAACAAGACTTTGCACAGCTACACGGGGTGGGAGTGAGGGGGCACTCTTGCAGAGTGCCAGGTCAGACACCAAAATAACCTCCTTCTTTGCTGCATCCATTCCATAAATCTGTGTAGGACAGGGGTCCATTGGTCAAGTAGGCAGGCTAGCGAGGTAGAGAGTTTTACAAAGTGAATTCTGGAACAGGGAAGCACTGGGGTAATTTAATAAATGTGCTCAAAACTACAAAGTGCTCTGACATAGTGAAGAAGGAGAGACTGGTTCCACTGGTAGAAGGGTCAGAATCCAGGAAATGCAGAGTGACAACAGTTGAAGGAGGAGAGGAAATTAGTGTGGGAAGTGAAACAATAGACTGGGGGATATTTTTTGTAAAAAATTAGACTGAAATTAGAAATTTAGAAATTATTTCCATATGGTTGGAAAAGAAAACACTGCAGTGCTCTAGGAAATTGCATCGGAGTGGAACCAATTACATATTTCATTCAAAAAACAGGGAGAGATAATGGGCCAAATAGCCTCTTCCTGTGCTGTAGGATTCTATGATAATTGAACTCCTTGACTCTTAGAAAGGTACAATTAGAAGCAAAAGCAGGCCATTCAGCCCTTCAGCCTGTTCTGCTATTCAATAAGATCAAGGCTGATTTAATTTCTCCACATTCCCACGTACCCTTGATAATGTTTCACCCCCTTGCTTATGAAGAATCTATCAACCCTCCCCCTCATTAAGACATACGACCCTCTGAGAGAAAACAAATCTCCTCATTGCTATCTTAAATGAGCAACTTCCTCCTTTTAAAATGGCACCCCAGCTCTACAATTAAAGTTCCTTAAAAGCCAAGTCTATACCACAATAAACAAGTCACATAGTAGAAATTTTACAGGCAAGGTGTTTATTTATTGGTTGCTCCAATACCCCATTCCTCATCTTAAAACAAAGCCCTTTGAAAAATGAGCAGGTATCTAGGAATTTCTAGATGCTAAGCTATTGTCCATTTAACACGAGCTCTGATGAAGAGTCATCTAGACTCAAAACGTTAGCCTGTTCTCTCTCCATGGATGCTGCTGACCCGCTGTGATCTCCAACATATTTTGTTTTCAGTACAGATTCTGGTATCAGCAGTAATTTGCTCCTATATTGTCCATTTAATATGTTGGCCTTCTACCATTTTGGTCAATGCATGTTATAACAATAATGGAGTTAGTCGTCATAAGCTTTGTTTATAAACACAGGTAGTTCTGCTATAACGTGTGTTTCGTTAATGGGAATTGGCTGTAACGCAATTGATGAATAGCAGAGGTTGTTTGGATAACATGAACTTTCTGCTGTACGGATATAGCGATTTCTCTATAATGCAATTTTCTATAGTGCAATTTTCTATAGCACAAGGTCACACAAGAACATAACTACTGTGTTATAGGAGAACTACCTGTACAAGTTAATGTTTTATAGAATAATCTATCTCTCTTTCCCTTGTGTTAGACATGGCATTGCTGGCCAGACCAGCCCATTCTATTCCTAAGTGCCCTTGAAAAGCTATACCTGTACAGCAGAAAGTTCATGTTATCCAAACAACCTCCACTATTCATCAATTGCGTTACAGCCAATTCCCGTTAACGAAACACACGTTATAGCAGAACTACCTGTGTTTATAAACAAAGCTTATGACGACTAACTCCATTATTGAACTGCTATAGACTGTATTTTTCAGGGACCCACAATGCTGTTAAGGGTGGGCAATCTGAGATTTTGACCCAGTGGCAATGAAGGAATGACAACTTGGTCAGGATGGTACGTGGCTTGGAGGGAAACTTGCCAGTGGCTGTTGTTCCCAAGCATCTGCTCCATTGTCTTTCGAGGTGGTTTGCAGATTTGCAAGGTGCTGTTGGAGGGGCCTTGCTGAGTTGCAGTTGTGCTTCGTGTAGACAGGAAACACTGTCCCGCTTGGTGATGGAGGGAATACAAGTTTAAGGTGATGGAGCAGGTGACAAAGCAAGCGGGTGCTTTTTCCTGGACGGTGTTGAACTTCATGAGTGGTGTCCACATCCAAGGCAAGCGGGGAGTATTCCTTCACACTCCTGACTTGTGCCTTGTAGATGGTGGACAGGCTTTGGGGAGTCAGGAGGTGAGCTATTGCCACAGAATTCCCAGCTTGGTCTGCTCTTGTTGGTTTCATGTTGCTACAACTCCAGCCTGCTGAGTGGTGTGGGTGCGTGAATTCTATCCCAGTCTGGAGAAGTGCTGATTTCAGCTGCATTGTTATCAGGATGGTTCAAGTCCCACTGAGGAGGCTCGAGCAAAAGTATCTAGGCTAACATTTCAGTATGAGAGAGTGCTGTACTGTCAGAGGTGCCATTTTACAAAGGAAGTTTAAAATGAGGCCTTTTGTGCCCTCTCAGATTGACGTACAAGATCCCATGGCATTGTTTTGAAGAGCCAAGCAGTTAATCCCATCACTCTCATCAATATTAATCACTTAATCAACTTTGCTAAAAACACAGTTATCTGGTCGCTGTCATATTGCTGTTTGCTGGAGCTGGCTGCACTTTAGGGACATGTGGAAGTCATGAAAAACACTATATAAATGCAAGTCTTTCTTTTAGCAGAGCTGAACCTAACCCCAGCCATTAGGAGTCTTTCAGCTTTAGCACCATCCCTCAATTTCCACCACTTCTGTTAAATCTCCCCCTGACTTTCTCTACTTAAAGGAGAGCAATCCAAGCTTCCCTAATCTCTCCTCAAAAGCCTTGTTCTGTCTGGATTGGGCCAGCAATGACTACAGATCTGATATCTGTACCAAGCCGTAGTTAGCAGAAGTGCATTTTTGCAGCGAAAATACAGCCGACTTCAAAGTTGATAAGAAAGAAAGGAAATGAGTCATAAATGCACAGGAAGAGGCCATTTGTCCTTTTGAGTCTAAGCCATCTCTCTGTGGAGCAATCCAAACAGTCAGTTCCATTTTTCCAGACTATCCCTGCAGTTTAATTTCCCTCAAGTGCCCATCCCCTTTCCTTTTTAAATCACTTATCGTCACTGCTTCCACCACTCTGGTAAGACAGGAAGTTGCAGGTGATTGCAACTTGCTGTGTAAGAACATTCTTGCTTCCATCCCTCCAGGTTTTCTTGCACAGGATTTTAATATGGTCTAATATATCAGCTAATGGGAACAGCCATTTGTTGTCTATCCTATCTAAGCACGTCAATTTTGTACACCTCACAGTCTCCCCTCTATTTCCTTTAGTCCTGGTACAGCCACTGCCTCTCCAATCTAACCTGATCTCCCTATTTCCCAGTGACGTTCAGACAGATTTCCTCTCCACCCTCTCGTCCTTCCTTGGTGACCAGAATTGGAAACACAATCACGAAAGAAAACCATAAAACAGGAGATGAGAGGACAGAGCTAAACCCGATAGCCCAGTGATTCTGACCTGGAGTCCTGGCCAGAAAGCATCCAGAGACTGGAAGACAGGCATGGAGACGGTACCTTTGTACATTTGAACCCACACATACCAGTCATCAAACTTTGTGTAATTCTTAATAACTTTTTCATAGTCTATAAAAGAAAAAGAAATACATTATAGGAAGGAGCTAAATTGATGGGTTTTTTTTTCTTGGAAAAAGAGGGAGAAATCCCAAAACAAAACTTACTTTATTTCCATGACAACTGGTATTTGCCACAAAGAATGACACTCATTTAGTGGCTGCATTGACAAATTACATTCAGTCCAGAACGCTGTGTCCCACCAGTGTGACAGTAATCACTGTCTTCATGTTCCAACTTATACAAGGAAAATTTTGAAAGTACGCATTGTACAAATATCCACTTCTCAAAGGGGTTTAATCTCTCCTGGGAGTACAATTGTTTACACTGAATATGACCCATTTTCAATCTAGTGTTCAACCTGTCTAATTTCACAAGTTAATCAGAGGATAATATCACATTAAACCTGCATATGTGTGTTACTCACGAGGAAATCATTTACACAGTTAGCATAACAACACCGAGTGGAATGTCTAAAAAGAGACGCACCGTAAGAAGTACATTTTTTGTCACAGGAGAAGTCCTAGAGGACTGGTGAATAGTTGGAGTTGCTCCTTGTTTAAGAAGAACAACAGGGATAATCTGGGGAATTACAGGCCGGTGATCCTTATGTCAATGATAGGGAAATTATTGGAGAAGATTCTCAGAGGTTTTGGAAAAACATGCACTTATTAGTGACAAACAGCATGGCTTTGTGAGGGGTACAGATAACACAGTGTGGAGCTGGAGGAGCACAGCAGGCCAGGCAGCATCAGAGGAGCAGGAAAGTTGATGTTTCGGGTTGGGACCCTTCTACTGAAGTCCACACTATGTTATCTCTGACTCCAGCATCTGCAGTTCTTGCTATCTCGTTGTGTGGGGTAGGTTGGGCTCACAAACTTGATTGAGTTTTTTGAGGAAGTCACAAAGATAACTGATGAGGGTCGGGATGGAGATGTTGTCTATTGACTTTAGCAAGGCCCCTCATGCCAAGCTAATACAGAGGGTGAAGTCAAGTGATCTGCAGTAAGATGGATACAGAACTGGCTTAGTCATAGAAGACAGTAGTGGTGGAAGGGTGTTTTTCTGGCTGGAGATCTGTGACCAGTAGTGTTCTGCAGGAATTACTGCTGGGACCCCTGTTGTTTGTCATATTCATAAATGATTCAGAGGAGAATGTAAGCGACCTGATTAATAAGTTTGTACAAAAATTGTGGGAGGTGAGGATACTGAGGAGTATTGCTACAGGATACAGCTGGATATGGATAGGGTGGAGACTTGGGCAAACAAATGGTAGATGGAGTTTATATTAGACAAATGCAAGGTGTTGCATTTTGGAAGATCTAATGTGGAACCCTTAGTAGCATAAATGGTGGGACCCTTAGTAGTATCAACGTACAGAGGGATCCAGGCATACAGGTCCACAGTTTCCTGAAAGTGGCAACACAAGTGGATAAGGTGGTCAAGAAAGTATATGGCATGCTTGCCTTCATTGGTCAGGACATAGAGCATAAAGAGTGGCAAGTCACAGAACTTTTGTTAGACCATATTTGGAATACTGTGTATAGTTCTGGTCGCCACACTGCAACAAGGATGTGGAGTCTTTGGAAAGGGTACAGAAATGATTTACCAGGATGTTGCCTGGTTTGGAGGGGATTAGCTATGAGGAGAGATTGGACAGACGTCGCTTGTTTTCACTTGAGCAGTGAAGGATGAGGGGCAACCTGATAGAAGTTTACAAAATGATGACAGGCACGGAAAGAATATATAGTCGGGAGTCTTTTTCCCAGGGTATAGATGTCAATTACCAGCCGACATAGGTTTATGGTAAAATGGGATAAGTTTAAAGGAAATGTGACAGACAGGTTTTTGTTTTACACAGAGGGTGGTAAATGCCTGGAATGTGCTGCCAGAGGAGATGGTGGAGGCGGATATGATAGTAATATTTAACAGGCATATTGACAGATACGTGAATAGGCAGGGAACAGAGGGATATGGACCACATAGAGGCAAAAGTTTTTTAGTTTAGAAAGGCATTATGAGTTGATGAAGTCTTGGTAGCCTGTATTGTTCTTTCTTCTCATTGTTATACCGTCATAGATTCATAGAGATATACAGCATGGAAACAGACCCTTTGGTCCAACTTGTCCATGCTGACCAGATATCCTAAATTGATCTAGTCCCATTTGCCAGCATGTGGCCCTTATCCCTCTAAAATCTTCCTATTCATGTACCCATCCAGATACCTTCTATATGCTACAATTGTACCTCCATCACTTCCTCTGGTAGCTCGTTCCATACGTGCACTACCCTCTGTGTGAAAAAGCTGCCTCTTAGGTCCCTTTTAAATCTTTCTCCTCTCACCTTAAACTTATGCCCCTCTAGTTTTGGACTCCCCCCATCCCAGGGAAAAGACCTTGCCTATTTACCCTATCCGTGCCCCTCATGATTTTATAGACCTCTATAAGGTCACCCCTCAGCCTCCGACACTCCAGGGAAAATAGCCCCAGCCTATTAAGCCTCTCCCCACAGCTCAAACCCTCCAATTTCTTTAAGAGCAACTATTCAGCTCCTAAAGAAAATGTGCATTTAATCAATTAACACAGAAATGACAAAAGGCATTCATTTCTTCAATCATTTGTATCAATTCCAAGAGAATTGTTTTGAAAACTTCTGTTAGCACCTCAATACCAGTTCATGCAAATTTCCTGAAATTCCCCGTGAAGGATTAGGCAGTGTGGGTCTACATCTATCAGTTCAGGTGCAATATGGCTCAAAGGCACCCAATATTGGCTTAAGTGAGAGTTTGTGTTTTCAAGAATTTAATAGCAATTTTCACATTTCAAAAACGACCTTTTCCTACATTCTTAACAATGGTGCTGTCACTATAAATGTAGCAGTGACTTTTCATTCCCCACCCCAACTCCATACATCCAGAAGGCACATGGTAGACTGGTTAACAAGGTTAGGTCACATGGAATACTGGCAGAACTAGCCATTTGGATACAACTTTGGCTAGAAGTTAGGAGACAGAGGGTGGTGGTGGAAGGTTGCTTTTCAGACTTGAGGCTTGTGATAAGTGGTGTGCAAAAAGGATTAGTGTTGGGTCTGCTGCTTTTTGTCATTTAGATAAATGATTTGGATGGGATTATAGGAGATATGGCAATAAGTTTGCAGATGACAGCAAAATTGGTGGCGTAGGGGACAGTGAAGAAGGTTACCTCAGAGTACAACAGGACCTTGATCATGTGGGCCAATAGGCTAAAGAGTGGCAGGTGGAGTTACATTTAGATAAATGCGAGGTGCTATATTTTTGTAGGGCAAATCAGGTCAGGACTTATACTTAATGGAAAGATATAAAAGGGACCCTTTTCATGCAGAAGATAGATGGCTATGGAATGAGCTGCCAGAGGAAGTGGTGGAGGCTGGTACAATTACAATATTTAAAAGGCATCTGGATGGGTACATGAATAGGAAAGGTTTAGAGGGATATGGGGCAAATGCTGGCAAATGGGACTCGATTAATTTAGGATATCTGGTCAACATGGATGAGTTTGACTGAAGGTCTGTTTCCATGTTGTACATCTCAATGTCTCTATGACTCAATGACTGTACAGATGAAATGGCCTTCAGCAACGGAAACGCTCCTGTTCTATGTAGCTATTGGAAGAGGTGGAGCAGAAGCAAGAGGCTGGGAGAGTGCTGGGAATCAGCACAGCCTTCACCATTACTCCTGCCCTCAGGAATGCACCTACACTTGGTCTACGCTGATGCAAGGGAGATCAGCCAGAAGTTTTGATGCAAGTTTCGTCCTGACCACATTGGTACAGAGACCAGCCAACATAAAGGTCAATGTAAACTTTGCAATCCAGGAAATTCAGGCCCGTGCTTTAATCCACACAGAGTTAAAGCATGATGTTAATCACATTCAACCTTCTGAACAAAACACATTCAAATTCAATCCCGCACGCCTTTCTTCTTGTTTTGGAAAAGGACAGAACTCAACAATCCAAGTCAAATAAGTGCAACTGAAGAGTAAATAGCTATCTACTGTCTGATCAAGCTTCTGAGCTGATCAGGTGAGATAAAACTTCAGGTTGGATAGAGGGGAAAACTGCGCTTTACTCTGCCTCATGGTAAGACGGGTATAAACCAAGACATGAGTTTCACAGCCAACACGCCACCCATATATTTTGTCCCAGGTGTCAAACAATGGCTGAGGAAATCACGCGACAGAAGCTAGGTTAACGGACCACAATCCTTACCAAGGAAGGAAGACATCAACTTCTCGTCTTGCAATAGGATGGCTCCTTTCACCAGATACTCAAAGTAAGAGTCAATCCCTGCACCTATTCCAGCATCCTGGGCCACCCACTTTGACGTTTCCACATCAATATGGTTTCCAACCTATATGAAAGGAGGGGTGTGGGTGTGGAAGAGGCAAGGGAGAGACAAGATCCAGTTCAATACATCCGGATTTTACAGTCATTGAAACAAATGAAGTGGTGTCAGTTCAGAAATGAGATTTGTTTTTGTTTGTTCAAAGCGTTTACTGTCCATCCTTAATTGCCCTCAAGAAGGTGGTGCAGAATGCCTTCTTGAACCAATGCAGCCCTTGGGCTGTGGGTACACCCATGGTGCAGTTATGCAGGGAGGTCCAGGATTTTAACCCAGTGATACTGAAGGAATGGTGAAATATTTCCAAGTCAGGATGGGATGTGGCTTGCAGGCAGTGGTACCCTCCCTTTTGTACATACCCGCCAGCCTATCCCCTCCCAGACAAGGCATGTTTTGCATGTATTTAAAAGGAAAGTGTCTCATTATTTGTAGACTTTTGTAGAAGCACCGCTCTGCAACACCTGCAGCACTGTCAGACCAACCTCTTTGCAGGGTCACAAAGAGTTGTTTTAAAGAACTTCCACAGCTCCACATTCTTGAAACAGCTCAGCAAAGGTGCGGCACAGTGGTTAGCACTGCTCCCTCATAGGGCCAGGGACCCAGTTTGGATTCCAGCCTCAGGCAACTGTGTGGAGTTTGTACATTCTCCTCGTGTCTGCATGGGTTTCTCCTGGAGGCTCCAGTTTCCTACCACAGTCCAAAGATGTGCAGGTTAGGTGGACTGGCCATGGGAAATGCAGAGTTACAAGGATAGGGTAGGGGGTTTGGTCTGGTGGGAGGCTCTTTGGAGGGTTGGTGTGGACTCGATGGACCAAATGGCCTGCTTCCACACTGCAGGGATTTTATAAAAACAGCAAATGGATTCCCTTTACACAAAGCTCCAGATCTGGCTCCTTCAAAACCAAAGGCAAACCAGCCTGTGGAAAACCATTGGTCAACATCAACTAGTATCGATTTAGCACCTATACAATAACACACCCTGAGGTGCTTCACAAAAACTACATAGTCTTTCCTTCGCTGTCACAGGGTCAAAAATCCAGAATTTGTTTCCTTATATCACTGTGGATGTTTCGACACAACGTGGACTGCCGTGGCTCAATAAGTCAACTCACCTCCATCTTCTCAAGGGCATTTGGAGATGGCCAACAAACACTTGCCAGTGGTGCCCATATTACGTGAATGAATAAAAATACGTTATCAAACAAAATTCAACACTGAGTTGCTCAGGGAGGCACTAGCGCAAGAGGTAAGCTTTGACAGACAGACAAGGTGGAGACAGAGGGAGCAATGTTGAAGGTGGAATTCCTGAGTTTAAAGGGGGTAGATTCTTTGTCAGTAACAGTAAAGGCATGACAGGAGCAATGGATGACTAATTAACTGTAAAAAACAAAAAACAATCAACTCTTTCCTGCAAAGAAACATACGTCAAATCACATTAATGACAAATCTGACTTTGCAATTGATAACCAGACTGTCTATGGACCAAAGTTCAACCTACAGTAATTTCTGGAATAATTCACTTCTAACTTGTATTTACAATTAAGAGTGCAGTGGAACAGGAACTAAACGGTTGTGTGTGGTACACATGCTGCTCTGTAGATTAATGCATGTCAGTATTTGTCTTTGGACTGTATCAGTTAGTGGGTCATTGGGAAGGCAAATGAAATGTTTGCCTTTACTTCAAAGCAAATGGAATATAAAAATACAAGTTCTTGCTAAAGCTATGCGGGGCATTAGTCAGACCACACCTAGAACGCTGTGAACAGCTTTGCATCATAGAATCCCTACAGTGTGAAAAGAGGCCATTCAGCCCACTGAGTCTGCACTGAACCTCTAAAGATCATCCCACCCACTGTTTGCTTGCCTTACGCAAGAAAAGATATACTGGCTTTGGTGGCAGCCCAAGCAAAGGTTTACCAGATTAATCCCAGGTATAGAGGCATTTTCTACTGAGTGGTTGTGTAGGATGGGTCTCTACTCAGTGAACTTTGGAAGAATGCGGGTTACCTTGTTGAAACATTTAAGATTTCTTAAGAAACATGAAAAGGTAGAGTGGTTGTTTCCTGTTTTGGAAGAATCTGGGCCTCAAAGGGCATCATCTTATAATTACTAATGAGTTAAAGGGTTATGGGGGGGCAGGCCAGAAATGGAGTTGAGGCCAAAATAAGATTAGCCGAGATCATATTAAATGGTGGAGCAGGCTTCCAGGACTGAATTGCCTACTTCTGCTCCCAACTCTTATAATATCAGAATAAGGTGTTGCATATTTAAAACAGAGATAAGGAGGAATTTCTTCTCTGAATCTGAAATTCTTTACCACAGGGGGTTGTAGAAGCTGGGTCATTCAGCATATCAAGGCTGAGATAGATAAACTTATACTTAGTAAGGGAAATCAAACGTTATGTGATAAGGCAAGAAAGTGGAGTTGAGGATTATCAAATTAGTGATGATCTCATTGAATGGCAGAGTAGACTCAATGGGCTGAATGGCCTGCTTCTGCTCCTATACCCTCACGGTGATCAACCAACAATCTCTTAGCTCAGCACCGTCCGAATGTGAGAGCCAGGGAGCCAAACTTGCAGAGACAACATCATGTGAAGAAAAACGACAAATTGCATTAAATCTACTGAAACAACCCCAAAGTGCTTCACAGGATGTTGTCAAACTAAATTTGACACAGAGCCATATGAGGAGATATCTGTGCAGGTGGTTGAGGAGACAAGTTTCCAGGAGTGTCTTAAAAGAAGAAAAGAGAAGCACAGAGGGTACTCCGAAGCTTAAAGACCTCAGCAGCTGAAGGTACAGTTATACAGATGGAGTGATTTAAAGTGGGATGCATAAGAGGTCAGAATGCGAGTGCAGAAATTCCAGAGCGAATGTGTGAAGGTTAATGAATTCACAGCAGCTGCTGGTTCGGTGTTTGGGTGCTGATATCAAAGAGAGCATCCACAGATGCGTGGCAAAGATGCCAAGCGAAAAAGCGCCCACCCCTAGTGGGAGAAATCAAACCTCCATGTAATTACACATTGATGATCAAAGGCAGCGTGAAGAAGAGGCGAGGGTGGAGGAGGGGGAAAAGGGGTAGTGGGGAAGGGAAGAGGTGGGGAATGGCTAGAAACACTCACGAGGCCAATGTCCGAGCGGCTGTTCCACAGTGCATCCAGCGCTTTCCTTGCCACTTCCTCAAATACAGGGTCACCAGTCAGGTGGCTGAGAGTGGCAAATTCCAGAATGAAGGTGCCAATACCGGCAGTGCAAGTGACTGGGGTCTCAGTGGGATTAACTCCGTTCATGAGGTTTACTGTTCCATAAGGCATTCCCGTTGAAGTCTGGAAAGCTTTAAATAAAGATACAAACACGGTTACTTCAAGATGATAGAATATTACCCCATCCTGATTGTACTGATGTACTCACAAAGAGATGCATTTTTCAAAATCTTGAGTTTGGACAGAGCAGGTAGCTTGAAACTGTGTCAAAACTGAGAGGTTTATAAAAGATAGATGATAAGGGGGTTCATGGCAACGTGAGGGTAAACCGCGAGTGGTCAGGGTCCGGAGTTGAAGCTTGTGAGTGTGACAGAGTCAGCGTCAATTATTCCTTTCCAAAGGGGATTGGATAAGCAGCTGAAGGGAAAATATTAGCAGGGAATAAAAGCTGGGAATTAGCTAACCTGCTTTTGCTGGGAGCCAGCAATAACATGACTCGTCTCCTTTGCTCTAACCATTCTGTAGTTTTATTTTATCATCTTAATGTATGAAAGATGGCAGCTAAGGTGCGCAAATGCAGGCTACCCCAAACAATCATATGTTAATAACTAGATAATCTATTTTTATTGATAAATTATTGAGGGATAAATATTGACCAGGATGCATAGATCTGGGTGAATAAAAGTAAGGGTTTTATATGTACACAGAATATATACACAAGGTGGGATAATGTGTGGCCTGGAGAGAAACTTGGAAGCAATTGCTATTAGTGGCTCACTTCCAGATCGCTCAAAACCTCTTCATGAATTACAAATCCTCATGTCAGGTCAGATAAAATATCCACCACTTGCCAGGGTGCGGATGCAACAACAGAGAGGAAGCTAGAAACTTTCCAGTGTGGATCCTGGTTTGAATGGCACACCTCCCACTTGATTCAGTATCCGCTCACCTCACCACTGGCACTCTGTGGCTGAAGTGTGGATTATATATAGAATCACAGGAGTGACTCACCAAAGTTATTTTGACAGTATCTACCTCCCCACCCCCTGCGACCGCCAGCATTGGGAAAAACGAGAGCAGCAATGTCGTGAGAACACGCAGTACTTGCTCCAAGTCACACATTCTTCCCTCACCACTGCACGTCAATATTCTCAAATTCCGGGCCCAACGTCCTTGGAGGAATATCAACAACATAATGATGGTAATGGTCAGAGAAGTCTGATCGCCCAGCTTCTTAGGGTACAGGCATTATCCCGAGAGTCCTGGTCAATATTTATCCCTCAATAAAAATTAGCTAATCCCCACTCCTCTGCTTTTGTGTCCTGCTAATGTTGTTGATAAAATAAAACTACAGAATGGTTAGAGCAAAGGAGATGAGTCATGTTATTGCTGGCTCCCAGTAAAAGCAGGTTAGCTAATTCCCACTCCTCTGCTTTTATTCCCTGCTAATATTTTCCATTCAGTTGCTTATCGACCCCCACTTTGGAAAGGGATCATTGATCCTGACTCCATCACACCCACACATTGTCTACTCCAGATCCTGGCTACTCACCATGTGAAAAGATTTACCCTCACGTTGCCACAAACTCTTTCGTCACGCACCTTTTACAAACGTCCCCTGCTTCTCGACCTGTCATTTTGAAACAGTTTCAATCTACCTGCTCTGTCTGAACTCAAGATTTTGAATTCTTTACAAGTACTTCATTGGCTCCAAAGCGACTTGAGGGATAACCCAACTCTGTGAAAGATGCTATATAAATGCAGAAATGGGCAAAAGACACGGTCCTGCTGGTGTTCCTAACAGGAAACAATTTCTTTTTCCTCAGTCATACATAGGAACTTAATTACTTTTCGCAGGGTGGATAAACAATGTAATCAGAACTTGTGTACCTTACCTCACAGTTACATACCATCTCAGCCACCAGGTGGCTCAAAGAGCCCTCTAAATGGTATTCCACCTTTCTTTATGACGAACATGGTGATGCTAGAGGAGCTGTTTAACATCCAGAAGCAAATGCATATTTCCTGGTGTTGTTTTCACATTTGTAGCCCACTACTACCCCACGATGAACAGATCTTGTGGCACAGTGAGTAGCAAGCCTACCCTGGAGCCAGAAACTCTGGGTTCAGGGCCCATTCCAGGACTCGATGCTCGAGGAAGGTGTGTTAACAATCCTACCAATCAGGCTCATTGTCAATCCTTCCAACACAAGCCAATAACAGGAGGTAAGATTGGGAGAGATCCATTCAATGGAAAGAACATTGGAGCCTCTACCATCACTATCCATTTCTCCAACCACAACACATCAGGAAAAGTGCAACAAAAACAGAAGTTGCTGGAAAAGCACAGCAGGTCTGGCAGCA
Source organism: Rhincodon typus (assembly GCF_021869965.1). Lineage (NCBI taxonomy): Eukaryota > Metazoa > Chordata > Chondrichthyes > Orectolobiformes > Rhincodontidae > Rhincodon > Rhincodon typus. The sequence continues at coordinate 10,989,969 of NC_063350.1, forward strand.
TCTGTGAAGAAAC
>NC_063350.1:10990381-10991740 GCF_021869965.1 Rhincodon typus
TCCTGATTTATAGCATCAGCAGTTCTTTCAGTTTTTATTCAGGAAAAGTGCACATTACTATTGACTCTTGAACTCTCTGCGTGACATGTTCTATGAATGATACCCAAGCTGAAGTTAGAGATCAGGCGCAATTCTGGTTTTGGAAAAGTTTACAAGTAAGTGATCGGGATGGAGGCTGGGTTTAGCTCTCCTCTCTAATTGATGCTTTATTCAGCTATTCATAGTATGGAATACAGTGTGGAAGCAGGCCATTTGGCCCATCAAGTCCACACAAGCCCGCCGAAGAGCTTCCCACCCATACCCACACCCCTACCCTATCCCTGTAACCCTGCATTTCCCATGGCTAATCCACCTAACCTGCACATCCCTGGACTCTATGGGCAATTTAGCATGGCCAACCCACCTAACCTGCACGTTTTTGGACTGTGGAAGGAACGAAACCGGAGCACCTGGAGGAAACCTATGCAGACACGAGGAGAATGTGCAAACTCCACACAGACAGTCGCCCAAGGGTGGGATCGAACCCGGGTCCCTGGCACCGTGAGGCAGCAGTGCTAACCACTGTGCCACCCTTTGCATAAGCTCCCTGCTTTTATACCCTATACCCCAGCCTATTAAAGCACAGCACATGTTTGGAACAGTGAGGTGCGGTTTGCAAATGTAATCATGTTTGGAAACAAAGGCAACAGCAACAAGAGGAAAGGAAGATGGTACATGTCCAACATGCCCGTATCGGTATGGCATGGGGGGCCCACTCACCTGGCAGTAGCCTGCGAGCAGCTTCTTCCGCCAATCTGAGCAAAGGTCCAGAACAGGGCCATCCTGGCTCTACCTGGATTCCACCTTCTTTGGAGAGTATGTGAGCAGACAATAAGCCTCCCACCACTACAGAAGGGAACAGGCACACAACAAAACCATTAGGACTCGCAGACAGAACAAGTGGATACTGAAAGTTTTCTCCTGCAGGGCAGAGCATAATGAGAGGCCGTCAACCCAAGATAGTCGTCAAGAAATCTGAGTGGGAATTCAGAAGAAACTTCTTCACTCAACTATTTGATGAGAATGTGGCACTCACTATCACAGGCAGTGGTTGTAGCAAACTGTATTGATGCATTTAACAGGAAGTTAGATCAGAATATGACAGAGAAGGGAACAGAGAATTATAATAATAGATTTAGATGGGAGAAGGCTCAAGTGGAGCATAAAAAGACCAGTATGGGCTGGTTAAGCCAAATGGCCTGTTTCTGCATCACATATCCAATATAATGTTGTGTTGATAAAACACACAAGAGAAAACACAAAACGATAATGAGCAAACTGAAAATTCTGTTCGGGTCCCTTTCAAACAGACAAGTTGTG
>NC_063350.1:10992240-11017240 GCF_021869965.1 Rhincodon typus
CTGGTTCAAATCCCATTACTGTAGCTGGTGGGATTTAAATTGAATTAATAAATATGGAATTGACTGCTAATCTCAATAATGATGATAGTGACACCTGCCATCAGTAGCTGTAAAAACCCATCTGGTTCATTAATGTGCCATGGGAAAGGAAAATCGGTCATCCTTACTCGGTCTGGCCTACAGATACCTAGCAGTGTGGTTAACTCTTACCTGCCCAAGAAAATGTTCAGTTCAAAGGCAATTTGGGGTAATGTTAGATTTGCAAAAGAATGACCACATTCTGTGAAAGAAAATGTGGAAGTGTATTCCTTATGTTGACCCTAACAAAATTTTACAAGGCCACTTCACTCCATCAGGTCTGTTTTTTAACTGCACTTTTCAAAGGAAAAACATCAGAGCGTGTTGAGTCTTTCCCAATATTTATATCCTCTTAGTTCTGATATTATCCTTGCAAATCCTTTTTGCACTTCCTCCAGTGCTTCTACATCCTTTTTATCACGAGACCGGAACTGTTCCATGAGATACAAAGAAAGTCAAACCAAACTCTGAAAGTCTGCGAGTGAACTAGAACCACGAAGCTTACAAGAGCAACATAACTCTCGTAAGAGTGATCAGAGGAGTTTAATATATTTTACTGACTTCATATTGTTACTCTGATGTCACTTATCTTGGGTGGCACAGTCGCTCAGTGGTTAGCACTGCTGCCTCGCAGCACCAGGGACCTGGGTTCGATTCCACCCTCAGGCTGTGTGGACTTTGCACATTCTCCCCATATCTGCGTGGGTTTCCTCTGGGTGCTCCAGCTTCCTCCCACGATCCACAGCTGTGCAGGTTAAGTGGGTTGATCATAGATCATCGAATTCGTACAGTGTGGAAAGAGGCCCTTTGGCTCAAGTCCATACCAACCCTCAGAGCATCCCACCTAGGCCATCACCCTATACCCCACCTAATCCACACATTCCAGAACACTATTGGGCAATTTAGCATGGCTAATCCACCTAGCCTGCACATCTTTGAACTGTGGGAGGAAGCTGGAGCAGATTGGCCATGAGAATTGCCCATAATGTCCAGAGATACGCAGGCTAGGTGGATTAGCCATGGGAAATGCACAGTTACAGGAATAGGGTAGGGACGAGTGGGTCTAGGTGGGATGCCCTTTGGAGGGTCGGTGTGGACAGGATGGACCGAATGGCCTGCTTCCACACTGTAGGGATTCTGTCATTTCATCTATCTTTGACGTACTTTGAGTGTAAGCACAGAAAGCAGGGATCAAAGGTGTGAAAGTTGTTAACAATCTATGGCACGCTATTCTCACAGTGGAATTGTGCAGTGCGACATACCTGAGCACACATACCACATTATCTAACGTGGTGTCTCAATAAATCCTTGGCCATGTTACAGTGGCATGTGTGCGAGTATTCTGATGTTTAAAGTAACAAAACAAATTACAGCAAGGAACAAACTTTCAGGCCAGCCAGCTTGCTGAAAAGGGAGGGAATGGTAATAAGCAATCCAAAAGATTCTCTTGGTTAATCAGATAAAAACATCTGATCAGAACATTAAGCAATGAATAAATAAGCTGTTGATACACCCACCACTGCCTCCACTGCAGGAGAGGTATCACCAACAACCAGCAAAGCAGGACACCTGAGAGAAAACAGAAGGAATTAGAATTAGAACGAGGTTTTATTGTCACGTGTACTCAAGTAACAGGGATACAGGAGTACAGTGAAAACAGTTCACAGCGCCATCTTAGGTAAAGAGTAGAAAACTAAAGAAATAAGTTAAACGTTCAACATTACATTCCTTCTCTAGCCATGGGCCTGCACTCGCTCCAGGCTGGAGTTCAGTTGCACTCCACACACCATCTTGATGGGTCTGAATATTGTAGCCAATATTGGGATGTTAAAATTGAGAGATATTGTAAATTTAGTTGAGGCTAAAGACATTTGTGCAAAACACAAGGAAAACAAAGAAATCACTGATACTGGAATAAGGGGTGATGGGAATTCCCCAATTTGACAGCGAAGAGTCAGTGGGAACATTTCAGTGCTTTATTAAAGCAAAGTTGTAAGACATCTATGCAGAAACCGGGGAAGATTTAGCCTAAATGGGTTGGAAATCTACTGAGACACTGACAGCTTGTCTGCCAACATAATGTTATCACATAAACATTAGCCAGCAACCATCAGAAATGGTAAAGCACGTACACACAGCTGTCATTGTGTCTGGCAAACTGGTCTCAGGAGCTACTTTCATAAGCATTGCTGTTTATGAGTTTGTGTTTCCTAATGTGTTTTGTTTCCTAATGACTTGTGTTGTTATGGATGCTCCACAAGGGGAGGATTGAGAGCTGGCGCTAGTCTAACAAATCCTGTTTTCCCTCGGTTATAAAAAAAATAACAAATTACACTAAAAAATAAACCAAGCTCCTATAAAAGCCTTTGATATTGTGGAAATTTCCCAACACACATCAGGCAACGTGCAACATTGTGTTTACAAAGAGGACCTTGGAACATGGGAGGCCAAGATGGTTGACTGCTCAACTACCAAAGTTGGAGAAGGAGGACTGATACTATTGAAAATCAGAATTAGAAAAATAACACGAAATGAATAGGAGATGGTGGTGGAAGAGGCTAAATATCAGGGAGGGAGAAGAAACATCTCAATTTTAACACAGTGGGGAACAGGGAACGAATGGAGGCCAATGATGACAGGGACTTAAGAGGAGCAAGACTTCGCGCAGGATAGGAGGCAGACAGCAGAGCTTTGGAATGAATTAGCACTTGTGGATAATAGAATTCAGGAGGCCAGCAGAAGTCAGGTAAGGGAGAGTGTTGGCATCAAGATGAGTAACGTGTGGTGGAGGGGCTTGGTAGTTAGTGACTGCGAGGTAGACGGAGTTGCATTGTGCTGCAGAGGAGGAAATGGACAGCCTGGCCACTAAGAAGGATCATTCAATCCTACAGTTAAAATCTGCCATTATGCAGCCAATCAGATGAACAGTGTTTCTGTTTATCTACACAGGGCAAAGATAACAACAAACAATTATTTCAATGACGAACACAGGGCTGAATATGTTTATTTTAAATCAACCTATTTGTTCATCTTATGACACAGCATCGTGGTCATCAGGTGGGACTTGAATCCTGGCCTTCTGAACCAGAGGTAGGGACACTACCAGCTACGTCACAAAGCCCTGGGACTGAATATGTTTGTTTACAGTCACTTATTTATACATTTGTAAAAGCTAAAACAAGAAAGGACAAAATCACTGGTGGTTCAACTGAGGCATTGAAGTGGGCATTGAATGAATATAGGATTAAGCTAATGTGTCAGGAGATGGGGAAGAAGCAGGAGATTGGCATGGTACTCATTTAATGAGCTGGCGCAGGGTGGTTGGGCCGAATGGCCTCCTCCTGTGCCATAACATGTTCTTCTCTCACATCCACTGTCGCACAGAGCAGATCTGCCGATAAATTATGTTAGTCTCCTCGCCTGCTGGGTCAGTAGCATAGGGTTTAACCATACAGAGCAGGAAATCTGCCAATTGGAACCAGAAAACTGGAAAATGCCCAAACTCTGGTGTAACAAATTTGATCTGAAACAACGGCAGAATAAAACCCAAGCTTAGGTAGATAATGACAACAAAAAAAAAATTAGGCAAAGTTGTGATGCCACATTATCCACATTGGCCAGACTCTTAGCCTTAGACTTAATGTAACAAAGAAACAATTGGGATAAAACAGAAGACATTAGAATTCCTGATTCTTCTTCTTCTTCAGAGTGTAGAGGTTACTCTGAGTGGAATCGCAGAGATACCACTAAAGTTGCGAAGTTGGCACCTCAGTATCATGAATAAAGGTCTCCAAGATTTAATTGCATGGCAGAAAAAAAAATCAACAACTGATTGAAGGAGAAATTTGAAGAAAAACAGCATCTTTCAAGCTATGACCATGCTTGCAGTGGGTACGTCTGAGGCTCCAAGTTTAATTGACTGGAATAACTTAATAAAGTTTTTGCTAATCGCGATTACTACCAAATTTCTCTCCAGCCAGATGGTGAAGCAGCAGACCAGAAGTCAAGCTTTATGCAAATTTAGATTTACTTGCAAAGTGAGACATTATAACATGTAAAAATCCTAACTTTACAATCCACTGCCAGGGCTGATAAATATCTGTCTATACTATTTTGATCAAATGTTAAACAAATCAACAGCCCCTAAGGGCAATGCCCCTCAGACGTTGCAACTTTAAAAGGACACTTATTATGTCAATGAATAATTAGCCAATATTTACTGTCCACTGTATACATTTAATTTCTATAATTAACAGTTACTCACTGAAGCGTTTTAACAGTTGTTTCATTGACACCAAGAATGGGTCGTTCAATCTCCAGATCTCGACGACTGTAAATGTGGAGGAGAAGTACGTCATTATTATAAAACAAAGAACTGCGGATGCTAGAGATCTGAAATGCACATAAACACAAATTACAGCAGAAAATCAGCAGCATCTATGGACAGAAAACAGTAAATGTTTAGAGTCCAGTCACGCTTTCTCAGAACCAAGAAGAAGGGTCACCAGACTCAAAATGTTAACACGGTCTTCTCTCCATAGATGCTGCCAGACCTTTCTCCAGCAATTTCTGTTCTTGCTTTTTATAAAAATTTTTATATAAACAGATTTTTTGAAATATTCATAAAATCGCGCAATACCTGTTATAGAGTCGTAGAGTTGTACAGCATGGAAACAGACCCTTCGGTCCAACTTGTCCATGCCAACCAAATATCCTAAATTAATCTAGTCCCATTTACCAGCATTTGGTCCATATCCCTCTAAACCTTTCCTATTCATATACCAATCAGATGCCTTTTAAATGTTGTAATTGTACCAGCCTCCACCACTTCCTCTGCCAGCCCATTCCGTACATGTATCAGCCTCTGCATGAAAAAATTGCCCCTTAGGTCCCTGTCAAATCTTCCCCTCTCACCATAAACCTATGTCCTCTAGTTTTGGGCTTCCCTACCCTGAGGAAAAGACTTTGACTATTCACCCTATCCGTGCCCCTCATAATTTAATAAAACTTCTATAAGGTCAGCCCTCAGCCTCCGATGCCTGGGAGAAAATAGTCCCAGTCTATTCAACCTCTCCCTATAGTTCAAACCGTCCAACCGTGGCAACATCCTTGTACATCTTTTCTGAACTCTTTCAAGATTACCAAATTCTATTCCTTGTTACAATTTTTTGGCCATGCTTTCTGTGATTAATTTTGTCATTGTAAACTGCTAGGTCAACACCTTTGTTCATTTTTCCATATTAAATGTAACTAGAGTCCCAAGTTTCCACCATTATGTGGATCTACAGAGCAAGTCTCTGAGTCCCTCTGTCTCATCATGTTGCAAAGAAAACCAACTGAGCTGAGGGCATTGCCTCAGGTTATTGATCAGGACCAGATGAGAAAATAACCAGTACTTTGGCTCAGTGTTCCCTCTAAGTCCTTCCATCCACGTGGAATAAATTTTGTTACGTGCGCCAATGTAGAGATGGATGCCACATTAGGAACAGAAAACCGGTTTTGTTTTCTTTGTTGCTTCATGGGATGTGGCCGTTGCCGAAAAGGCTAGCATCTGTAGCTTATCCTTAACTGTCCTTGAACAGAGTGGCTTGGTGGCAGTTAATGGTCAACCACACAGCTGTAGGTCTGGATGCCAACCAGGTAAGGATGGCTGATTTCCATCCCAAAAGGACATCAGTGAACTAGATGGGTTTCAATAACAAAATCAATAATAGATTAACGTTCCCCATTACCGACGCTAAATTTCAAAATTTGAAATTAAATTCTGCTGGCTGCCAAGGTGGGACCACCAGTACAAGTCTCCTACACTCCATGTAACTCCTTACCCCACCAAAATATTGGCTGTCTTCTATTCTGCAAAGTCAGAAGTCACACGACACCAGGTTATAGTCCAACAGGTTTATTTGAAATCACCAGCTTTCACAGTGCTACTCCATTGTCAGGTGAAGTTCACAAATGCATGGGAGATGTACATGGGAGCGTTCACTTCACCTGATGAAGGAGCAGCACTCGGAAGCTTGTGATTTCAAATAAACCTGTTGGACCGTAACCTGGTGTCATGTGACTTCTGATTTTGTCCAACCCAATCTAACACCACCACCTCCGCCTCAATTCTGCGTATAGAGGAATCTAGCAAGAGGAATCCACTCCCTGCAAACCTTCCTCCCAAATAGCTGACTCCAGACACGCACACATTTTATCCGGAGACCAGAAATATTCCCTGCGTAGGGAATTACAGGTCCAGGGATAACACAGAAGGACAACTCTACCTTCAGTATTTCTGAAACAAGATACACTCCACCTTCCTGCTCTTCCAGAAGGAGCTACATCTGCAAGTTGAACGGGTCGGAAAGAGTTTATTCTTCAGCTCCCCATGCGTTTGGAATGTAGTTACCTCCTCAGGCAAATGAGTTCATGAGACCAGCTCTGTGTGGAGTAAAACCCCACACCACACAATATCTATTCTAGTTTTTATCAGTGTAGGGTGGATGTGAAATTCCCTCAAATTTTGTTGCATAATCCTCAAATCTACTTCTGTACTTCATTAAATGAACAATTGCACGGTAACATTTATAGGAATGGTCAACTGGAAGCTTGTCATCTGTAAAAGCTTTGTTCTCGTATTAGAGATTTGAGCTGGACACTATTTTGTTGATATATACATTTCCCATGCATGTGTGAATAAATGTTCAAACTTTCATAGAATCCCTACAGTGTGGAACTAGGCCCTTCAGCCCAACAAGTCCACACTGACCCACACAACATCCCACCCAGACCCATCCCCCTATAAACCCACCCAACCTACACATCCCTGAACACTATGGGCAATTTAGCATGGCCAATCCACCTAGCTTTCTTTTTCTAATGCCTAATTTTCTACAGAAATCCTGAATGTCCCTCCCACCTCAGCACTATACAAATTAGTCATGTAGCTCTGAACTTGTATTGGCAGCCCATCCTCATCCCAGCAAGAAATCACTTTTTGCACTCATCCCAAACTACGCTTCAGTAGAAGCAGATCTTTTTGTACCATGTGCACAAACAACAGATTGCATATACAATGTTTTGATTGACTCATGAATCATTTACCCTCTCATCATCAGAAAGGGTCTAGGCCCGAAACGTCAGCCTCTCTGCTCCTATGATACTGTCTTTTCCAGAGTTTGGAAACACTGCACCTCACTTGTATGATCCTGACTTGCAAGATTGCATATAGCAATGAGAGTCAAGGAACTGTTCGAGCATGTGGGGCATCACAGGCAGAGATCAAATTGCATTGAACACCCTAAAAATCTAAATATAAAACCTTCCAGCAGGGTGTTGTACCAGTGTTCAGGAGTATAAACCCCAGTTAATTTTCTCCTGGGTATTGTAAAGGCATTATCCAGATTGAGATCAGGAATTCAGCGCACAGATTTGAGATGACACCTGGGATTTAATGGTTTGCTTGTCTCATCAACTTTCTGAATAATTTTATGAACAGGGAAGACATAATTTAAGCATTAAAACGTATTGTGCTTTTTCGCAAGGAATAGGTTAATAGTGAGCATTACAATTGACTTTTTTTTTCATCCGTTCACAGGATGAGGGCGTCACTGGCTAGGCAGCATTTATTGCCCATCCCTAATTACCCAGAGGGCAGTTAAGAGTCAACCACATTGCTGTGGGTCTGGAGTCACATGTAGGCCAGACCAGGTAAGGAAGGCAGTTTCCTTCCCTAAAGGACATGAGTGAACCAGATGGGTTTTTCCCTCTGTCAGCAATGGATTCATGATCATTAGACCATCAATTCCAGATTTTTGAAGTAAATTCAAATTCTACCATCTGCCCTTGCGGCATTTGAACTGGGTCCCCTGAACATTATTTGGGTCTCTGGATCATACTACTAGGCCATCACCTCCACCTTAGTGTAATGCAGAGTGTAGGGAGGGGTAAAATAAACAGTATTGGTTTCTCTGTATTGAAAAGTACCTACTGCAGCTGGGAGTGTGAATATGTAATGATGTAACTGGATATTATTATTATTCATAGGAATATTCGATTGGAAATTTGCATCTGTAAAAATTGTATGAAAACCTTTGTTCTTATCATAAAGATTTGAGCTGAACACCATTTTCTTGTTATGTATACCTCCCAAGCATGCATAAATGTTTAAACAAAGGGACCTGAATCTCGTCTAGTCTAAGAGGAGATAAAGGGTTAAATTCATCCTTCCTAGTCAGCATTTTAATATACTTTTTAAAGACAATAGCATCGCTCCAGGGCTAGATCCAAGCCTAGATCGAACAACCTTACATAAAACAGTCTCTACCTGTTGTATGAGTTGACAAAGAGGTGAAGGTTCTCCTGGTTGATGTCCTGGGAAATATGCAGCCGATAGGTCTGGATCAATTCCAAGTTTGTTTCCAGCTCCTCCTATCAGGACAACGGTTTAAGGAGAAGGAGAAAATACGGGAAAAAAAAAAAACAGGTTATCCTTGGGAAAATGAAACTGCAGTGAGCAACAAACAACAAGATGGTGCTGGGCACTTTCCTGCACCAAACTGCTCACTGTTTACTGATATCCCATGCTCCTGGTGAAGATCACTAAATCAGATCCCCACACTACAGCTTGCTGTGTACAGCTCAAGAACCATGTTTCCTAGGATCCGACAGTGAATTCTCTTTGACAGTACAACATGAGGTGTACAGTGCTTTGGCAATTCCTACCATTATGAAAGCTCTATATATTGTACTTTGTGAGTGTTAAATTCACCAAGTCTTTCATATAAAATGACAAAAGATATAGAAACCAAAAGAGTGAGAAGGTGAGAGACCGTCAAAATATCTCAACAACAGCGAGTGTATAGAACATGAAGGTAATTGTTGGATGGCATAAAGTATTGCAATTACAATGAAACTGTGATATATCATAGTCATAGAATCCCTACAATGTGGAAGCAGGCCATTCGGCCCATCAAGTCCACACCGACCCTCCAAAGAGCATCCCACTCAGACCAATCCCCCTATCTCTGTAACCCTGCATTTTCCATGACTAATCCATCTAATCTACACATCCCTGGACACTATGGGCAATTTAGCATGGCCAATCCACTTAATCTGCACATCTTTGGACTGTGGGAGGAAACCAGAGCACCCAGAAACCCACGCAGACACAGGGAGAACGTGCAAACCCCACACAGACAATTGGCGGAGGCTGGAATCGAACTCGGGTTCCTGGCGCTGTGAGGCAGCAGTGCTAACCACTGAACCACCGTGCCACCCTTGGTCAGATTAATCATAATTCCAGTTATGATGAAATCATCAGCCAGTCCTGCCAGCAGAATATTGGAATTCATTGAGCAATGCCCATGAGAAGCCGAGCTTTCACACAGGCTATGCTGGATTAGCTGAACTTGAAAACAGGCAATATCGCATCAGCTGCTTCGTTACACTGCTCGTGGTTGTCTGGTGTGAACAATAGGTGCCTAAAAAGGAAAAGCTTGAATAGATTTCAATTTAAGAGAAAAAGGCAGAAAGAATCATAGAATCCCTACAGTGTGGAAACAGGCCCTTCGGCCCAACAAGTCCACACTGACCCTCAAAGTATCTCACCCAGACCCATCCCCTATAACCCACCTAATCTACACATCCCTGAACACAATGGGCAATTTAGCATGGCCAATCCACCTAACCTGCACATCTTTGGACTGTGGGAGGCAACCAGAGCACCTGGGGAAAACCCACGCAGACACAGGGAGAACAAGCAAACTCCACACAGACAGACAGTTGCCAGAAGGTGGAATCGAACCCGGGTCCCTGGTGCTGTGAGGCAGCAGTGCTAACCACTGAGCCACCGTGCTGCCAAGGAGACAAAGATTTGGAGCATTTTCCAATGAAATTCCTGAAACCTTCTTTTGAAGGTGTAACCCGCTCAAGCTGTAGTCTGGTTGCCTTCAGTGCAGAAAGCGACTGGGGAATGTAAATTTATTGAACTTTCGGTGGGAAATGCTCCAAGTCTTTTTGTCTTTTCTCTTAAACTGTAACCTGTCCAAAAGACAGAAAGACTCAACACATTTCCATTCAAGACCCCGATCTTGTACTTCTTGCTGCAATTCTACAGGACTTTGTTGAGACCACACCTGGAATATTGTGTGCAGTTCTGGTTTCCTTATCTGAGAAAGGACGTTCATGATGTAAAGGGAGTGCAGCAAAGGTTTACTAGACTGACTCTTAGGATGGCACAACTGACATACACAAGGTGAGGTTGAATCAGTTAAGGTTATATTTGTCGGCTTTCAGAAGAATGAGAGGGGAATCTCATAGATGCATATAAAATTCTAACAGGACTAGATGCAAGAGAGTGTTCCCAATAGAAGAGGAGTTCAGAACCAGGGGTCACAGTCCATTTAGGACTGAGATGAGTAATTTCTTCACCCAGAGAGTACTGAGCCTGTGGAATTCGCTACACAGAAAGGGTTGGAGGCCAAAACACTATGATTTCAGGAAGGAGTTGGTTATTGCAACTAGGGCTATCCTAGAATCCCTACAGTGTAGAAACAGGCCCTCCGGCCCAACAAGTCCACACGGACCCTCAGAGCATCCCATCCAGACCCATTCCCCCTGTAACCCACCTAATCTACATATCCCTGAACAATATGGACAATTTAGCATGGCCAATCCACCTAACCTGCACATCTTTGGACTGTGGGAAGAAACCGGAGCATCCGGAGGAAACCCACACAGACCCTGGGAGAATGTGCAAACTCCACACAGACCGTTGCCAGGGGATGAAATCGAACCTGGGTCCCTAGCGCTGTGAGGCAGCAGTGCTAACCACTGAGCCACCGTGCCGCTAAAATGATAGAACAGGCTATTGAGTCAGATGATCAGCCATGATCATACTGAATGGTGGGGCAGGCTTGAAGGGCCGAATGGGCTACTCCTGGTCCTATTTTCTATGTTTTTGTTCCTTATTCACTTCCCCATTGGCGAGGTGGTGTGGTTACTACTTCAGGGCCACATTGCAAGGGTGGACTTGAATTTCACAGGGATTCCTGTGCATTTCAACTTATCAGCATCTCAATTCTAGCATGAGCATTTTATGTCATTTATCTTTGATGCATCCCTCACAAATACGGTATATCCCAGATTGCCAGGATCATATATGTACTCTTACAATCACTTGCCCTACGTATTATACTGGGCACACCTGTCCATGCAAACAAAGGCAAAGTAGATACTGAAAATCTAACATAAAGGATGGAAAATGCTGGGAACATACAGCAAGCTAGCAGCAGTTCTCGAGAAACAGGATTAACTGTTTCAGATCAACGTGTTTTTGTCACATTGTTGTAATGAAAGGGCACAGACCCAAAGTGTTAATTTTCTCTCATTCCTTGAATGCTGCCTGATCTGCTGTGTTCCCAGAGTTTTCTGCTTTTATTTAAAGGACATCGTTGAGCGAGTTGTTCACAATCTGTTGAAATTAAAGAACTTTATCTTAAAGCAGAAGGTGATGGGGGGATAACACAGTATGGAGCTGGATGAACACAGCAGGCCAGGCAGCATCAGAGGAGCAGGAAAGTTGATGTTTTGCGTCTGGAGCCTTCTTCAGAAATGGGGGAGGGGAAGGGGTCTCTGAAATAAATAGAGAGAGGGGGAGGCGATGATAGAAGGTGGATAGAGGAGCAGATAGGAGGAGAGAAGACAGACAGGTCAAGGAGGTGGGGATGAAGCCAGTAAAGGTGAGTGTAGGTAGGGAGTTGGGATGGGGGTTGGTTAGTGAGGAGAGAGAGGCAGGTAGGTGGGAGGGAAGACGGACAGGTCAAGGAGGCGGGGATGAAGCTAGTAGATAGGAAGTGGGGATGGGCGTTGGTCAGTGAGGTGGGAGAAAAGACAGACAGGTCAAGGAGCCAGGGACAAGAGGGGCTGGTCTTGGGATGAGGTCAGGGGTGGGGAGATTGAGGTGATGGGGGGAGGTGTTAGCCTCGTGGTATTATCACTGGACTGTTAATCCAGAGACCCAGACAATATTCTGGGGGCCTGGGTTCAAATCCCAGGGCAGATGGTGGAATTTGAATTCAATAAAATGTCTGGAATTAAGAATCTAATGATGATCGTGAATCCATTGTCAGAAAAACCCATTAGGTTCACTTATTTTCTGAAGAAGGGCCTAGGCCCGAAACATCAGCCTTCCTGCTCCTCTGATGCTGCTTGGACTGCTGTGTTCATCCAGCTCTACACCTTGTTATCTCAGAAAATCTCAGGGATTTGTTTGTAATAATCTCCCAGTTGACTGTTAGCCCCTTTGATCGTCTCATGTCTTCAAAAGAAGCACTAATTAGAACAGTACAGCACAGTACAGGCCCTTCGGCCCATGAATTACCCAATTCAGACCTAAAATCACTTCAGCTCTCCTTCTGCAAGGATCTGTCAAATAGGCTTTTGTCAGTATTCTCCTCACAAACCTGGTCCATCACACCCCACTTGAAATTATACGCATTTTGTCCCTTTTAAATACAGAAGTAGGTTCAGAGGAAGTTTCAAACTGCAGAAAACCACAAGAATAACAGATTTGCTTAAGCAACACAATAAGGAAGTCATTTCCAGATTTTAATGGACTGGTTTATAGATCCTGAGGGGTAAAAGACCAAATTATTAATTCCCATTTGTGCAACTGAGCCTCTGTTTTGAAATCAAACACAAAAGATTGAGGTATAATTCACAATAATATAAGCCAGGCAGATCATCTGCTTGTGTCTTTGGAATTATTTAATAAGTTTTCTGTTAATTGCTTAATGTGCTGGCGGGTGGATTGTCACCTAACAATGTTATAGAGTCAGAGTTATACAGCAGGGAAACAAACCCTTCGGTCCAACCTGTCCATGCCAACCAGATATCCTAAATAAATCTAGACCCATTTGCCAGCATTTGGCCCACATCCCTCTAAACCCTTCCTATTCATATACCCATCCAGATGCCTTTTAAATGTTGTAATTGTACCAGCTTCCACCACTTCCTCTGGCAGCTCATTCCATACACGCACCACCCTCTGCAATGAAAAAGTTGCTCCTTAGGTCCCTTTTAAACCTTTCCATTCTCACATTAAACGTAGTTTGGACTCCCGCACCCCAGGAAAAGATCTTGTCTATTTACCCTATCCACACCCTCGTGATTTTATAAACATCTATAAAGCCACCCCTCAGCCTCTGACGTTCCAGGGAGGATAGCCTAGTATATTCAGCCTCTCCCTATAACTCAAGCCCTCCAACCCTGGCAACATCCTTGTAAATCTTTTCTGAACCCTTTCAAGTTTCACAACATCCTTCCTATAGCAGGGAGACCAGAATTGCAAGCAAGTATTCCAAAAGTGGCCTAATCAATGTCCTGTACAGCTGCAAAGTGACCTCCCAACTCCTACACTCAATGCACTGACCAATAAAGGCAAGCATACCAAATGCCTTCTTCACTATCCTGTCTACCTGCAACTCAACTTTCAAGGAACTATGAACCTGCACTCCAAGATCTCTTTGTTCAGCAACACTCCCCAGGGTCTTACCATTGATTTGCCTCTCCAAAATGCAGAACGTCACATTTATCTAAATTAAACTCCATCTGCCACTCCTCAACCCATTGGCCCATCTGATCAAGGTCCCAACGTACTCTGAGGTAACCTTCCACACCGTCCACTGCACCTCCAATTTTGGTATTAGCTGCAAACTTACTAACCATACCTCCTATGTTCACATCCAAAATCATTTGTATAAATGACAAAAAGTAGTGGACCCAGCACCAATCCCTGTGGCACACCACTGGTCACAGGCCTTCAGTCTGAAAAGCAACCCTTCCCCACCAACTTTTGTCTCCTACCTTCAAGCCAGTTCTGTATCCAAATGGCCAGTTCTCCCTTATATTCCATGTGATCTAACCTTGCTAACCAGTCTACCATGAGGAACCTTGTCAAACGCCATACTGAAGTCCATATAGATCACGTCCACCACTCTGCCCTCATCAATCCTCTTTGTTACTTCTTCAAAAAACTTAATCAAGTTAGTGAGACACGATTTCCCACGCACAAAGCCATGTTGAGTATCCCTAATCAGTCCTTGCTTTTTCAAATGCACGTAAATTCTGTTCCTCAGGATTCCCTCCAACAGCTTGCCCTCCACCAATGTCAGGCTCACCGGTCTATAGTTCCCTGGCTTTGCCTTACCACCTTTCTTAAATAGTGATACCAAGTTAGCCAACCTCCAGTCTTCCGGAACCTCACCTGTGGCTATCGATGATATGGATATCTCACTTCCCAGTGTTCTATGGTACACCTGATCAGGTCCTGGGGATTCATCCACCTTTATGCATTTTAAGCCATCCAGCACCTCCTACTCTGTAAGATGGACATTTTTCAAGATGTCGCTATTTATTTCCCCTTGTTCTCTATCCACCATATCCTTCTCCACAGTAAACACTGATGCAAAATAGTCCTTTATATATCCCCCATCTTCTGTGGTTTCACACATAGGCAGCCTCGTTGATTTTTAAGGGGCCCTATTCTCTCCCTAGTTAACCTTTTGTCCTTGATGTATTTGTAGAATCCCTTTGATTCTCCTTAACCCTGTTTGCCAAAGGTATTTCATGTTCCCTTTTAGCCCTCCTAATGTCTGTTTAAAATCATCATAATTGTTCACTTTCTTGGCTATCAGGAGCTAGCAACGTTTCTACTGTTATCGTTTTCTGGTACCATTACCTCCAAACCAATTGTCTGTCTCTGCACATTCCATGGTCATTCCCTCTCTCCATGCACCACTGTTCCTGTTTAATCACTGCATTCCACTCCATCACAGACCTACCTTTTGCTTTTCCCCTTTCCCCTCAAGTCTGCACTGAGTTGTTTTGCCTCCTTTATTCTTTCGTGGGATGACAGCCAGGACTTCATACCCATCCACAATTGCCCCTTGAAATGAGTGGCTTGCTGTCAGACCATTTCATAGGGCAGTTAAGAGTCAACCACATTGCCATGGATCTGCAGCACCAGCAAAGTAAGGAGGACAGATATCCTTCCCAAAATAACATGAGTGAACTACATTTTGTTTTGCAATAAATCGACGGTCACAATGTCTGAGATTTGTTTCCAATTGTAGGCCTTTTCATTAACTGAATTGAAATTCCACCAGCTGCCAGGGTGGGACTTGAACCTGTGTCCCGAGCAGTAGCCTGAGCCTCTCCAATCCGACTCCAGTGACATCATTCTCATGCATTCCCCCAACCCCCAGCTCCCGTCTCTCAATCTCTGACACTTTTCGGCTCTGATCAAAGATCATTGACCGGAAAATGTCAACTGCCCACAGATGCAGCCTGATCTTCTGCAAGTTTACTGTGTGCTGGGCTGTGTGTCCACATCTGTGTGTGTGTGCGCGTCCACGTCTGTCTGTGTGTGTGTGTGTGTGTGTCTGCGTGTCCGAGTCCGTGTGTGTGTGCGCACCCATGTGTGAAGTGTTCATGTAAATATGAGGCATGTGCGTGCAAGTAATGCATGCACATATGTTTGTATGTGATGTGTTTTTCTGTGTGTCCACAGTGTATGTGTGCTGTGTACTTGTATGTGTGGTATGTATATAACATGTGTGTGTTCATGTGCCATTTGTGGTGGGTGTGTGCACACATATGATATGTGCTTGCGTGTGTCTGTGCAATCTCCACCAGAGCATGTGCTCCTGCATGCATCTCAACCATGGTGACCTTGGACCGATTAATGTAACATTCGGAGCAAAATCTGGCTCAAACAAATACCATGCCAAAGGGGTTTAGCTATTCATCATTAAGTTAACTTCAGCTTGGTGAGCCAGCTTACTCCCATCGATGTCCTCTCCATTTCTCCCAGCAAAAAATTGTCGCGGCTTTCTCAAAGTTCAGCATAAACTGACTGTGAATAAAACTGAAAATTTCTTTCTGTACTTGGAGTGTTAGTTGGTGAGAGGCACAGAAAAGGAGTTCTGCAGGCTGGTTTTCTGCTAAGCCTCTCACTGCCATTAAACGTCAGCAGACAATACTGCAACCAATCCCCACGAACTCTATAGGATACTGAATCAGAAGCAGTTCTTCAGAATGATTCATGCCACTAGGGATTGTGTTGAGACTAATTTAAGTCACTTCATTTACAAAAGTGAAGTGATGCTGTACTGTTAGACATCAGCCTCAGCTGGAATAAATTGCACCAATTCGGAACTCCATGCATTGAGCTGGGTGAGATTTATCAGAACACTATCAGGAATGAAGAATATCAATTATGAGAATCTCAGAATCTAAGACAGAGTAGAAGATGACCATTCAGCCCATTGTGTCCTCACCAGCTCTCCAATTAAGCATTTCACTTTAGAATTCCTACTGTGTGGAAGCAGGCCATTCAGCCCATCAAGTCCATACTGACCCTCCAAACAGCATCCCAAGCAGAAACACCCCACCTACCCTATCCCCATAACCCCACGTTTCCCATGGCTAACCCACCTAGCCTGCACATCCCTGGACACTATGGGCAATCTAACATGGCCTATCCTCCTAACCTGCACATCTTTGGACTGTGGGAGGAAACCGGAGTACCCACAGGAAACCCACGCAGGCATGAGGAGAATGTACAAACTCCACACTCAAAGAGTGGAATCAAACCCGGGTCCCTGGCACTATATAGCTTGCAGTGCTAACCACTGAGCCACTTTGTGCCATTCTCCTGCCTTCTCCCCGTAAACCTACACAACTTCCTTTACAGATTACAATCCAATTCTCTTCTGGACGCTTCAGGTCAATTTGCCCTCTGCCACACCCTCAGGCAGTGTGTTTCAGACTGTAGATGTAATGGTAACCTTACATTAGCAATCCAGAAACCTTAATTAATGTTCCAGGGACATGGGTTCAATTTCCAACATGACAGATGGCGAAATTTGAATTCAATTAAAAATCTGGAGTATAAAGTGAGCACAATGTCAAACATGTAAATGCTCTTAATTGTCATAAAAAATGTTCTGGTTCACTAATGTCCTTTCAAGAATGGAACCTGCCATCCTTACCTGGTCCTGACCCATAGCAGTTTGGCTGACACAAAACTGTCCTTGAGCATGTCTCATGTCACTTCTGCTTCTTTTACTAATCACTGTAAATCTGTTCCCTCACATTTGTGAAACAGAACACCCTTCACAAGCAGAAACAGCTTCTCCCTCTCCACTCTGTTCAGGTACCTCAGGAAGGTAACAGCTCAATCAAATTTCTTCTCAGTCTTCTTTTGTCCAAGGAAAACAGTCCCAACTTCTCAAATCTATCTTCATAGCTCAAGTTCCTCATTCCTGAAACCATTTTTCTGAGAGTTTCTTTTGCAAACTCCTTCCTAAGAGACATTGGAGAAGCTGGGACTGTCCAATGTCAGAGCAGAGAAGATTAAGGGAACATTTAGGAGAGGTGTTCAATGTTATGAAATGTTTTGATAGAGTAAATAAGGTAAAGTAAGCAGAGGAGACAGGGAATCACAGAACGGTTACAGCATAGAAATAGGCCAGAGTTTACGTTTCGGGTCCGGTGACCCTTCCTCAGAACCGGGCTGCCATGGGTCACCGGACCCGAAACGTTAACTCTGATTTCTCTTCACAGATGCTGCCAGACCTGCTGAGCTTTCCCAGCAACTTTTGTTTTTGTTTCCGATTTACAGCACCCGCAGTCCTTTCAGTTTTAATACAGCACTTCAAGAGTCTGTCAAAGTGTTTTTTTTAAAAATGTCATGGGGATTTCTGCCTCCACCATCCTTTCAGGCAGTAAGTTCCAGTATCCCACAGTGAAAAAAATTACTGATCCCTGACTCCCCAACCATTCTACAAATAACTTGAAATCTATTTCCCTGTTTATTGACCTTTCTGCTAACGAAAATGTCTTATTCAGTCTATTCACTTCCTAATACTTTCACGCACCTCCATTAAATATCCCCCTAGGATCCTTTGATTCAAAAAGATCAACACCAGACTATCCAATCTTTCCTCACAGCTAAAATCTCCCATTGCTGGCAACCTACTTATTTCCTCTGTATCTTCTTGTGTGATCATTTCCTTCCCGTAATGCAGTGACCAGAACTGCACACAGGAGTCTAGCTGAGGTCAAATGAGTAACTGACATAGTTCTGGCATCGCTCAGCCAACACCCCTCCCTAAGTCAGCTCCAAATCTCCCATGAGCAAATCCCCGCTCCCTGTGAGCCAGCACCCAACTCATTCCCAGGGCTCAAAGTATTTTGCTGCTGATGGTGACAGTGTGGGGAATTAGATTATCACATTTGCAGACCATGCCTACACCATCACCACAGCAACAGCCTCATCAATATCTCCAAAAGCTTCACTGTAATGTCTTAGCTATTTTGCTCTGCAACATGCTGAGGGAAAATAACTGTATTTAACGTCCACAATTACATAATGTGTAATCAGGGAGTTAAGGGGAAAGCATAAATCGGATTGCAGCAGTAATCCCAACTAATACAGTGAGTAAACAACTTCAATTTACACAACAATAACAACTTGCATTCATGGCAAACTTTAACATGACAAAACATCCCCAATCCCTTCACAACAAATTTGACATTGAGCTGCACAAGGACATATTGGGTCAGGTGAGCAAAGTGGGTAGGTTTCAAAGAGTATCTTAAAGGTGGAAGAGAGGATAGGGGTGGGGGAACAGAGAGGTTTAGGTGAACATTCCTGAGCTTGGAGCCTAGGTATCAATGTCCCTCCAATACCTTTTCCTGCTGTGCCAACCTCCAAGGTCCCCACACAACAGCAGCTCCTAGAATTGGAAGCCAATGCCTCGACAACGCAGATCAGAGTGTGTGCAACTTCCGAGTGGCTGCGCAACTCAGAGGGAACATTACAAGACAACTGCAGGCATGTCATCCAAAGGCTTAGCTGTTAAAATCACCGATGCACATGAGGCCAGAATGAGAGGAGCGCGGATACCGTGGAGGGCTGTGGGACTGGAGGAGAAATGGAAAGGTGAGGCCATTGAGGAATCTGAATACAGGGATGAGAGTGTCATAATCAAAATGTTGCTCGACTCAGAACCAATATAAGTCAGCAAGAGCAGGGTAATGGATGAGCGAGTCAGGAGATGGAAGCAGAGTTCTGAAAAGCCTCAATTTTATGGAGGTTAGACCATGGAAAGTCATCCAGGAAAGCATTATTTTTCTATTCATTTGTTCAATGTGGGCATCACTGGTTGGCCAGCATTTATTGCTCGTCCCTAGTTGCCCCTTGAGAAGGTGGTGGTGAGCTGTCTTCTTGACCAACTGCAGTCCCCCAGCTGTGGGTTGACCCACAATGCCCTTAGGGAGGGAATTCCAGGATTTTGGCCCAGCAACAGTGAAGGAACGGTGATATATTCCCAAGTCAGGATGGCTAGTGGCTTGGAGGGGAACTTGGAAGTGGTGGTCCTCCCATGTATCTGCTGCCCTTGTCCTTCTAGATGGAAGTAGTCGTGGGTTTGGAAGGTGTTGTCTGACAATCTTTGGTGAATTTCTGCAGTGCATCTTGTAGATAGTACACACTGCTGCTACTGAGCGTCAGTGGCGGAGGGAGTGAATGCTTGTGGGTGTAGTGCCAATCAAGCGGGCTGCTTTGTCCTGGATGGTGTTCAAGCTTCTGGAGTGTTAGCTAGTTATCACTTCTACACGTGACAAAGACATTGACTGAGTTTTAGCAGATGAGCTGAGCCACGGTGCAGCTGGATGATGCTATGGAGAAGAAAATGGGGCTGTCTTCATGATGGCAAAGATTGGCGGGTAGAACTTCTTCTCAGGATCAGAGACTGTATCAAAGTTGCAGACTGCTTGGGGTTTACTCTCATGATTGCTAGGGGAGGAATGCAGCTGGGAGCTAGGGAACTGCACGTGTAGTAAAACAATTGTTTCAGTCTTCGCAACATTCAACTGACTATTTCTGCTGCTCCAGAACTAAATGTCAGCAAAGCCGTTTATTTAATTTAAAGTCAGTGGAGGGGCTCAGAGGAGGTGTTAGCGAGATAAAGCTGGTTGTTATCAGCACCGGCGTGCAGACTAGCTTTGTGGTTTTTGGACAGTGTTGCCAAGGGGGGCTGCATGTCAGTGAGAAATGGGATCGGAATCCTGACTGTGTGGGAACAGAATGCCATTGCATGTGATTCTCAGCCAGGATGGGAAGGATAAAACTGGAATCAGGGGTGTGAGCGCTGACCCAGTCAGATGATCATGGAGAGACAGTGGAGAAAGACGGTGGGTGTAACTGTGTCAAAGGCTGCAGACAGGCCATTAAAAGGCGAGGAGCATTACTTAACTTTAACCACAGTCTCTTTGATGAGACTGGAAGATGGAAATCTGTCTGTGCCATTCCAGGAAAGATGGGCACAAATTTCGGAAGCCGAAATGTTCAAGGAGCTTACACAGAAGCAGAAAAAAAAAACAGAAACTGGGAGCAAGAGGAGGCCATTCGGCCCTTCGAGTCTGTACTGTTACTCAGTACAACTATGGCTGATCCTTTGTCTCGATGCCATACTCCCACTTTTTCCCCATACCCTGGATGCCTTTAAGATCTCAAAATTTATCCATCTCTTTCTTGTACATAACCAGTGACTTGGCAGATAATTCCACAAGTTCACTACCTTCCGAGTGAAGAAACGTTCCCTCATTACAGCTCTAAATGGTCCATCCCATATCTGGACTCTGTGTACCCCAGTTCCAAGCTTCGCAATCAGGGGAAACCGTCCTCTCTGCACCCAGTCTGTCCAATCCCACCCAGAAAAGGGAGGTTGGTGATGGAGTTGCATATTGCAAGAGTGGAGGAGTCCAGGGTTGGATAGGAGCAGATTTGACAGACAGGGGGACAGATTTTGAGGACAGAGAATCATTAACAACATCCACTAAGGCCAGTTGACTGAAGGGAACAGGATGTGGAGTCCCATTCAGCAAAGTGCATTAAATAGCTTCAACTCACGCTACTGAAGTGATGAGCCAGTACAATATCATCCAGGTTAGTAGTCCATCCTGAAAGCTGGAAAAACAAATAAGAGGCTGATTATTCCTTCAAGAAAGAAAATATGCAGCTCCTCCAATAAACAGGTGGCACCAGCAACAGAAGATTCATCAATCCACCAGAGCCGAAGTATTTCCAATCCTTTTCATCCCAGATTTCTATTGAAATCACCACTTCATGTTGTGAAGCTCATAGGTATTGACGGCAGTATCAGTGGGCAATTAAGAGCTGTCCAATACTGTGAGTATGCACAGAAATGACAGGCTGTTCAACTGAAATAAATGCATCCCAACAAGGACCAATTCGACCCTCATGGCATACCTCCAAAAAGAAATACTACCAATCAGGAGTGGGCTAAACAAACCAGACACAGTCAATACATGTAACCAATGTCCCTGTAGCCTATTTGTCAGAGCTGTGTAATTAGTCTCATAGGGCTCTCGTGACACAATGGTAGTGTGGCTATCTCTGGGCCAGGAGGCCTGGGTTCCAGTCCCAACTGTTCTAGAGGCATGTCATAAAATAGGTAGATTAAAAATACTATGCAATTGGTCCCACTGCCCTTGCTTATTCCCCACGGCCATGTAAATGCCATTCTTTCAAGTACTCAGCTGAAACTATTCAGTGCTGTGCTACAATCTGAAATCCCCTGACCATCCCGTGTCAGGGTGGACTGTGCCCCTCTCACCTCGATAGTTAGTCAACACTCTGCACGCCAAAATTCACTAAGGCTCAATGTGAGGGCTCTTGAGTTGAACAGTGAAGATATTGGAAGGCAACTAATGTTGAGGGGAATCAAATCTCAGCAAAATGCGTCCGTTGTGAATCCAGTTAGGAAAAGGAGAGGAAATATTGGCAAGTAATTTCCCGTAGAACAATTAAAGGTATAGTCCTACTTACCTTCGATGCAGCCCAGTCCATCCAGCCCTTAGCACACGGGTCAATGTTGATAAGGACCAGTCCCTCAACAAGATTTTGGTGATTCAGCTGCGCACAAAAACAAGAACAGTTAATAATATCAACATCAATTCAAAACAAGATCGGACATGCTGCACTGTATCTTGTCTATCAGCTGTGGCTCAGTTAGTCATACTCATGTTTCAGAGCCAGAGGATCAAGTGTTGAAGTTGCACTCCAGTGACAAGATCCAGACAGATATTGCCAGTGCAACAGCCAGGGGAGGCTGCACTGTTGGAGTGCCATTGTTCAGATATCAACTCAGGGCTACATTTCCTTATTAGGTAGGCAAAATATCCGATTGTATGAATGCAGAGAGCAGCAGGGAGTTCTACAAAGGATCCTGTTCAATGTTTACAACTTAACCAACGTTGGGAGGACTGTGCAGCAGGTCAGGCTCACAAGGAGGAATGTGCAAGTGAGGATCAGTGTGATACAAACTTGAAAGCGTTGTGAACCACAAACAGGATGGTGTAAAACATTGAAAGAACACAGATTAGAAAGGATGCAGAAAAGATTTACGAGTGTGTTGCCAGGATTGGAGTGTTTGAGCCAAAGGGAGAGGCTGAATAGGCTGAGGCTATTTTCCCTGGAGTGTTGGAGGCTGAGGGGTAACCTTATAGAGGTTTATAAAATCATGAGGGGCATGGATAAGGTGAATAGCCAAATCTTTTCCTCAGGGTAGGGGAGTCCAAAACTAGAGGGCATAGCTTTAAGGTGAGAGGGAAAAGATATAAAAGGGACTTAAGGGGCAACTTTTCCACACAGAGGGTAATGCGTGTATACAATGAGCTGCCACAGAAAGTGGTGGAGGTTGATACAATTACAACATGTAAAAGACATCTGGATGAGTATATAAATAAGAAGAGTTTCGAGGAATATGGGCCAAATGCTGGCAAACAAGACTAGATTAATTTATGATATCTGGCCGGCTTGGACGAGTTGGCCCAAAGGGTCTGTTTCATTCTATCAGCAAGTCATAGAGTTGAAAGGACAAGTGACAGATAAAATTTAATGTAGAGAAATGTGAAGTGATTCATTTTAGTAGGAAGAGCAGAGATAGAATAGAATAGAAAGGGTACAATGCTAATGTGGGTGCAAAAGCAGAGGGACCTGAGTGTATACGTGTACAAAGCACCGAAGGTAGCAGCACTAGGTGAGACAGTATTTAATTAAGCAAATAGCACCCTGTGTTTTAGCAATAGCAGCATGGAGCAGTCTTGAGAATTAAATAACTCTGCTTAGTGAAATTTATTGGAAGGCAATTAGTGTCAGGGGAACCATATTAAGAAAGAGATCAGATTGTGAATTCTTTCAAGTCTCAAGGAGAACATATTTCTGGTCAATACCAAATTAGTGTAGAAGTTTAGCATGAGCAATTTCTTGTCTCATTCCCTTTATTATTACATTAGATGCTCCGACCTTTTGTAAAAGATTCCTTCCACTTGCCTGCTGTTTCTCTCCCTGAATTGCAACATGGAGGTTTGCTCAAATAGACTGTGGGTGGGAGAATGGGGAAACACCAATTTACCCTATCTCTGCCCCGGCCTCCTGATTAATGTGGCTACAGGGTTACAAAAAATTCACCTTTATGTTGGTAAATGGGGCTCGAACAGAGAGGAGACAATAAATGGCTCAATCTGCCTATTCAACAACAACTTGCAGGAATATAATGTCTGTCGTGTAGCAAAACCATTCCAAAGTGCTTCGCAATGTCAACACTGGGAAAAATTTCTTGTATTTTTGCAGCACTTTTTATGACTATCAGGTGTCTCAAAGTACTTTACAGCCAATGGAGTACTTCTTGAAATGTAGTTAGTCTAGTAATGTAGGAAACGTAGCAGCCAATTTGCACTCAGTAAATTCACATAGAGGCAAGATGATAATGAGCAGAGTTTTGTTTGTGATGTTGATTGAGGGATCAGTGGGGCTAGCTCCCCTTCTCTTCAAAATAATGTGGTGGGATCTTCTACGTACCCAAGAGACAAATGGGGGCCTCGGCTTAATGCCTCAAATGTAATACAGTATCTCTGACAGTGCAGGACTGGAGTCAGCTTGGACTTTTGTGGCCTGCAGTTGGACTTGAACCCAGAACCATGTGATTCAGAAGCCACAAATTTAACTACAGCTACCACAGGAGGCTGACACAAGTCAAAGGGGGAAAGATCAGGGCAGATGTGAGAAGCAAGTTTTAAGGAGAACCTTGAAAGAGGAGAAGTGGTGAAAATCCAGAGCTTAGGGACCTCTTTTTTTAAAACCAGGTGTTTCTGTTGTTATTCCTGTGAATTTTCTAGGCTGTGCATCGGGCTAACAAATCCTTGCTGCCAACCCAGATGCCAATGATTCTTACAATTAATTCTGACTATTCTTGTCCTGGAAATAATTTATTTAAACATTCAGATTCTGGAATCTTGTAAATTTCCTTTCCCTCATAGGAAGGAGAGGGTGGCACGGTGGCTCAGTGGTTAGCACTGCTACCTCACAGCGCCAAGGTACCAGGTTCGATTCTAGCCCTGGGTCTGTATCTGTGTGGAGTCTGCACATTCTCCCCGCATCTGCAGGAGCTTCCACCGGGTGCTCTGGTTTCCTCCCACAGTCCAAAGACGTGCAGGTTAGGTGGGCATGCCATGCTAAATTGCCCCATAGTGTCCAATGCTGATGAAATATCTCATAGCCGTGTCAGGGTGAAGCCATGGACTCCAGGCAAACCTCTCCTCTGGATCAAACTGATCAATGAGGATAAGGAATACGCAAGATATCAATTGAAAGGAAGATAAAAGGAGAAAATTATGATCAGGCAGTTGGTGCTTGCATGTTTTTTCAAGTTATAACATGGCGATGGACTTGAGATGTTTCAGGGGCTCACTTCAAAATGTCAGTTACTGCCCAGAACCTGGAGTCACCTAATTACAGCCAACTTGCTTATAAATTGGATCCTCTTCATGCATGTTTTACACTGGT
>NC_063350.1:11017740-11028865 GCF_021869965.1 Rhincodon typus
CCCTTCATCAGAAAAGGCTTTTCTGATGAAGGGTCTAGGCCCGAAACATCAGCCTTTCTGCTCCTATGATGCTGCTTGGCCTGCTGTGTTCATCCAGCTCTACACCTTAATAATTAATAACAGTTATTTTATTTGCTGAATATATTTGTTCATGATGTGAAACCCAGAATGTGGGAGATTTATTGAATTATGAACAGGCCATTTAGAGCTGAAGCATTTCTCCACAGAAATCTGGAACTTTCTCCCAAAAAGCTGTTGAGGGGTAAACTTTTTTTTTTTTTTTTGAAAAATGAACCTGACATGGTAGACTTCTTCCTCCAAACTCCAGTGAATACAGGCTGCTTCAGTTATATGGCTCCTTCGTAACCACGCCCTTTCTTTGCACAAACACTTGTACTGCTCGGCGTGAAGCCTCTGCATGTTGATCAGCCCATGAGAAATCTCCATCATCTGCAGTTTGGCTTGTTGTTACCACTTGCGAGAGGCCTGACTGGCTCAACAGTGAGGCAACCAAACTGCCTGATCCAAGCAAGCCTGTCCAATGGCCTAGTGATATTATTGCTAGACCATTATTCCAAAAACTCAGCTAATAGTCTGGGGACCCAGGTTCAAATCCTACCCTGGCAGATGATGGAATTTCAATAAAGAATCTGGAATTAAGGGTCTAATGCTGGCCATGAAACCGTTGTCGAATGTCGGAAAAACTCATCTGGTTCACTAATGTCCATTTATGTAAGGAAATCTGTCTTCCTTAGCTGGTCTGGTCTACACTTGACTCCAGACCCACAGCAATGTGGTTGACTTCTGGGAATTAAGAATGGGAAATAAATGTTGGCTTAGCCAATGATGTCCACATCCCATTAGTAAATTTTTTTTTAAAAAAATGGCGCTGCACTCAAAAGGTGCTACAGGATCAACGGGCCAATGGGCTGAAGAGTGACAGATGGAGTTTAATTTAGATAAGTGTGAGGTGGTGGATTTTGGAAAGGCATTATACACTTAATGATAAGGTCCTGGGGAGTGTTGCTGAACAGAGTCCTCGGAGTGCAGGTTCATAGTTCCTTGAAAGTGGAGTTGCAGGTAGACAGGATAGTGAAGAAGGTGTTTGGTATGTTTTTCTTTATTGGTCAATGCATTGAGTATAGGAGTTGGGAGGTCATGTTACGGCTGTACAGGACATTGGTTCGGTCACTTTTGGAATACTGCATTCAATTCTGGTCTCCCTGCTATAGGAAGGATGTTGTGAAACTTGAAAGGGTTCGGAAAAGATTTACAAGGAGGTTGCCAGGGTTGGAGGGCTTGAGCTATAGGAAGAGGCTGAATAGGCTGGGGCTATTTTCCCTGGAGCATCAGAGGCTGAGGGGTGACCTTTATAGAGGTTTATAAAATCATGAGGGACACGGATAGGGGGAATAGATAAGGTCTTCTCCCCAGGGTAAAGGAGTCCAAAACTAGCGGGCATAGGTTTAAGGTGAGAGGGGAAAGATATAAAGGGGACCTGAGGGGTAACTTTTTACACAGAGGGTGGTGAATGTATGGAGTGAGCTGCCAGAGGAAGTGGTGAAGGCAAGTACAATTACAACATTTAAAAGGCATCTGGATGAGTATGTGAATAGGAAGGATTTAGAGAGATATGAGACAAATGCTGACAAATGGGACTAGATTAGTTTAGGATATCTGGTTGGCATGGACAAGTTGGTCTGAAGGGTCTGTTTCTATGATGTACAGCACTATGACTCTATGACTGGGGCCATCTGAACTAACTCCACAGAGGCTGGTGTCCTGTCACCAAGTGACCCTTTGTTTACAGGTGTAAAGTCCTTGACTCTTGCATAGCCTTGTCATAGTCAGTGCCCTGAATGTCAGACACTCCTGTTTATAATCTGTCAGCCAGGACTCCCTGATTGGGGCTGTTCATCCGGTTCAGTCAGGGACCTTGTATTCTGTGATGTCCAGCTGGCTGACCTCATTACTAAATCACTAAGCCGTCTTTTGTGGTTATGTCCTTGTCCCATGCAAGCCTTTGGTGAAGGTTGCGAATTCTAAGAGATGAAGCTGTGAGCTGCTGAGTGTAGATCTTTACATGACTGAAGTGTGAACTTTGGCAGATTGTTGAGAGGCAGAGCCTCATTGATGCCAGTGGTGCTACGTTGGAAGCTGCAATGATGCTGATTGATTGAACAGGAGGATCTGATAGAGATACCTGGTACCCAACCCCTTGGGAAGGTCCTCTGCAGTGTCAAACTTACAATGCCAACTCACACTCATAGGAGTAGCAAGTGTTGAGTAGACAGCAGCACGTACCCTGGTGGGGCACAGACCATTCATCCGCTTTCCGCCCACAAGCCAGGATCTCTTGAGCCACCAATAGATGCTGACCTCTGCCTTTGTCAGTTCGGATTGCCCCTTGTTGCTATCCACTGGGAAAAGAATTCCTATAGGGGAAACCTCTAGGAAGGTATTGCTAAACTGTGGCATCACCCTTTGACAAGTTTCTGAGGGGGGAAACATTTAAAAGGAACCTAAGGGGCAACTTTTTCACGCAGAGGGTGGTGCGTGAATGGAATGAGCTGCCAGAAGGAGTGGTGGAGGCTAGTACAATCACAACATTTAAAAGGCATCTGGATGGGTATATGAATAGGAAGGGTATAGAGGGATATGGGCCAAATGGTGGCAAATGGGACTAGATTAATTTAGGATATCTGCTTGGCATGGATGAATTGGACCGAAGGGTCTGTTTCCATGCTGTGCAACTCTGACCCTATCTCCAAGAGTGGTCAAGGTGATGACCAGAGGTTGAGGTAGGATTCGCATTTCATTATTGGAAATATGAGAGTCAGCCCAGGGTGCTCAGCTGCTACTTATTATTACTAAGTGCAACTTTAACAACATTTCCACCCCCAGGGCTTATTCACTGAGTATCGTGCGTGAATAGATGGACGATTTTCAGTACAGTCTGCTGACTCGGCTATACTGCAAACTGCAAGAGCAACACTAATCTAACGCTGAAGGTTGTATTACTACCTTGCAATGCACAATTGAAGCCAGCTATTATTTATAAGCTCCGAGTACCCCCCTCATGGGATGGTCCAGGAGTGTGCTGTCTGTTGACCCTCATGTTCCAGCTGCAGCCTTTAAATGGGAGCATCTGTCAAGGTGGTGCAGCAGACCTACTGAAACAATGGACCATGTGAGTGAGTTGATGCAAAAATCATAGAATCCCATAAATTTACAGCAGGCCATTTGGCCCTCCTGTCTGTGTTGGCTGGCAAGGTACCATCCAGCCTAATCCCATAATCCAGGACTTGGTCCCAACCAGCATTTGGTTGCTGTCCTTATTGCTCTTGAACTGAGTGGCTTGCCAGGCCACTTCAGAGGGCAGTTCCATATTGCTGTTGGTGTGGGGGCAAATGTAAGTAAGGATAACTGAAGTCTATCTAGATTGTCAAAGGACGTTCATGAACCATTAAAACAATTGTTACGATCATCATTAGACTCGCTTTTAATTCAAGTCCTACCATCTGCCATGGTGAGATTCAAACACGTTTCTCCAGGACATTAGTTTGGGATTCTGGATTACTATTCTAACAACAGTAACACAACGCCAAGCCTCTCCCTGCGTTTGATTTGTTCAAGTGCATATCCAAGTTTTGAGAAAGGATCACTGGACCCAAAATGTTAACTCAGCCGGTCTGGCAGTATCTCTAGAGAGAAAGCAGAGTTTTTTCCAGCAATTTCTGTTTTCATTTCCATGTTTTTTTTTCCTAAGAGTTTTGAGGGTTTCTACCTCTGACACACTTTTTTCAGGCAGTGAGTTCCAGGTGTCCCGTTCTTTGGGGAAACAACTGTATCCTTTGAATTCTCCTCCAGATGTCCTAAATCCATAGACCTTGGTTATGGAGCACTCAACTAAGGGAATTAGGGCCTTTCTATACTCTTTATATAGACCCCTCATAAACTTTTATGTTTCAGTGAGATTTCCCCGCAGACTTTTTTCCATTCACTCGTGGGACATCAGGTGGCACTGGCTGGACCAGCACTTATAACCTGCTGCTGTTCCAAAGAAAACAGTCCTGGTGTATCCAGTGTTTCATTCTTCTCTTCTCCAGACAGCATCCTCGTTTTCTTTCTTGTAAAGAAAGAAGTATCCCTATAAGAGGAATTCTGGTCAGTGTGTGAACATCTCTGTTGGTCTTTCATGGGTAGATGGATGAAACAGCTAGAATGGAATCTTCAACTTTATGGAGTTGTACCTTCTTTTGCCAGGCTGTGTGTGAGAGAGAGAAGGAGCATCAGGTGAGTAGTAGTTTTCACTGCACATGTGTGGATCCACTTTACCAGGTGTCCAACCATAATCATTCCTGCTGCATGGCAACCAAGTAGAAGATTTCATTTGAATTTATTCATTCGTGGAATGTGGGCTTTGCTGGCTGGGCCAACAATTATTGCCCATCCCGAACTGCCCTTGAGCAGATGGTGGGGAGCCTGCTGAAGTCTGGCAAGTGTCGGTATGCCCCCAGTGCTGTTAGGGAAGAAGTTCCAGGAGTTTGGCGCAGTGACACTGAAGGAACTATAATCATTGTTCCAAGGCAGGGTGGTGTGTGACTTGGAGGCTGTTCCCATGCATCTACTGCCCTTGTCATTCTAGGTGGTGGAGGTCACAGGTTTGGAAAATGCTGTCAAAGGAGCCTTGGTGAATTGCCTTTTGTAGATGGTGCATCCTGCTGCTACTGTGCACCAGAGGTGGAAGGAGTAAATGTTGAAGGTGGTGGAAGGGGTGCCAGTCGAATGGGCTGCTCTTTCCCAGATGATGCTTGAGTGTTGAAACTGCACTAATCCAGGAACATGTGGAGATTCCTCACCTTCCTGACTTCCACTTTTGTGGATAGTTGGCAGGCTCTGGGGGAGTCAGGGCGTAACTCACAAATAACCATAATTTACAACCAGTTAGAAAGATGAATCATCAAGGACTGAGCATTTCTCTGGTTTATTTTAGTGTTTTACACAGTTTGTAATGTTTACAGAGGGAGTTTTTAAAAAAATATAATTCTGCCTTGCCTCAGTGGATTGGTGTCTCTGCCAGGTTTGGTGGGGGTGGGGAGATCTTACGATATCTCGAGGCTCACATGTTGTGCCTGGAGTTAATCCAAATGAACACATGTTCAGAGTGCTGGTCACTAGATACTTGTTATTGATGGAAGAAACCCTCCTGGTGCAAGGAACAACTATTAACCCATTGTGTGAACTAGGAGCTGTGAAAAATTATGAAAATAATGGAAAAGAAAATTTAGAACAGTTCTGTGGAGCTAGGAAAACTAAATAAATAAATGAAACTTGCATTTTAAGCTATTACCTCAAACCCATTCATATTGTAGTCTGATTTACAGTAAGAGGATATCTGTGCCAGGTATTTGGTAGAGCTAGCCAATTAATTCAGGGCCCTGTAACTTTGTTTACACTTGATGCATTTAACCCAATTCTTTGAAACCATCAGTTACTTTGTATTTGCCACCCTTATCAGGCAGTGCATTTTAGATTACGACAACTTGCTGTTTTGTTTTTAAGGAAAATACTTCTGTGTGATGCCCCTCTTATTCTTTTGTCCTTTTTTATTAATTGCCTTAAAACAGTGAACTTTGGCCATTGATGCTTCTGTGATTGGAAATTGGTGTTCCCTGTAAACTGCACCTGAGTGCACAATGTGGCCCCTAAAGCTGCCCCTGTACATGGCTACATTTAAATTTAAAAAAAGGCCTGTGTACATAGTGAAGCAAATTAGCTAGATGCTTCAAAGAAAACAGAGAATTTGTTGCTGAACACACTTTCTATATATAACCTCTATCAAACTTATGGAAGTGTTCAAAGTCATTAATTTCATTTCCAAGCCTTCCTCTTCAAAGGAGAATGCTTGGGTATAAATAAATATATCTAGTCACAAACACATCCTGTTCAATCTATGGGTATTTTTAGTTGACTTGTTCAGACATGTTACAACACGTGTGGGGCAGGGGGACTCGAACCCAGGCCTTCTGCCCTAGAGTTAGGGACATTATCACTCTGCCACAGAAGTCCTAAACCCTACTGATTAGAGTCATACAGCATGGAAACAGACCCTTCAGTCCAACTTGTCCATACTGACCAGATATCCTACACTGATCTAGTTCACATGGTATTCCCAGGCAGTGTCCTATTTAATTACTAACCAGGTCTGAGTCTGTGTAGCTTATGAAATTGGACAAGATCGGGTGTTTACAAGTTGGAATGGCTGTAAGTAATGTCATGTTTATACCTTAATATCCTGATCTTTCAATCCCCTCTAAAACAGGAGAGACTTATCTCCACATACATTCAGTCTTTGACTGACAAGCTGAACAGTGAACAGAGTGAAATCTGACCTGACATTCCAATGCATTAGTGAGGGTGTGTTGCACTGTCAGAGGTGCCAGCTTTCAGAAGAGACCTTCAACCAAGGCGCCACCTGCCTACTCCAGTGGGTTTGAGAGATCCTGTGACACTATTCTGAAGAAAAGCAAGAAGAAAAGTCAACAACCTGAAACATTAACTCATTCCTCTTTCCCCAGATGCTGCCAGACCTGCTCTGTACTTCCAATGTTCTGTGTTTTATAACAAGGAGGTCTCTCTTGTCAATATTTGTGTTTTGATCAATGTTAGAGATTAGGTGATTTATTTATCGCATTACTGTTTACAGAAGTTTGCTACATGCACATTGTCGTGTAGGAAAGAGAAGCCAATATGACAACACTTCAGAAGTACACTCACTGTAAAGCGAGTACTTTCTGATAATCTGCAGTCAACAGGTGCTGTATAAGCGTAAATTTTGGTAGGGGAGATGTTGCTGACTTCTAGTTTCTAGATTAGGCTGTGGAAATGTTCTTGCTGGAGTGCTGTGTGGCTGAAGAACAGCATGTTCACCAAATCCATGTCTTTGTAAAATACCATACTTTGCAGCACAGCAAACAAATTGGAGAATTATGCGATGGAAAAAACTGGCAACTTGCAACAATGAAATGTCTTAGGGATCTATGGAGTGGAGGTACATTCCTCTGACCCTCTGCATTGCCAGGAAAATTAAGATTTTAATATTTGTTCTCTCATTTTGCTGCATTTTTGTGAACCAACTTTTATGCATATATAGGCCAATCTTATTTTTAAAAAGCAAACAGATACTGGCTTTTACCATAAAACTGTAAAAGAGGGAATTGCCAATGCAATGCTAAATCTAGAAATACACCAGCTGAATTACGAAGCATTAGTCTTAGATTGTCCTGTCCTCCTGGAGAGAGTTTGGAGGTAAAGAGAGAAGGTGCAGCACAGACTCCCTGGGAATACTGCTTTAATTTGAGGAAATATGGGAAGGAACATGGAGCTAATTTTATTATAACAGAGGAGACTACTGGATGATTTGAGAGAGAAGTTTGAAAATAAGAAGGCATCAGACGTGGTTGCGCTGGCTGGGGACATAAAATGGACATTAAAAGGTTGAATTTAAAAGAATTGAGGCGAGAACCAGAGGAAACCATTTTGTGTAGACCCATCACGAATAAATTATGAAAGTATGATAGGGACATGGGCTTAGAATCCATGAGGATAAATGCAACAAACTGATTATACAGGATGACTGGTTTCTATTTTACGATTCTTGCAGGATTTTGAGTCAATATGCAGCAACAAGGTATTGCTAACATCTTAATTCATGTTATCCAACATTGTATTCTGATCTCATTAAATTGACCAGTTTATTTCTAAATTGGATTGTTATTGTACTATGAAAAGGATTAGTATTCAAACTATACATAGATATGCAATTCTTATATTTTGACTTGCCAACAAAAAAAAAGAAAAATCATTTTCCCTGTCTTGGATTAAAATACTTTCATGCTAATAAGCTTTTTAAAAATTACAGTGTAAACTTCTGTGACTAAAAGAGTTTTGTTTGCTCGTTAACAAAGTTGTGAAATGAGAAAAGCCTTCAGTGTTTGATAATTGGCTTGATCTCACTTCAAATTGCTTCTTGGGTGCTATCACCCCCATTCTCAACCCCATTCTCCCACTTTCTCCCCGTAACTCTTGATCCTCTTGACAATCAAAAACCTATCTATCTCTGTCTTAAATATACTCAACGACCTGGTCTCCACATCCTTCTGTGGCAGTGAATTCTGGCTGAAGAAGTTTCTCCTTATCTCCATTCTAAGAAGTCTTCCCTTTACTCTAAGGCTGTGCCCTCAGGTCCTAGTCTCTCCTACCAATGGAAACATCTTCCCAACATCCACTCTGTCCAGGCCATTCGGTATCCTGTAAGTTTCAATTAGATCCCCCTCCCCGTCATCCTTCTAAACTACATCAAGCATAGACCCAGAGTCCTTGAACGTTTCTCATGTTAAGCTTTTCATTCCTGGGACCATTCTCGTGAACCTGCCCCAGGGCCAGTACATCTTTCCTGAGATATGGGGCCCAAAACTGTGCACAATACTCCAAATATAGCTTGAGCAGAGCCTTATAGAGTCCCAGAAGTACATCTCTGCTTTTATATTCAAGTCCTCTGAAAACAAATGCCAAAGTTGCATTTGCCTTCCAAGCTACTGACTCAATCTGCAGGTTTACATTGAGAGCATCCTGGACTAGAACTCCCAAGTCTCTTTGCACTTCAGACTTCTGAATTTTCTCTCCATTTACAAAATAGTCTATGCTTCTATTCTTCTTACCAAAGTGCATGGACTCCCGCTTTCCCACGTTGTACTCCATCTGCCACTTCTTTGCCCACTTTCCTAACCTGTCCAAATCCTTCTGCAGCCTCCCTGCTCCCTCAATACCACCTGTCCCTTTACCTTTTTTTTTCTTTATTCATTCATGGGATGAGGGCGTCGCTGGCTAGGCAGCATTTATTGCCCATCCCTAATTGCCCAGAGGGCAGTTAAGAGTCAACCACATTGCTGTAGGTTCGGAGTCACATGTAGGCCAGACCAGGTAAGGATGGCAGTTTCCCTCCCTAAAGGACATTAGTGAACCAGATGGGTTTTTCTGACAATCGACAATGGATTCATGGTCGTCATAGATTGTTAATTCCAGATATTTTATTAAATTCAAATTCCACCATCTGCCCCAGGACATTACCTGGGTCACTGGATGAACAGTCCAGCGATAATATCACTAGGCTATCGCCTCCCCTTATCTTTGTATCATCTGCAAACTTAGCAAGAATGTCCTCAGTTCCTTCATCTATATCATTAATTTATAAAATGAAAAGTTGCAGACCCAACACTGACCCTTGTGGAACACCACTTGTCACCGGCTGCCATCCTGAGAAAGACCCCTTTATCCCCACTCTCTGCTTTCTGCTAAACAGGCAATCTTCTATCCATGCTAGTACCTTGCCTCTAACGCCATGGGCCCTTATCTTACTCAGTATATTTAACATTGTATTAAATGAAAAATCTACGCTTTACAGGTATTTACTGTCATGACTTGCGTCTTAAGAGAGGAGCTGCTTTCTTCAAAATTCCCATTTGTTTTGCACATCAATGATACATTGTAATCAGAATGGGATATGGTGTCAGACAGACACGAATAAAGATATTTGTGATCATTAAATAGCTGAATGATCTTGGCTAAAAGTAAAACTTTGAATTGCTGTGCATGTCATTAAATATTTATGCTCAAGTGTTGCAAAATGGACAAAATAAAGTGTGGCATCTGTAATCTGGGAAGTTGTGGCTTGTCTTCAGTCAAGGGCAGTGCTTTTAAAATTACAAAAGCAAAATCCTAAAGATGCCAAATGATTTTTAATTGAACAGTAGATAATCTGTCATGATGCTTTGCTAGTAGAAATTGGACTGCATGGCAGTTGATTACAATCAAGGTTCTCTGGAAAGCTCTGCAATAATTATTTAAGTGGTCTACATTGTAATTTTAAGGTTTGAAAATTGTATCAGATTTTTTTGAGAGCTATTGTTCTTGCATTTAATGAAAAATAATCATTAAAGATTTTTGAGTTTTTAATTTGTTCATTCAACAATGTTTTACTTTGTTAGTCGAGGGTTATGAGGAAAAGGCAAGAAAGTGGAGTTGAAGATTGAGATCAGCCACGATCTCGTTGAATGAATAGCAGAGCAGACTCGATGGGCTGAATGGCCTACTTCTGATCCTACAGCTTATCTTTTTCGTTTACGTTGTCTAGCATATATTTTGTGATGTGGAGGTGCCCAGGTTGGACTGGGGTGGACAAAGTCAGAAGTTACACGATACCAGGTTATGGTCCAATAGGTTTATTTGAAATCATAAGCTTTTGGAGTGTTGCCCCTTCGTCAGGTGAAGTGAGAGAGGGGCACACAGACACAGAATTTATGGGCAGAGAGATCAAAAGACCATACAAATGGTGTGAATGCTCATGGTATAAAGGTGAGACTGTGCAGGCGCTATGACAACGGATGAATGGACACAGCACAATAATCGCCAGACAGGAATGTTTCCTCCCAGTCGGGGAACACTTCAGCAGTCACAGACATTCAGCCTCTGATCTTCAGGTAAGTATCCTCCGAGGCAGACTTCAGGAATGCAGAGTGGCTGAGTAGGGAAACTGGTAACCAAGTTCCGTACCCGTGAGGACGGTTTCAACCATGATCTTGGGTTCATGTCACGCTACGTGTGACCCCATCACACTGTTCTGTATCTGTAAAATCTCCCTAACTGTCCTGTTCTGTCACCATCACCTGGATAAATTGTTATGATCTCTCTTTACCTTAATTAGTTTGTACAGTCCTCGATTACTTATGACTTTGGTTAGACCTTCGGCATGTGATTCTTATCTATCGTGTTATTCCACTCATTTAGTTTGTCTCCTGCACCACCCTATGTTTAACTTTTTGTAATTATCTCTTTATCTTATTCATTTGGATTATAGTTCATCCTCTTGCTTGTTATTCAGCTGTTGACACTTTACTCACACCATCTAACACTTTGGATCACCTGCAGGGACTTATTATGTGGCACTCCACTTACACCATTTCTAAGGTGGAGAGATAGTAGGAACTGCAGATGCTGGAGAATCTGAGATAACAAGGTGTAGAGCTGGATGAACACAGCAGGCCAAGCAGCATCATAGGAGCAG
>NC_063350.1:11029365-11029650 GCF_021869965.1 Rhincodon typus
CTTTTAAAACATAAGTTCATTTGGAATTAATTGGACTGAGAGAAAGGTATCCTTAAGGGAAGGGATCCTTTTAAAATCAACCATGTTGCAAATGAATGACAGAGTGGGTGAATAATGAAGGCAGCCAGTTCATTCGTAAGCACCAGAGAGCTTAAGGATTTGGGGTATTTCATTTGGAATTGTAACAAATTAGGGAATCTCACCTGTAGTCTTGGCATAGCAAACTATATCTCCTTGTCTTACCATCTGTGAATCCCTCACTATCAATACCTTAGGGATTAACAT
>NC_063350.1:11049650-11103636 GCF_021869965.1 Rhincodon typus
GCTGTGTTCATCCAGCTCTACACCTTGTTATCTCAGATTTTCCAGCATCTGCAGTTCCTACTATCTATGTGATAACCACGCCTGGTGTGGGGTAGGGGGCTAGGTCTTGGGAGAGTTTAGGTCCTAAAATTATTGAACTTGATCATGAGTCCACAGGGCTGCAAGGTCCCCAAGTGGAAAATGAGGTGTTGTTCTTCCAGCTTGTGCTGAGGTTCGCTGGAACACTGCAGCAAGCTTGAGCCAGAGATGTTGGCCAGGGAATAGGGTGGTGTGTTAAGGTGGCAGGCAACTGGAAGCTCAGAGTCACTTTTTGTGGGCAGAACGTAGATGTTCTACGAAGCGGTTGCTAAGTCTATGCTTTGTTTCCCCAATGTAGAGGAGACCACATTGTGAGCAGTGAATGCAGTAGACTAGACTGTGTGAAGTGCAGGTAAAGTGTTGCTTCACCTGGAAGGTATGTTTGGGCCCGTGGATACTGGGGAGGGAGGAGGTAAATGGGCAGGAGTTGCATCTTCGGCTGCAGGGGAAGGTGCCGTAGGTATGTGGGTGACTTTCACCTGGTCTGTCTCTGACTCCTCCCTTCACTTCCTCGACATCTGTTTCCATTTCTGGGGATAGACTGGTTGCTCATATCCACTATAAACCCACCGACTTCCACAGCTACCTGGACTATAGATCCTTGCATCCTACTTCCTGCAAAGACTCCATTCCATTCTCTCAGTTCCTCCGTCTCCGTTGTGTATGTTCAGATGAGGCCAACTTCAACAAACGTCCACCTTCTTCCTCAACCGAGGATTCCCCAGTACCTTTCTCGACAGGGTCCTCGACCGGGTCTGACCTATCTCCTGCACTGCTACCCTTACCCCCTCTCTTCCCTCCCACAACAGTAATAGGGTTTCCCTTGTCCTTATCTACCGTCCCACCAGCATCCACATCCAGGGGATCATCAGAAGCCATTTCCGCCACCTTGAGTGAGATGCCACCACCAGACACATATTCCCCTCCCCTCCCTTGTCCGCCTTCTGCAGGGACTGTTCTGTCCAGAACACGCCGGTCTATTCTTCCTTCACTTCCAACTTACCCCCCTCTCCCACAACCCCATGGCACCTTCCCCTGCAACTGCTGAAGGTGTAACACCTGCCCATTTACCTCCTCCCTCCCCAGTATCCAAGGGCCCAAACATACCTTCCAGGTGAAGCAGCACTTTACTTGCACTTCTCACAATCTCATCTACAGTGTGCTGAGGGAGAGAGCTGCAGGATTTTGACCCAGTGACACTGAAGGAACGGCGATATATTTACAAGTCAGGATGGTGAACGGCTTGGAGGGGAACTTGCAAGTAGTGGTGGCTCCCACCACATTTGGGAAGAAATTGCGAAAACACTTGAAACTGAAATAGTTGCAGGGATATGGGGGAAAAGTTAGCACAGACTTGATGAGCTGAATGGCCACCTCCTGTGCTGTAATATTCCATTAAATTTTTCCCCAATGTTGTGTGCATACAGCTTAGCATAGCAGTCAGAACTAGTTGCTATTTACTTATTTGATAGATAATTCAGATTGACAGCAACTGTAAAGTCTACTATGCTCCTGCGCTAATGTTCTTTTTACATTTTATACAAAGAAGTTTGGCAAATGCAGTTTATGCTGCGGTCTGATAGTGTTATCCCACTGCCTGTTGAAGTCCCAGGATGAGCATGAGGTAATTTCACAAACCCATTTACTGAAGTGAAATTGAAAAGGTTCCATCTTCTTTTGTAACAAGGTGTCGTTTCGGGCCTAGACCCTTCTTCAGAAAATATTTTTTCTGAAGAAGGGTCTAGGCCCGAAACGTCAGCCTTCCTGCTCCTCTGATGCTGCTTGGCCTGCTGTGTTCATCCAGCTCTACGCCTTATTATCTCAGATTCTCCAGCATCTGCAGTTCCTACTATCTCTGAAACAATTTTAACCCCATCTTCTATTGTTACTAGTTAACCCTTTCAAGTGAATATAAAATATCCCGTGACACAATTGTGAAGAAAGAAAAGGGAGTTCTCCTGGTTGCTATTAATGCCTCAACCAGTATCACTAAACATGGATTGTTTGGCCTTCATCATATTGGTATTGTGGGAGCTTGCTGTGCACAAATTAAGTTTTATGTGTCTCCTTTAATACCCTAGTAATTATACTTCTTTTTACAAAGTAGTTTACCTTGAAGTTGTGAAACGCACCTTACAAATACCAGCTCCATGTTTTCTGCTTGATCCCTTGCACACCACATCGCAATCTCTACATTAAAATGATAGTTACCTCACCCATCTCAAAGGCAGATTTTCAGGCAAGTACATCAAATTTCCCATGGTGTATGTTCACAGTGTTTGAGAACACATATTTGACTAAGATTTTAAAGCTGTACTGCCAGAGGTATCTGTCCTCGAGTAAGCTTTGAGCTGTTTAATATGCATCATGGGAAATGGAAGAGGCCATTCATCCTTTGAACCTGTTCCCTCATTCATTGAGATCATTGGCTGATCTGTGATCATCCTAAAGGAACTTTATGGAGTAGGTAGATAGCAAAGGTCCATGGCACTATTAGAAGAGGATAATAGGGTTCTCCTTGTTCCATGGTCAACAGTTTCTCACTTTTATAACCAAACACCAGAAGCAGCTGCTTATTTCTCCTGCTTTTCTTTTTGAGATCTTGCTATGCACAGAAATAATGTCTGCCAGCATAATATTTATTTTATTTTCAAAGTAATTCATTGTGACATTTCTGACTGATGTGGTGAAGTGCTACAGCAAATACTGCTGGAAAGAGAGACTGGCTGTCGAGCCTTTGGGCCTTGCATTCGTCAGGACAAATGCAACAACACCAAATTACAAACGCTCCCAGCAATTTATACTGCAGGAGCAAAGGGGTAGGGGGGAGTGCTGATTATTGCCAAGTTGACTCTGATTGGCCAAGCTGTTGCCGTGGCAATATTAATGGGGAATTATCGGCTCTCCAAGCCCTTGACTCCATGTCACTCTTTTCAGCAATGTTCAGTTTCTGACCTACCTGACAACTGTTTATAAAGAAAAATGTAAACCTCTTAATCTTGCAGTCTCACTTATTGGCTTGTCTTGCATATCTTTCATTGCTCACCTTTTAGAAGTGGCTGATGTTGAATGGAAAAGGACCAGGATTCAGTGAGGACTGATGGACAATAATGCTGTCCCCCCGATCCCTGGTAACCTTATGTCACTTTTCCAACTGACTTTCCCCATATTATTATTTTGTTCACAGAAAAATAAACTCTTGAACAGAAATGGCAATATTACACACACACGTTTTCAGAAATAAATATTTAACAACAATAAACATCTGCAGTCTTGGGCTTTAGCAACATCTAATGATCCTGAATATAATTTTTCTTTGTTTTTCTACCAGTGACCACATCTAGTGATTGTCATCTGCTATCTTACAAACTGCCAATATTTATTTATCTTTCGACATCACGGATTCTCTGATCATTATTACATTGTTGCATATGAACAAATGAAATGAAAATGAATGAATGCACAAATGAAAAAGTACAGCACAGGAACAGGCCCTTTGGCCCTCCAAGCCTGTGCCAACCATCATGCCCTAATTAATCTAAAAATAAGCCTGTCATTTTTTGATCCGTATCCCTCTATTCCCTCCTATTCATGTACCCATCTGGGTGTCTCTTAATGTCTTCAATGTGCCTGCTTCCACCACCTCTTTCTGGTAGTGCATTCCAGGCTGTTACCACTCTCTGCGTGAAAAACATCCCTTGCATATCCCCCTTAAACTTACCCTCTCTAACCTTGAACCTGTGCCCCCCTTGTAATTGAAACTTCAACCCTGGGAAAAAGCCTCTGACTATCCACCTGTATCCACCATCTGGGAGTTGGCTGTGTGTAAATTAATTTGTAGCAAAACTGGTGTTGGGATAAAAGACTATTTGGTGTGTTTTGTGATGAAGCTTCCAGAAATACGTCCAAGCAGAGTTAAGAACTCTACATGGATTCCTTAAATTCAACAGCAGGGGAGAACTCCAGTAGGCTTGTTGGATTGAGGTCCAGGCCCTTGCTGTGAAAGAAAAGTTTATTTCTGGATCATTTTTTGTATCCTCCAACCTCAAACTGACTTTGCCAGCATTTACCTATTCACCAATAGAAGCAAAATACTGCAGATGCTGGAAATCTGAAATGGAAGCAGAAGATACTGGGGAAACTCAACATCTGCAGCAAGAGAAAAGTTAACATAATCCTGTTCTTCACAACGTGGTGTCCTCTACATTGAGGAGATGAGGTGCAGAGTGGACAGCCACTTTGTGGAACACCAACATTTGGCCTGTAAAGATGACCCTGGTCTTCCACTTGCCTGCCACTTCAACGCACCACCATGTTCCCTGGCCAATGTTGCTGTCTTGGATTCGCTGCAGTGCTCCAGTGAGACTCCGAGCAAGTTGAAAGAACAGCATCTCATTTTCCACCTGGGGACTCTGCAGCCTTCGGGACTCAAATCAAGTTCAACAATTTTAGGGTCTGAACACCTTGTTTCACGTCCTTTAACCAGCCCCACCCTCCACACCAGGCCCTATCATGATACGGGCTGCTTTCAGCACAGCCAACCCATTTTCACTTCCTCACCGACTCCATTATTAACTTTTCTCCTTCCCTGGCATGCTATTATCCACACCTTTGCCTGTCTAACTGTATTTGTCTGTCTTTCTCTCTCTCTCTGGGCTTCATGTCCATCAATCCACTTACTCCTTTCCCCAACGCCCAGTCTTCACCACATATACTACCTTTTCCTAGCTACTAAGAAGGGTCACTGGACTCAACTTTCCTGCTCCTCCGATACTGCCTGGCCTGCTGTGTTCCTCCAGCTCCACACTGTGTTATCTCTGACTCCAGCATTTGCAGATGTTGCTATCAATGTTAACTCTGTTTTCTCTCTACAGATGCTGCCAGACCTGCTGACTCTCCCCAGCAACTTCTGTTTGACAATTTTCTTTTTGGAATGGATCACTTAGATTATTAACTGTTGCTTCTCCCCATTTTCCACCCCACCCCCCCCAAACCTCCACGCAGGCGCAGGCTCCAGCTGAACCCAAATCAAGCCTTCTTCTTGCTGGTCAACCAACGGAGCATGGTCAGTGTCTCGACCTCGATCTCGGAGATCTACGAGCAGGAGAAGGATGAAGATGGCTTCCTCTACATGGTTTACGCCTCTCAGGAAACCTTTGGCTGCTGAACTCAGCAGCACCATCACTACATTGAGGATCCCTGCACTTCGTTAACTGGTCAAGGCTAGAGAGAAGAGAGAATTTCACTGTGTTTTTAAAAAACAAAACAACAAAAAAAAACCCAAACCACCAGGATTTCTATCCTGCATTCTGTCACTCTCACACGTACTATGAACGCATGGTGTACCGGGGTCATGTAAAACATTGAACAATAGCCTTCTCTCACTTGTAACTATATGATTGGCAATTGTTTATTTGCTAGTTATTGGTCTTTTATCCCTTGTGTTTTTATTTTCATTTTGTAATTAAAAAAAATGTGATTAATGCATGGTCCACCTACCGAAGCAATGAGGAGTTTCAAGGCCTTAGGATGACTGGTACTGAATGATGAGATGGCCTTGTATGGAGAGGGTGAGATATATATTATAATCTATATATATATAAAATCTATATATATATATAAAAAAAATGTACCAATGACTTTAAAAGTGATTTTAAGTGCATATCGAATTTCGGTGCTACAAGTCAATAAGTAGGGAGGGGAGAGGACTGGGGATGGGGGGATTTGGAGAAGTGGGAGGAGGAAAGCAATCTAGAACTGTATAATGCTCTTTCCTGGTTTTCATGATCAGCTGTAGTAGGTAGAATTTGCTTTTAATGCACTTTAT
This sequence comes from Rhincodon typus, assembly GCF_021869965.1. Classification (NCBI taxonomy): domain Eukaryota; kingdom Metazoa; phylum Chordata; class Chondrichthyes; order Orectolobiformes; family Rhincodontidae; genus Rhincodon; species Rhincodon typus. The sequence continues at coordinate 11,055,556 of NC_063350.1, forward strand.
AAACAGCACGGGTGTTTAGGAAAACCTTAGTACTGTCACATTGTAGCATATTCAGAGGTAGAATTTTAATGTAGGTGGTCAGATCCTGTTTTCTGTGACTCTGTTATAATTCTTTATGTGTGCGTGTTGCTTTCTGATTACGTTGGCTATTATTTTATTTTTGGTCATCAGTTCTGTGTAGTTATGACACCTGTTTAATGTGTGATAAAAAGGGAATGGCATTCACGGAAATTCTCATAATTGTTGATTTTTTATTTCTTCTTTTGAACAAAACTTGCATAATTTACAAAAAAAAAGGTCCAATACAAAAGTTATGATTTAAATGGGCCCATGTCTCCTTAATGCATTTTGTACTTTGAACATTTGGTTTGTCTTTGATTTGTAAAACCCAGACCAGCCTGTTGAGAGTGGGGTTCCCAAATGGAGTGTGTGCCTGAACCGTACCATCCAGTGCATATCTGGCTTTGATCTTTGATCTCAGCTCAGTTCGATGATCTGTGCTAGGGTGGGGAATGTTGGTTACATTTAGATTAGGAGGAGGTATTACATTGTCTTCGTTACTATCTGCTGACCCCTACTGCACTAACTCAGGAGTAGATGGAGACAGTCATAGGCGCTTTGAGTATTTAATATTGAGCTTCCTTCGTGAAGAGTAGATCTTCAAACAAGATGGAGATTAAGAGCAATTCACTTCCACAGAAAAGGAAGGGTCTTCCAAAGGGGAGTAGATGGCTAGGAAGATGGAGAACGAAGAAAGTATTAAAATAAAAGGAAAACCCACTTCACATAATAGCATTTATGTACAATTCCAACCCACCCCCCCCTGGTTTTTTTACTAGGAGAGTGACCCAGTGCTCCTGGATATTTATCGCTGGAAATCAAGCCGAGATCCGTTTGAGCTACAAATTCTCTTTGATCCAGAAATGGCTAGAATTGACTTTTGAGTCTTACTGCATCCATTTTAATTACTTTTTTTTGGGGTTATGCACACCTAGTGTCTTATGGTAAACTTATTCCATTAGTTAATTTGCCTCATTTGTAATTTCACCAGTGAAAGATTTTGCCAGCTTGCATGATAGGATAGACCTCAGAATTTCTCTTTCAAAGAAAAGAAACTCAAATCCATAATCTTTCCAAATATTTTAAAATTCTCGATTCCTGGAATTATCTTTTTATTACTCGCCTGCATGTCCTGTCCAGATTGAAACTCGGTTCTGGAAATAGTGTTATGCTTGTAGGTAGAACAGAGAAGCACTTGGTAAGCTTTTAAGAAGCTGCTTTATCAGACAGTGTGTTGTTTTGTTGAAAGATTCTAGATTCTACTATCCCACTCATCCTTTATTTGCTCCTTACAAAAAACTGTGTGGTTGCCAATTCAAGCTGATCAATTTAAGGATCAGGGATGTTGGAAAGATCATTATTGCAACATTTTTGGTAAATCCTCTAGCTTATGAGGTTCTGCAAGGCATACACACTTCTGTGTTTTGCTGTCTTTTTGTTTAGTATTTTGCCTTATAGCCTATGAATCCTGAAATAAAAAGAAATACTGAAAAACATAAAGCAAGTTTGCAGTGACAAGGGAGAAAAATATACAGTTAATGGGCAGAGTTTCCCCAGTCAAATGGAGACAGTTTTCAGAAAACTCAGGGTTAGAGACTCCTAGAAAACCACATCGGGTCGGATGCAAATGACATCCTGCCCTTTACTAGTTTTCCCTTTGGAGGGTTCCAGGTCCTGTGGGTCTAATAGGAAATACTTCTCAGTGATCAAAAGGGCAAAGAGGGAGCATATTAACCATGAAATCCTGTTTCCTCAATAGTGCATGGTTTCCAAATTGTCTCTGCAGGTCATCAACATCACTGATGCATGTACATAAGTTTTTTTTTAGTGAATCAGTGAAACTGGAAAGACCCTGCTTAATTACAATGAAGAGCTCTAGCCATGGCCAGTGAGAATACTGCTGTTCAAAGTAATTTTTTCCCCCCAGAGAGTGCCTTCACTTCCTACGTGATTGTCAATCTCTTCGAAGACCCTTCATCTAGCATTTCACTCAACTTCACCAGTTGTGCTGTTGCATTTCCCAGCTCCACTGAGGGACAAGAGCAGAAGGTCACAGAAAACCAGTAGGAGCATAGGAATCAAACAAAGGAATAGAATATTCAACTTCTCCAGACTGTTCTGCCATTCAATAAGTCCATGGCTGATTTGATTGCAATCTCAAAATTATATCCACCTACCCTTGATCGTTCACCCCTTGTTTCACAAGAATCTATCCACCTCAGTCTTTAAAATATTCAACAGCTTTGCTTCCACTACCGCCAAAAGGTCTTCCAAAGACATGACCTTATTAAACAGTGACCTCTAGTTCTAGATTCGCCCATTAGAGGAAACATCTCGTCCGCAGCTACTCTGACAAGACCCTCAAGGATTTTATATATTTCAATCAAGTTCTGTCTTTCTGTTCTGAACTCCAGCAGATTCAAACGAAGCCTGACGAACCTTTCCTCATAAGACAACTGCTCATTCCAGGTATTAGTCTAGTAAGCCTCTGAACTATATCCAATGTATTTATAGCCTTCCTTAAATAAGGTGACCAATACTGTGCCTGGTACTCCAGACATGTTCTTACCAGTGTCCTGTGTAATGGAAACATAAGATCCCTATTTTACTGTTTGGTTCCCCTCATGATGTACTATACCATTCCATTAGCTTTCCTGGTTATTTCCTGCACCTACGTACTAATCTTTTGAGATTCATGCACGAGAACATCCAGATCCCTTACCAAGGACTTGGGACTTGTCATATGCCGAGAGGTTGAGGACTCTGGGTCTGTATTCTGAGCTTAGGAGGATGAGAGGGGATTTTACTGAAACTTACAGAATACTAACAGACCTGGATAGAGTGCTCATTACAGGTATTAGCCTAGTAAACCTTCTTGAACTGCACTCAATGCATTTACATCCTTCCTTAAATAAGGTGACCAATACGGAGTACAGTATTCCGGATGCAGTCTGACCAATGTCCTGTATAATTGAAGCATAACCTCCCTACTTTTGATTTCAATTCCCCTCATGGTAAATGATCACATTTTATTAGCTTTCTTAATTACTTGCTGCAAGACGTCACCAAAATTCCTCTGGAATCTCTCACTGCTTAGATAAAATGCTTTTTTTATTCTTGCTGCCAAAATGGACAACTTCACATTTTCTCACATTATACTCTACTTACCATATCTTTGCCCACTCACTCAACCTCCTCGTATTCTCTTCACAACTTAGTTTCCTGCATGCTTTTTTTATCATCAGCAAATTTTGCAATCATATCTTCCATCCCTTCATTTGACATTTAGTTCTGTTGTAAGAAGAAATGTTAGACGGGTGTCTGTGCTGACAGTATCCTTTGTGGAAAGGAATGAAGGACACCATTTTTATTAAGTGAAGATAGATCCGAGTGCAAGACTCAACAGGCTGAGGGTGAGTGCAAATGTTGGCTGTTCAATGGGAATATGAGGTGGCAGCAGAGAATGAGTGGAGAAATACACAGAACACTGAACATGTTAAGGGATATACCAGCCATCTTTCCCATCCTCTTGAGGTCCTTGGTCCTCCTGGTATACTGTCTTCCTATTGGAGGGAGAATACACCTACTGCTGACTTGCTCAGCCCCTTTCATCTATGTCTGCCTGTGTGGAGAAGATGTTCTCTTTCATTTGTGCTTGGGAGAACACGTCTCACTGCAGAGCCTCAGACCCCTTCGGTAGGATCTCCAGGTAAGAGTGAGACACCCAGGTACCAGCTTTAACAAGTCTCCTTTCATTGCCTGCAGTTGTTCAGTCCTAAAAAATCCCATCATGGTAATGCCCTTGTATATATGATGGTTCCTTTCATTAGAAATCCTTCTTTTGTCAGATCCTTGACCATCCTCCCTAACTGGTTGGGGGACCAGAAAGCAGGATGGTATTTGCTTTGGGAAACAGCAACAGCCAGACATGTAAACAATGAATCAGGTATCAGACCTGACATTGTCCCACTGTTTAAACAAGAGATCAATATTTCAAGTCAAAACAGGAAGAAGATAAGAGATTGTATACAAGGCTGAATGGTGGGAATAGTGAGGAGGAGTGAAAGTGAAGGCCTTTTAGGTTGGTTGTCAGCTAATGATAATATTATTTCATAGCAACAAATTACAAAAGAGAAATGAACAACACCGGCAAATGAGTAACAGTATTTCTAAAGTATTGTTGCACTCAGATAAAAAAATTGTCCACAGTTTAATCACTTTGGTCCATCAGTTTACACAATTAGAATTGTTTCTGTTCTAAATTGGATGAATTTTATCACATTGAATAGTTTATGCTAATGTGTTAAATACCAACTTCTTGGATGTAATCTTCCAAGGGTTAGAAACCTCAGCTGCTTTGCTAATACTGTATTTGAATGTACCTGACATTACTTAGGTACTTCTGAAGTACGCTCGTTACAATGCAGACACATCAGCTAAATATGCACACAGCACAAACTCATGAACACTAGTGTGATGAATAGTCAGTTGCTGATCTGCTGGTGATGGTTGCAGAAGTACACATTGCACAGGAAAACATTTTTGTTCTTGTCTGACCAATGACGACAGGGGATCTTTTCCATTCAGTGGAATCAGACTAGGAGTACTCTCTGCATTTTACTATGATTTCAGTCCAGCACAGGACTTGAAACAACCATAGTCCAAGACAAAAGTGTCGCCAACCGAATCTAGAAAGCACTGGTACTTATACAGCAATTTTTGTGCACCCCAAAGCATTGTAAGGCCAACACATCTTACTTCCACTCTAATACTGAGAGTCTCTGCTCTTGCCTCAGGCCACTGACTGAAGAAATTCTCAAATGTGCAATCATTGCCACCAGACTTGATTATTTAAATGCTTCCAGATTCCACCCTCCAATAAAATGGAGCTCATTCAAAATCCCTCACCTGGGTCCTAACTTGCACAAAGTCTTGTTCACCCGTAATCTCTGTGTACATTGGACTACATTGGGTCCCAATCCCAGAATGCCTCAATCTTGGAATTTACATTTCTTGCAGTCAAAACTCTCCATAGTCTTGTCCCTCCCATCTCCATAACCTGCTCCACTCCAGAATTGGCAGTTGCATCTTCAGCCATTTTGGGGCCCAAATTCTCTTTCACTAAATGTTTCAAATTTCTTATTAAAACCTACCTCTTTGACCAAATATCTGGTCACCTATCCCAATATGTCTTTCTGGCTCATGGTCAAATAATGCTTTTTGTTTTTACACATCATGGAACACTCATTACATTAAAAATGGAACTGCATATTGTTTTGAAGTGGAGTGACTTATGCAGAAAACAGTGAGAACTGAGCAAAAAATTGGACTGGAGACAGAAAAATCAGCATATTGAGTGGAATATGAGGCTCAGGAGACCATACTGTCCACTCCTACTCCAATTTCTTATTAAGAACCAATTGGCTGCTATAAGGTCCTATTAGCAGCAGTGATAAATAACCAGATAATCAGTTTTAGTTGAGTGATCAATACTTGGCAGGACTGGCAACATTGCTTATGCTTCCACACTATCATGGGATCTTTTACATGCCCTTGAGGCCTTGGCTGAATGGCTTATTCAAAAGATCACAGCTCGGAGAGTGCAGAATCACCTTAGCACTGCGCTGAAATGTCAATCTAGATAATATGCTGAAGTCTCCAAAGTAGGCCTTGAAGCAAATCTATAGCTAGTACCTACTGTCTATAGTCAACCTATTTTCAGATCTACACTGAAGCTAGTGAAGAAAGGGGCTTGAACAAAATTGCAAAGTCAATGCTACTCATCCAGTAGCTGAGAATTAGTAGGAACTGCCAATGCTGGAGTCTGAGATAACAAGGTGTAGAGCTGGATGAACACAGCAGGCCAGGCAGCAACTTTGTTATCTCATTCAGTAGCTGCATTTCTTTGGTCGAAGGTGTGGCCACGGGCTCCCAGATGCCCCCTGCCCCCGCCTTTGTGGGGTATGTGGAACATTCCTTGTTCCAATCTGACTCTTCCCTCAACTTTTCTGCTGGTACATCAATGACATCATCTTTTGCTTTCCTCATTTGTTCTGAACTGGACAAATTTATCTATTTTGCTTCTAACTTCTATCCTGCCCTCACCTGATCCATCTCCAATGCTCCCTTCCCTTCCTCAACATCTCCCCATTTCTGGGGATTGGCTGGTCACCAGTATCCTTGACAATCCCACTGACTCATACACAGTCGCCTCACTCCCAGCTTCCTGTAAGGACTCCATTCCATCCTCCCAGTTTCTCTGTCTCCATCGCATCTATGCTGATGATGCTAACTTCCACAGGGAGGCATCAGAAATGTCCACCTTTTCCCACAACCAAGGATTCCCTGGTACCGTGGTTGGACTGGACGTGGCTAAGGGCCCTGTCATTTCCACACTTATGCCCTCAACCCTTCTCTTCCCTCCCACAACACCAATCGGGATCTTGGTCCTCACTTACCACCCCATCAGCATTCAAAGGATCATTAGCTGTCAATTCCATTACCTCTAACAGGATGCCACAACCAAACATGTATTCTGCTCCCCTCTTTTGGCAGGAATATGCAGGGACCATTCCCTCTGGGACACCCTGGTCCACTCCTCCTCCATTCCTAACATCTCCCTACACAATCACAGCACCTCCTCATAACACCTGCCCATTTACTTCCTCCCTCTTCACTATCCAAGGTGCAAGACACATCTTCCAGGTGAAGGAATGATTTATCTGTGGAGTTCTGAAGAACAGCCATTGGACCTGAAACATAAATTCTACTTTCTTCCTAAGGATGCTGCCTGACCTGCTGAGTTTCGCTAGTAATTTCTGTTTTTGTTTCATTTCCAGGAGGGTTACTTCTGAAAGTATTCCTTGTTCCTGCTCAATTTCTCACCTAACCCAAAGTGGGAGAATACTTCTTCATCAGGATGGTAGGTGCTCTAAAGCACAAATACCAAAGTCCGTCCACAAGGAATCTTTCTGGAACATTTCAATGCAGTATACCCATGATATCTGAGGTACATCTCATTACCACAATAGATTTGCTTGAGAGATTGATTGTATACAATGTCTAAAGACATTCAAGTACAATGGAATTTGGACTTGCATTCCAACACTGACTTCAACTCATACATGGGAAGTATGGACCATGAAGTCTAAGTTACATATACATGTATAATTTTGGAAGTGTAAGTGGGACAGGGAATATCAATGGATTTATTTTATTCATTCACAGAATGCGGTTGCTACTGGCTCGGCCAGCATTTATTATCCATCCCTAATTACCCTTGAGAAGATGGTGATGTGTCACCTTCATGAACCGATGCAGTCCATGTGGTGTCGCAACACCCACGGTGCTGTCAGGGAGGCAGCAGATACATGAATTTAGATTCCAGATATCTAAAATGCCTCCTCTCGCATCACTTGGCTAGTCATACATCTATGTGTTCTGCCCTCCTATTTCGATACATATCAGTGTATGACACCAGGGGTCACAGAAGATTACTACCTTCGATGTCTCACCTAGGACCTATTCACCCCTCGTGCCTCATTTCTCATCCCTCCTTCTACCAATGTGTTGGTACCAATATGGACCATGACTATGGGCTGTTCACCCTCCTGCTTAGATACATTAGGAGCAAGAATAGGTCACTCAATTCCTTGAGCTTTCTCACCATTCGGCATGATCATGGCTGATCTGACTGTGGCTTCAACTCCACTTTCCTCCCTATCCCCAAAATACCCTCCGCCTCCCTTGTTAGCCAGAATTTTTCCACCTCTGCTGTAAAAATGTTCAATAACCCTGTATCTACTGCTCTCTAGGGAACAGCGTTCCACAGACTGACGACCTTGCGATACATGAAATAGAAGGGTATGGACCATGTGTAGGCAGATGGTATTAGTTTAAAATGGCATCATGATTGGCACAGACGCGGTGGGCTGAAGGGCCTGTTCCTATGCTGTACAGTTCTGTGTTCTTCAGAGAAAATATTTCTCCTCATCTCTGTTTTAAATCAGAAAATCCTTTTCTTAAAGTAGCACCTCAGAGTGCTTCACAGCTAGTCAAGTGATATCCTTGACCCTGGCACCAGGGAGGCATCATACCACTCCTAGATTGATGTTTGTGGCTATGGAAACATCTACCTGTTTCTCTAATCCTTTTGCTTTCCCAATCTCCTTCCTGCTTTGCCTCTATTAAACACATGGTTAAAATACAGAAAGATTTGCCAGTTACTCACCAATGAGGTACTTTTCTTATCCTGATGTTATTTCATTTTATAGGGTGCTTACACAATGCTTTTTACTTTATGGGGGAGGCGATGGCCTAGTGGTATTATTGCTGGACTGTTAATCCAGAGACCCAGATAATGTTCTGGGGACCCAGGTTCAAATCCCGCCAGACGGTGGAATTTGAATTTAATAAATATCTGGAATTAAGAGTCTAATGATGACCGTTGATCATGGGGAAAAAAAAAAACATCTGGTTCACCAATGTCCTTTAGGGAAGGAAACTGCCATCCTTACCTGGTCTGGGTACATGTGACTCCAGACCCACAGCAATATGGTTGACTCTTAACTTCCCTCTGGGCAATTAGGGATGGCAATAAATGCTGCCTAGCCAGAAATGCCCTCATTCCGTGAATGAATATAGAAAAGAAAACGTAATACCTATTTGAGGTTGATTGGCTCGCCGAGCTGGTTTGTTGTTTTGCAGACGTTTCGTTACCATGCTTGGTAATATCCTCAGTGCAGCCTCCGATGAAGCATTGGTGTGTTTTCCCGCCTGGTTTTTAAACTCTGGGGTCCGTTGAGACGGATTGCTTCACTTCCGGTTTTCCTTCGTAGTGGAATGTATATGGGGTCGAGTTCAATGTGTTTATTAATAGCATGCTTCGTGGAGTGCCATGCTTCCAGGAATTCTCGTGCTTGTCTCTGCCTAGACTGTCCCAGGATCTTGGTGTTGTCCCAGTCGAAGTCGTGGTTCTCCTTGTCCACGTGGATTGAGACAAGTGAGTACTGGTCGTGTCTTTTTGTAGCCAGTTGGTGTTCATGTACTCTTGTTGTTAGTTTCCTTCCTGTTTGTCCGATGTAGTGTTTCTTGCAGTCTCTGCAGGGGATTTTGTAGATGACAATGGTTTTTGTGTCATCTACAAAATCCCCTGCAGAGACTATGAGAAGGAAACCCAGAAGTGAGGCAATCCATCTCAACGGACCCCAGAGTTTAAAAACCAGGCGGGAAAACACACCGATGCTTCATCGGAGGCTGCACTGAGGATGTTACCAAGCATGGTAACGAAACGTCTGCAAAACAACAAACCAGCTCGGCGAGCCAACCAACCTCAACACCCACAACCCAAGCTACAGATCTACTCCAAAACTTTAATACCTATCTCCAAAATATCTTGGATTTCAATTTCCTAAAAGTTTCAGAACCATTTAATGCATTTAACAAAATTAATGCTAAATTTTATGCTAATTAATTTATCTGATGTTATTTTAATTCTGATTAATTAAAATCATATAGAAATAAAAATTCTGACCTTACCGGTGTACTTACCCTATGAGATTCCAGTCCTGTGATAGCACTTCATTGGATATCCTCTCACTATTGGTCCTCTCTCCTGTTGTGCTTTGCTGCTTTTAGGTAGAAATTACCACATACTTTATAAGCAGTCTCAATGAGATGCATAATACCAACTATACCTATTTAAACTTAATTTGGGAGCAAGTGCAAATCCTACCATTCCATATATTTCCTTATGACCAAAGCATATTGCTCACTACTTTGGAGGTGTATGCTGAACAGTGGTAAAAGTATTTCATAACACAGGTTAATAATGTAAACTGAACATTTTAGAATCCAAAGGCTTTGATTAGCTTTATCAACAGAATCTTACAATCATTTAGGGGGTATAAAGCAGAGAGTGTTATAACAGAAGTTTATATTGAAAAGAATGTATTGTACATTCAGTTACTGATTTAGACTGACAATTATATTTTTAGCCCATATATTACACACTTTACCGCACCCATTTTTAGATTTCTGACAAGACTAGTTCCACTTCTCAGAAGTGTGGTCAAGCATCCCGAGTGAGATACGTGCTATGTGAACCCATCAGAAAGGATAGTCTCTAGTCCAACACTTGTGTAACACAGCCTTAAGCCAAGTACTGCTAAGTTCCATGGTAACAAAGTTGGGAACCAGTGCAAGGTAAGTCAAACTAAATACACTGGGAAGACAGACCCATCAGTAGTTAGCCAACATTCCACAGGAACCTTCATCTTTAGTGACCCATTCCCAGCTAAGGGCTGCAGAGGGAACAGAAAAACAGGAGCATATCTTAACATGAACATTGAGCCACGAGCATCTGAATTCCCAGGCTAGCACAGCTCCAGTGCAATATGACATTTACTGTTTAGAAGTAAGAAAAAAAATTTAAGGATTAACTTTGAAAAGAACTTAATATTTTTAAAACTGTGTGTTAAATTGACAGTACTTTGAACTTAAACTCCTGTCCTCCTGGTGCTTCAAGCACCATAAAAACAAATGCTTTTAAGTGATTGAATCCTGCAATCTGTAGCTGTATCACAATGAGGAACACTGATGTCCTGAGCAACAGTACCTTCTCTACAAAATAAAATGGGAGCGTGTTGGGATTTTAATATTAATACATGGCATTAATTGATCCCTTATTTAAGAACAACATGGGCCTCTTTGCCATCCTGGGATTTCAAATTAAGTCCCTCGATGAGATGATACTCTCTCCGAATGTAGGCGTAGAAGTAATCAGAAACCAAAAGGATCTGTGGAGGAATATCAGACAGTTTCAGTCATCGTGCCATACAAGGATCAACATTAAATAAAGATCACTCAAATTGTCTTGTTAACAAACTGAAATAGATGATATAGCATGCATAAATGGAGTTAGGGCTTCTGCAATTTGAATGGTGCCTTAATGGTTAGTGAGAGTTATTCAGACTGTACTTTTCTAATGAATGCATGTCACCATTTTTCATTGACTATTAAAGTAAATTAGATGTCTTTTCTGCTCATGTCAGTTTTGGGGAATACATTGTTTTAAAAGCTCTGAAGCATCATATCTGATACTGCACATTATGCTAAAGTGCAGCTGTATTCGATATAGTACAGCTGCGCATTCCTCAGATGCAAGAGTTCTCACCTGCAGTGTACTTGACAATATTTATCTCTCAGCCAACAAGACTAAAAGCAATTAGTTGTCCATTATCACATCACCACTGTCTGTGGAGGACCTTGCTATGTACAAAGTGGCTGCCATGTTTTGCAAGTCACATGACTTCAAAAATACTTAACTGGCTGTAAAGCACTTTAAGATGCCTTAAGGCTGTGAATGGTGTTGCAAAAGTACAAGTTCTTTCTTTTTATTACAAACTTCTGCCTTAAAGAGGGGCTGCTTCACTGAAACAGCAGAATAATATGTTTCATATAACATGGTTCTAATAAGCTAAGTCAGCCACCCAAACAACAGGAGCTCTACAAACTTCGCATTTTAGGTGCACTTGCAGGCCTCAATTATTTTTTCTTGCGGAGGCAGGGAAAGCTGTCTTTGTTAAGCAGACCAAAATCATGACTTAGTCTGTAGTAAGAATTAGTAATATCTTAAAAATAAGTAATATATTCTACTGATATCCCCAACATCAATTTCAAGTATGACAAGAACCTGGATGTACACTTTGTGATTTCACACAGTTACCTCGTCCCATTTTATGCATTAGACTGGCAGATTAGCAGCAATTGAAATGATGCTGTGTGCATAACTTCCTCTCTTTTAACCTTAAGTCCCATCTCGTAGTTCAATAGTGGGGACTGTGCCTACAAATTAGTGTCCCCATTCACCCAGGCAGGTCAGCTGCTTTAACATTAATCCACACAGCAGAGACCCACAAACTAATTTTAACTATTATACTGACCTGTCCCACGTTGAAAGCCAAGGTAATGGCATAGTAAAAGTTGGAATTTGCACTTCCAGCATAAATCCAAAGGTGCCAGAGAACAGGGAACAACACTGAAGAAGATATCAGCATGCACGTCACCACAAAGATGTTCCGAAGGACTGAAAAATACAAAAAATTAATTTGGTCACTTTGGTCTGGTACATTATAGGTATCTTCCAAAACAAGGAGACAGATAGAACCTAGTTCCAGCCAATAGGACGGGAATATTCTCATTCCACATTTTCCTGTGTAAACATTGTGGAAAACAAGAAAGAGTATGCTAAACCTTTAATGGACCTCAGCTGAATTCAAGAATTTGGCAGATGTATCTCAAGCTCTAAAGGAGCAGTATGCCACAATTATCCATCAACACAAGTCCCCATTTTCCCCTGGCAGTTTAGTAGATAATATTTCTGTCTTGATGCAGTAGATAATTGGAAATTCCCAAATTCAAGAAATGATGATCAATCAAATAAGTGACTTGGTTCATAAAGAGATTTGATTCCTCATTTGTGATAATTTGACAGATCTCAGCCACAGCATCAATATTTCTGTTGTAGTCATTCTTCGTTTATGGGCACTGTTGGCAAATTGACATTAAATGCCCATCCCTACTTACCAGGTTGGTGGGCCAACTGAATGAATCATGAAGCCACCTCAGACAGCAGTTAGCCACATTGTGACTAATCCCATGGTAAACTGTCTAGGTAAGGACAGTAGCTTAGATAACAAGGTGTAGAGCTGGATGAACACAGCAGGCCAAGCAGCATCATAGGAGCAGGAAAGCAGGCCTAGACCCTTCTTCAGAAAAGTAGCTTTCTCTTTTTAAGCAAACATTAGCAAACCAATTGGACTTCAAGTTCATTTGCACACGGTTAATGTTCCCTCTAATTTCTGTGCCTTTAAGATTGTCATACAAGAAGTTGCTTCTTATATGCTGCCTTGCGTATTTGTGCATTTTGGAGAGAATCAAGGTCATTTTAACTATGTCAGTTCCTTTTAAAACCACACTGAAATTTTAACATCACTGTGATGGGATCAGAAGTCTTCTCTTTTGCATTATTAATTCCATACCTAGGCCAGTAACATACCACTACAATGATGAATCCCCACCACCCAGCTGATTGTTGTTTGGAGTGCCTAAAGATGATAAGTGGCAGGGTTTACACATTGCCATTATTATCCTCTGTTAGCAGGTGCAAATCTGTGGGTGATGGCTGATGAGAGACTCAGATACCACAGTGATGCGTTCTAAAGCCAAACAGCCCATCTATTAACCATTAACTCAAATAATAGTCATATGCATGAGGGACCAGAGTTCTGCTGGCAAAGGTGCAAATATCTCTCAGTCAAGGGGAATGCTGCTTCAGCAGAAGAAAGGAGGTCATTAAAAAAATATATATAAAATCATATTGTTAGCTCCATTTGTATACTTACATCTGTAAAGATGATTCCACATGGGTAGGAAAGCCATGTACAGTGCTACATCTCCTACAGTAGGGTAAGACTTAAAAATTGCAATGATTGCAAGCTGAACGAACATGAAAAACATGGGATGATCTCTGCAAATGGAATAAAGAGCAGTATATCAATCACAAACAAGTCATTAAAAAGATTGCAAGCCGACAAGTATCTAAGCTTACAACATACACATTGCAGAGTCAGCACAAAACAAACTGCTTGATAGCTAATACCATGCTTCACAAACCTGGTATGTAATTGAGTTATTGTTAAAATTCAACACTGCATACCAAAGCATGCTTAAATAACCAGGGTTTTGGCAAGTTTATCTCAGCTTTGCATATTAAGTAGTCCTTTCACCAACAGAAAAAACAAATGAGAGCAGAAATGCTTAGGACCAGATCTTCAGCAGAACTACTGACTGTAGTTACAATGAGATCCTTAGGTATTTGGTTGCCAGCTGTGATTTCCTTGCAGTCACATCTCCATGATATCCATAACATCAAAACTGCCAATTTCAATCTGCGCTACAAGTTCATTTACCTTGTTTCATATACTGTGTGCATTTAAGTAGAACACCCTTAGTCCTAATGTGACTGGTCTCTTCTCATAGTTGTCCCCTTATCTGCTGTGCCTGAAGTTAGATTCCTGACCTTTTCCATACTCTGTCCTATCATGTGTTCTGGAAACAATAATAATGTCGACTGAGTACTCTCCGCTTTTAGCTTCTTCCATTATTTTCCATGCGACTGAACCCAACTGCCCCACTATTTAGTTTAAAGCCCTATCCACAGCCAGGATGTGATTCATCAGGACTTTGGTCTCAGCATAACTTAGGTAAAGTCCGTCCCATCCGTCCCCGTCCTCCCTCCTTCCCCAGTACTGGTTTAATGTCCCATGAATTTGAACCCGTTTCCTCCACACCAAACTTTGAGCCACGTATTTAGCTCTTTGATCTTGTTGACCCTGTGCCAATTTGCTCGTGGCTCAGGTAGTAATCCGGAGATTGCTACCTTTTTGGTTCTGCTTTTTAATATAGCCCCTAGTTGTTCATATTCCCTCAGCTGAACCTCCAGAATCTTAAATGAAGGCATATCAGTCACACAGCACTGTATACTACTGAATAAATAAATGCAAATGACTGCTGATGCTGGAAATCTGAAATAAACAAAGTGTTAGGAGACACTCTGCAAGTTTAGCAGCACGTGGGGAGAAATCCAACATGACTGAAATCGTTAACTCTTTACTACTGAGAAGGTAAGTTACTGGGCAAGGCAGGTCTAGGTTCACAACTCGCAATTAGAAGCTATTGGTTCAAGTCCCACCCCAGAGACCAAAGTCTAGTTCAAAAACACTTAATTGGCTTCAAGGCTCTTTGAAATGTCCCGAGTTTGTCAAAAGTACTATTTGAACACATATCTTTCTTTCTTTCAAGGTTTGGGAGAGGCAAACAATTGTGAAGTACTGGTTGCTTGCATCTGCTAGCCAAATGTAGTAACCAAAGAGGAAGTGCGAGAGAGGCTATTGGGCAAGGAGAGGACTGGAATCAGAAGAAGTTTTCCCAAAGTTAAATAGCTGGAACAGTTCATGGTCGTAGACGAACATAATAATGGCTGCTTGACCGAGGTATCACACGATCATTTGAATTAAGAGCAGGAGTAGGCCACTCAGACCCTCTAGCCTACTCTGTCATTCAATAAGATCACTGATCCACAAGCCTGCCAATCCCTGAAAACCACAGTTACTCTCCGAAGTTAAGAATCCATCCATCTCAGTCTTCAAAATATTCAATTTATCTGACCTCTGTTGCCCTCGAGGTTGAAAGTACGGCGTAGTGGCAAAACCTAGTGAGAGAAGTAATTAAAAGACAAAAATAGAGGACATATAGAAAAAGCCAATTTTAGAAAGTCTCACCTTAATTTCACCGACAGAGGAAGTGTGTAGAAGAACACGTTGATTTGAAATACGCACACAAAAAACAAGCGAAAGTGTTCAAACATCTCAGCAAAGAAGTACCAGAAAAGGCCAATGTTTGGCGTAAGATCTGGAACAGAAAGACTAAAGGAAAATAAAAGGATTTAGCCAAAAACAATAGCATTTAAATTTTTCATAAAACCTATACTGAGCACTACACATTTAGGATGGGCAGGTTTTATCTCAATTTCAAACAGTTGAGTTTTTAACATCAGTTTATTGATTAAATTGTTCAACGGAGTCAACAATTACATATCCAACTACATTTAAGCTAGTTAATCTACACTAATGTTAATGCATTCCTAAGAGAACACTGTATCGTCAGAGGTGCTGCCTTTCAGACAAATAAGGTCTGCTGCTTGTTCAAGTGGAATGTGAAAGGACCCACAACCCTATTGGAGGAGAGGAATTTAAATCTCACCCATCTGCTGTTGCCATGATGGGATTTGAATTCATGACTTTAGTTCATTAGTCTAAAACTTTGAATTAATATCTTGTAACATAAACACTGTGCCATTCAAATTTGCAAGGTGAGTTGTACTTTACAACTGTGGCTTTAACAATAGGTTAACATGAGAACCAGGAGCAGAAGTAGGTCATTTGGCCCTTCGAGCCCGCTCTGCCATTCAATAAGATCGTGGCTGATCTTTTTGTGGCTTCAGCTCCACTTACCCACCCTCTCACCATAATCCTTAATTCCCTTACTGTTCAAAAAATTTGCTTAGCTTTAAAAATGAGGAAACCTCAACTGTTTCACTGGGCAGGGAATTCCACAAATTGACAACCCTTTGGGTGAAGAAGTTCCTCCTCAATTCAGTCCTAAATCTGCTCCACCTAATTTTGAGGCTATGCCCTCTTGTTCTAGTTTCAGCCACCAGTGGAAACATTCTCCCTGGTTCTATCTTATCTATTCCCTTCATAATTTTATGAATCTATAAGATTCCACCCCCGCGCCCCCCCCTCCCGCACCACACCCTATTTGTCTAAATTCCAATGAATATAGTCCCAGTCTACTCAGTATCTCCTCATAAGCCAACCACCTCAGCTCCGGAATCAACTTGGTGAATCACCTCTGCACCCCCTCCAGTGCCAGTACATCCTTTCTCAAGGAAGGAAACCAAAACTGTACACAGTACTCCAGGTGTGGCCTCACCAGCACCCTATACAGCTACAGCATAACCTCCCTGCTTTTAAACTCAATCCCTCTAGCAACGAAGGACAAAATTCCATTTGCCTTCCCAATCGTCTGTTGTACCTGCAAACCAACCTTCTGCAATTCATGCACAAGGACACCCAGGTCCCTCTGCACAGCAGCATTCTGCAATTTTTTACCGTTCAAATAATAGTCCTTTTTATCGTCATTCCTACCAAATTGGATGACTTCACATTTATCAACATTGTACTCCATCTGCCAGACCGCTGCCCATTTACTTAAACTATCTACATCCCTCTGCAAACTTTCAGAGTCCCCTGTACACTTTGCTCTACCACTCACCTTAGTGTCATCCACAAACTTTGATACACTACATTTGATACCAACTCCAAATCATCTACGTAAATAGCTTAAGATAACATGGAAGGAATCACATTACTGCCCCAAGGTCTGTCTGACAACAGGTTTGGGTGATGCAGTGGCAGATTAAGGAGGTTTTTCTCCTATAAAGAAGCTGTAAATATATTAAAGAGCAAAATATCACAGCTGGAGACAATGGCAGCAGCATTTATGTTTATAATAGTTCACCTTCTAGTTTCTAAAATCCCAGGAAGGTTTTGGGAATGTCAGGTTATAAATAGTTATGCCCTAAACTATTTAGGTCTAAGATAGAATAAAATTTAGGTCTAGGATAGAATAAAACTTACGTCTGAATATCTAATCAGCATTTTTACCTGGATATAAGGCCCAAGAAATTAACATTGCCATGGACAGGCTTTAAGAGAAGGAAGATTTCCAGACAGCGTCAGAATTTACAGACATGGCTCAACTGGCCACAACCAGAGGGGAAAAGAAGGCAGATAGAGACTGAAAGTCCCAAAGGCACTCCCTCAAGGAATACAGACAGCAGCTCGCACTCAGATTGAAAAGATCAAACTTGTGAAGATTTGAAAGAAGGCAGGTAGACTCACTTAGTTTGTGCTGGAGGGGAAAACTCTAAGAGAAATCCTCACCATGGAAGACAATCTGAGATTAAAAGTTATCAGGCTTGGAAAGGGAAGAGGCAGAAGTAAACCCTCAGCAGTTAAGAATCGTTTTGGATTAACAAGTTGATAGGGTTGTAAAGAAGGCGTATGGCGTGTTGGCTTTCATTGGCAGGGGAATTGAGTTTAAGAGTCGTGAGACTATGCTGCAGCTCTATAAGTCTCTGGTTAGATCACACTTGGAATATTGTGTTCAGTTCTGGTCACCTCATTATAGGAAAGATGTGGAAGCTTTAGAGAGGTTGCAGAGGAGATTTACCAGGATGCTGCCTGGACTGGAGAGCAGGTTCTATGAGGAAAGGTTGAGGGAGCTAGGGCTTTTTTCATTGGAGCGAAGAAGGATGAGAAGTGACTTGATAGAGGTGTACAAGAAGATGAGAGGCATAGATAGAGTAGATAGTCAAAGACTTTTTCCCAGGGCGGAAATGACTATGAGGTGGCATAATTTTACGGTGATTGGAGGAAGGTATAGGGGAGGTAGGTTCTTTACACAGAGAGTGGTGGGCATGTGGAACGCGCTGCTGGCAGTGGTCGTGGGGTCAGATGCTTTACAGACTTTTAAGTGACTCTTGGATAGGCACACAGAGGATAGTAAAATGTAGGGTATGCAGGGTAGTTTGATCTTAGTAGGATAATAGGTCGGCATAACATCATGGGCCGAAGGGCCTGTACTGTGCTGTACTGTTCTATGTTAACTACTTAGGGAACAGTGTAAATATACCGTGAAGTGAGTTTTTCAGCTGTGCTAAAATTAAAAGGGGAGCACTGTTCTGTAGTTTAAAACACAAGCAACCTACCAAAGTAGTTTTAATCAATGGTGCTTTTAGTTTATTACAGTAGAAGCTGAAATCTTGTTGTGTCAACCCTTTAGCTATAAATAGGAAATTCAAATTTTTATTTAAGTAAAGAAACATTTTAGGTCTTTACGAAAATTGTAACACAATGTACTTCTAGGCAAAGCAGCAGCCTCTGCTAGGTGAGTGAATAATTATGTATAATTTCCAATTTCATCTCAGCTGAGCACTGGCTTGGCTTTGTTGGAAAAAATATTTGGTAGAACAACCTATATTGTTCATGCTTCCAAATACAGAATAGCCATAGCAGTGAAACTAACAGGTGACAAAAGAGAGAAATTGTGGGGTGGCAATCAGGTTTACCCAAATTCAACTTTATTCCAAATATCTTTGTAAAGTTTACCAAACTGTAAAAGTGCATGGAACCCTGGAAAAAGTTGTTCATTCTTAAAAATATTTACTTAGAATTTAATTCTCTTCCATTTCCCTTTCGCTGTTAGGAGGCACTTATCCTGCCATGACACCCTTCTCTGTAAGGAAGTCCTCAACATGCTACAGCAAGTCTCTAACATAAAACACAGAAAATATTGCTTAAAAGATGCTTTTGATTGACAACTCACATGAAGCCATAGGTAGAGGGAATGAAACTCCACGAATTCAGCAAGAAAAACGATAAGCATATGATGACCATCAGGCAACCCAAAAACATGACTGCATACTTGAGCAAATGTAGCAAGAAAGTAGTGCTGCGTAGGCTCATGAACACACAGTGTTTCTGTGGCAAGATTAAAAAAAAAAGGTATTTACATATATTCTCAATGAATTTCAAATGGCTCCTATTAACCCTTATTTTCTCACCAGTTAATGAGCAAAATGGTTTCCAAATATTGAGCATCTGCTCCACTTCTCAGTTCTGCTATAGCAGTGAGATATAACGTGCCCTTTGGCTGACCAGACACGTGCTTTAATATCACTATTAGAAAATATTATGAGCTGCATTAACTCACAGTATACCAATATCAGTTGCATTAACTAATCAATACACCAGGACTATTGATTTAGTGTGGAACTTTGAAACAAGTTTTATATGTTCTTGGGATATGGGCATCACTATTTAGGATGGCATTTATTGCCCATCCCTAATTACCCGGCAAATTTTCCCACCAACAGCTAGGAATTCAGTGGCTCAAAACATTGTAACATCAAGTCAGTGTTGCTATGTTATCCGTGTTTTCAATGCAAAATATTCATTTCTCTACTTCCAGAGAGGCCTGCATTTAAAATGTCTCTTGAACTCTGCATTGTTTGAACTGTAGAAGCAGCTTTGGAGATGTCACCCATTGGAAAATTTACTTAAGATATAAAGGTAATGTCAAATAACTGGCATCAACTGTAATCAGTCTATTTGCCCATTAACAATCACAATCATTCCCTTTTACAAATTGTCCTTCAGCCACAAAGGCAAGATGGGTTGAAGTGTGAACTCCTACCTTTCCAAAGACAAACATTCTATTTTCAGCCCACACAGAGGTGTTAGTTCATCATCTACCACCAATGCCCAGCTTTATGTTCCCTGTAGAAGCCAGTCTATTCTGCTCTTCAATAAGTTAACAATGTGATCTATTGCTTTGTGTGTTTCTGGTTTACAATTACAGCAAGGTGCAGTTCTGCTTTTGTAAAAGATTAGAGGAAAGCTAAAGTTTAGTTGTTTTGGAAAGGCCAAACGTTTGGAATATGCCATGTAGGGAACAACCTCTTAGATTGAAATCGATACTTGGAAGTATCACAAGAAGATAAAGACGACCAACAGATCAGAATTAACATTTCAGGCCAATAGCCATTTATCAGAACAGTTAATGTTTCAAGTTGATGAACTTTCATTAGGCCAGCAATCTGGCAACATCAGATGTTTCACTTTTGACAGATGTTGCCAGACTTGTTTGGTCTTCCCAGCATTTGCTGTTTTTATCTCATATCTAGCAACCATGGTAGCTTGGTTTTGAATGGGTTAAGGTGCTGGTTGAAACCAAAAAGAACGTTCCTTTGTGTACGCTTACCTCTAAAAATCATTAAAAAAAAAATTAGATTCAAGCCCCACTCCAGGCTTGGGCACAAATAAAATCAAAGCCGACACTTTGATGCAGTACAAAAGGAGCAATACACTGTTGGAGATGCTGCCTTTTAGATGACATATTAAACTGAGGTCCTGCTTGCCTTTTCAACTGGATACAAAAGATTCCATTGCATTACTTCAGAGGATAGCAGGGAGAAAATATTTTTTAAATCTCTCAGTGAACATCATTTGGTTATTATCACACAAGAACTAGGAGCAGGATTAGGCCGTCTGGCCCTTCGAGCCTGCTCCGCCATTCAATAAGATCATGGCTGATCTTTTCGTGGACTCAGATCCACTTACCCGCGTTCTCACCGCATCCCTTAATTCCTTTATTGTTCAAAAAAAATCTATCTTTTTTTTTTAAAAAAAAGCGTTTACTGAAGTAGCGTCAACTACTTCACTGGGCAAGGAATTCCATAGATTAACAACCCTCTGGGTGAAGAAATTCCTTCTCAGTTCAGTCCTAAATCTGCTCCCTCTAATCTTGAGGCTATGCCCTCTTGTCCTAGCTTCACCTGCCAATGGAAACATCCTCTCTACTTCTATCTTATCTATTCCCTTCATAATTTTATATGTTTCTATAAGATCCCCCCTCAATCTTCTGAATTCCAATGAATATAATCCCAATCTACTCAGTCTCTCCTCATAAGCCAACCCCCTCAACTCCGGAATCAACCTAGTGAACCTCCTTTGCACCCCCTCCAGTGCCAGTACATCCTTTCTCAAGTAAGGAGACCAAAACTGCACAGTACTCTAGGTGTGGCCTCATCAGCACCTTGTACAGCTGCAACATAACCTCTCTGCTTTTTATTTCAATCCCTTTAGCAATGAAGGGCAAAATTCCATTTGCCTTCCTAATTACTTGTTGTACCTGCAGACCTACCTTCTGTGATTCATGCACAAGGACACCCAGGTCCCCCTGCATAGCAGCATGCTGCAACTTTTTACCATTCAAGTAATAATCCTTTTTACTATTACTCCTACCAAAATGTATGACTTCACATTTATTTACATTGTATTCCATCTGCCAGACCTTTGCCCACTCACTCAATGTATCTACGTTCCTCTGCAAAGTTTCACAGTCCTCTGCACACTTTGCTTTGCCATTCATCTTAGTGTCATCTGCAAACTTTGACACCCTACACGTGGTCCCCAGCTCCAAGTCATCTATATAAATTGTAAATAATTGCGGTCCCAACACCGATCCCTGAGGCACACCACTAGTCACTGACTGCCAGCTAGAATAGCACTCATTTATCCCCACTCTTTGCTTCCTGTTAGTCAACCAATCCTCTATCCATGCTAATACTTTACCCTTAATGCCATGCATCCTTATCTTATGCAGTAGCCTCTTGTGCGGCACCTTTCAAAGGCCTTTTGGAAGTCTAGGTACACCACATCCACTGGGTCTCCATTGTCCACCTCGCTCGTAATGTCTTCATAGAATTCCAAAAGATTTGTCAAGCATGACCTGCCCTTCATGAACCCATGCTGCGTCTGCCCAACGGGACAATTTCTATCAAGATGCCTTGCTATTTCTTCCTTGATAATAGACTCAAGCATCTTCCCCACTACAGAGGTTAAGCTAACTGGTCTATAATTCCCCATCTTTTGTCTACTTCCCTTTTTAAACAGTGGCGTCACATTTGCTGTTTTCCAACCTGCTGGGACTGCCCCAGAGTCCAGCGAATTTTGGAAAATTACCGCCAATGCACCTGCTATTTCTCCCGCCATCTCTTTTAGTACCCTGGGATGCATTCCATTAGGGCCAGGAGACTTATCAATCCTTAGCTCCATTAGCTTGCCCAACACTACCTCTTCCGTAATTATGATCGTTTCCAGGTCCTCACCTACCTTCGTCTCTTTGTCTATTACTGGCATGTTATTAGTGTCCTCCACGGTGAAGACCGATACAAAATACCTGTTCAATGCCTCGGCCATTTCATCATATCCCATAACTAAATTCCCCTTCTCATGCTCTAAAGGGCCAATGTTTACTTTAGCCACTCTTTTTCGTTTTATATATTTATAGAAACTTTTCCTATCTGTCTTTATATTCTGTGCTAGTTTTTTCTCATGTTCTATCTTACTTTTCCTTATAGCTCTTTTTGTGGCTTTCTGTTGACCTTTAAAGTTTTCCCAATCTTCTAGTTTCATGCTGTTTTTGGCCACTTTGTATGCCTTCTCTTTCAATTTGATAGCCTCCCTTATTTCTTCAGACACCCCTTTTCTTACAGTCCTTCCTTTTCATTGGAATATACTTTTGCTGAGCACTTTGAAAGATTGCTTTGAAAGTCCTCCACTGCTCGTCAACTGTCCCACCATAAAATCTTTGTATCCAGTTTACTTTAGCCAAGTCCTCCCTCATTCTATTGTAGTTCCCCTTGTTCAAGCACAGGACCCTTGTATTGGATTTTATCTTCACACTCTCCATCTGTATTTTAAATTCAACCATACTGTGATCACTCCTTCCAAGAGGATCCCTAACTATGAGGTCATTAATTATTCCTGTCTCATTACACAGGACCAGGTCTAGGATAGCTTGCTCCCACGTTGGTTCCATTACATACTGTTCAAGAAAACTATCACGGATACACTCAATGAACTCCTCCTCAAGGCTACCCTGACCGAGCTGGTTCGACCAATCTACATGTAGGTTAAAATCCCCCATGATAATTGCCGTACCATTTTTACAGGCATTAGTTATTTCTTTGTTTATTGCCCGCCCCAATCTGATGTTATTATTTGGTGGCCTATAGACTACGCCTATCAGTGACTTTTTCCACTTAGAATTTCTAATTTCCACCCAAATGGATTCAACCTCATTCTCCATAGAACCTATATCATCTCTCAGCACCGCCCTGATGGCGTCCTTGAATATCAGGGCTACACCACCTCCCTTACCTTCCTGTCTGCCCTTCCGAATAGTCTGGTACCCTTGGATATTTAACTCCCAGTCGTGACCATCCTGTAACCATGTCTCCGTAATGGCTACCAAATCATATTCATTCGCGATGATTTGTGCCGTTAACTCATCAACCTTGTTATGAATGCTACGAGCATTCGGGTAAAGTGCCTTTATGCTAGCTTTCTTACCCTCATGATTTCCAACATCTCTAATAATATCTCCTGAGTTATCCTTTCTTTTTGCTTCTTTCATAGTCTGCCTTGAACTTAAACCCTCCTGCACACATGCTAACCTGCTGCTTACCTTTTTATTTACCATCATACTCCCTGTCGTTTTCCCTTTCCATTCCCCCCAACTCACTAGTTTAAAGTCCTAGTGACCACCCTATTTATCCTTTATTGGAGTTTATTGGAGTTGTTAACCGCAAACTGGTTGCTGTGTTTCCTACATCATAGCAGTGGACTATATATGTAAAAATACTTAATTGGCTGTAAAACGCTTTGAAATGGCTGGTGGTTGTGAAAAATGCTGCAGAAACGCAAGTCTTTGTCTTTTTATTTCTATGTCAACAGATGGCTCTCGACCCTCAGATTACAGAGCTAATTTATGATCTAGGCATAAATTCCAGCCCACACAATCATTTCATCTGAAATGAAGAAGTCTGGCTACTACAGGCCAAGATAAAGACTAATTCCCAAAGCAGTCATTGCTAATGTAGGAGCCTGTGTGATGTAATTGTTACATCAGCCTAGTTCAATGCAGGTATCAGCCAGTGCTCAAAGATGTACATGTTCCAGCATGTCACTGAATTTCAGGTGTAATCTGCAATTCTAGTCGTTTCACCCTAGCTCAGAAACAGGAGCAAGCAGACATAGCTGATATAATTGATCCCAATGGTCCGGATAACATTCAATTTCCTGTGTATTTCTAACTCAAAGCTTCCTCTCGTATGTAAATACACAGGCAAGTGTTCTTTCTCTCTTACACATCAGTCACTGTCCTTGAGATTAGCTAACTTAGATCAAACCAAAAACCTTCACGGTCTGTATAAGTTTAGGACTACACCACCTTGTGCTTTTACAATGAATATTTTAAAAATATATTTCTGATAAATACTACAGCAATCATAAAACATTAACATTCCAAATTTACATTACATGATTTCAAGGTTTATTAACAAAAGTACATTACTATCCCCACATTAAATGGACTATTCCATTACCATTGTCACATGTTTATTCTTAGCCAAACTCCTTTCGTTACAAGCTCAATTTGTGATAGTCATTGAATAGGTCATTTTAAAAAAAATATCAGGGGGCATTAATTTTCCAAAACATATAGGGTACACATCACAGTTAAATTCCCTGCTCCTAAAGGACTAATTCAGGATGTGGTACAGCTCCAGAGACAAGGACAACGCTCACACAAGTGGAGAGTCTTTATGGGAAAGTGCATGTCCTGGCAAGCTATTTGATCAATGTGTGGACAACATAAGTAAGCCTGATCCTGTCCTCTGTGACTCAGCAAAGTTCAGACAATAAACCTGCCCCTATCTTGATCTGCTTGGTGCAGAACCACACAGTTCAATCATTCACTATCTGAACGGGGGAGGGAATGCTTGATTAATGACATCAGTCTTTACTAAAGGATTTGCTAAAATTTAATTCCACTCTTTAATAACAAAGCTGTGATTAAAAATAATTACCTGTGCAAGGTATAATAATGCTGGAGCAAACAATGCGACAGGATACAAGGATTGGTATGCAGCCAAAGCCAAAAATACTGCACTAAGAAAGGCACTTCCTAAAAAAAAGGCAAACAGAAAACATGTCAATTCAAGTCTACACACTAGACAATCTTCATGAAGTTGACTTAAAGAACAACATGTTAAAGAGAAAAGACTAGCCAGTTTTACATGCAATTTTTCAAGGGTCTCTAAACAAAAGACTGCACCTGAAAAAAACACATACACAAGTTGTCTGAGAGAGCTATTTTTATAACTAAATACTGTCTTATATACCTTTAATTATTTTTCTCATATCAGTTTTTCCACCTTCCCTCCTGAAAGTACTTCCTTCTTCCTAAATTGCAGATCCCAAAGGTCATGATTGTGTTCCATAAACTCACCCAACTGACTAAGCCAAAGGATCAGCAAGCTATCCGACTGTGGAACGCATCAGAGTTCAGCAAAATCCTACTTGATCTGATGTCCATAAATATGGACATCCAGAAAATGAGTTGCAGCCCTGGTTGATCTTCCCACTCCCAAAAACCAGAGCACAATATCCAACTGTTGCATCCCAGCAAAAGTGTGGTAACTCAGGGGGGCATCAGAGATTAACCCAGGGACTTTGCGCCATGTGGCTTGATGCTAGATTCAGCAGTACCTTTACCCATCTGCCCCTCAGGAGTGGCACTCTTCCCATAGTTCATGAGTAAGTTGAGATAAATCTTTCTCTGCGGCAAATTAAAACAGAATCAAATGAGACTTATTCCTTTGTCTCTGTGACTTTCTTTCAAAGATTAACAAATATTGCAAGTGTTTGCTCAAATATTCCTCTGCTCTTGTTGTTCCATTTCTTTGGCATGTTCCATTATATTTTAAAATGTCTAAGCTCTAAATCTCTAATTTTTCTTGTATGCACATACATGATGACAGGCAAGCCTCATTCAAATATCTTTTGTATGGGATCAATCACCAAATCAGACAGACAGTTGACACATGAAACAGTCATAGCCTACTACCTGTTTTGCCGTAAGGAAAGAAATCTCACCTTTCGCAGTGGCTAAAACAAAAATTGCAATAATTGCATTGTTGATGGCACAAGTAGATTTTGCCACACAGGTGAGCACAGCAAATGGATTCAGGAGATAGCTGGAACAAAACAGAAAGCTCTCTTTTTGTATTTCATTTTGAATCAGTTGCACAGAACAAACTCACATTTGGGTGCATGCAAAGATGTTAGATATGCTGATAATGGTTTTCATATATATGAATCAAAGGTGTCACATGTTTTATTTCTAAATCTTTATAGATTAAACAGTGGCCATCAGTTGCTTATTGATAACTAGCTGATTTAAAATCAGTCCAATCTAAATTACTTTGAATGCAAAGGATACTTTATTGCTTATGCTGTTGATTAGGAGGATTATACTAAAAGTAAATTACTTTATCACTTTGATTTTCTGGGCCTTCTTCCAGTCAATTAGGATACTGCATAAAATAATCATGTTGCTTCAGAAAACAAAGTCATGGCAAAAATAAAGTTTCCAAGCTCCTTATCAAACCATATTTTGTTAGATAGTTTTTGTTCATTGGGGTCTATATAAGGAAACAGAATCAAATTGCTGAATCTCAAAATACAGAACAAGAGGAGGCCACTGAGCCCCCGAACCTTTTTCGCCATCCAGTTAGATCCGGGCTGATCTGCATTTTAATGTAAATGTACTTGGCTTGGTTCCTTTACATTTAATACTGTTGACTAACAAAATCTATCAATCTTCGTTTTAAATTCATTCAATAGACCCCAACACAAATAGTTTTATTTTGAACAGTCAATGCAGGGAGTGGAAAGTGTTCCAGATTTCTACTACCCTATGTACTTAAGTGTTTCCCGAGAATTCTTGCTAAAATCTCATCTTTAATTTTCAGGTGATGCTCTACCTAAACCACCAAACCTAAGGAATTAGTTTCACTCCATTGCCTTTACGATAGCTTGTAACCAACCAGCAAAGGCAACCATAGCATCAGCTGTCTTGACAAGGGAACATTACAAAGGAAACATGTAGGGAAGGCAGCGTGAAAAAATTGTCACAGGTTGAAACTGTGTAGTGATGAACAAGAGGACCTAAGCACATATGAAATAGGAAGAGGTGACAGAAATCCCTTCACAAGGACAGATTTAAGTTGTAAACATCAGCTAGAAAATTGGAAGTGTTGGTCTTTGAACAAAGGGGGTTAACTACTGCCACTTACTGTTTAGTCATTAGCAAGCAGACAGCTGGTAAAATTGATCCCAATGGTCTGGAAAACATTCAACTTCCTATCTCAAGGCCTCCTCTCATATTTAAATACACATGCAGGTGTTCTCAATTTCTCTCTTTCAGATTAAGTATTTAGATTTACTAGATTGTGTCTATATTCTCTGGAGATCAAAAAAAATGAGAGGCGATCTCACTGAAGTGGATCAAAATTCTGAAAGGTTTGACATGATAGACACTGAGTGCTTTCCTCTGGCTAGGGAAACTAGAACACAGGGGCATCTCAGGATAAAAAGGATGATGATTTAGGGTTGCAATTAGGAGAAATTTACCTGCTCCTATTTCTTAAATTACACAAAAAGATTAATCATTCTCACACAGATTTATCAGATCAAACATAGAACTATGTAATACGTAAGATATTTTGATCATTCTCTTTATGTTGGGTGGGGATTGTCCAAATTATTCCTTCCATTTCAATTCAGAGATTGTCTCCTCGGTTCCATTTTATAACTTCAACATATTCTCTTCATGCATCAGCAATTCCTTTAGCTGCCAACAATGCTAAGAGTTGCCAAGTCGCAAGCATTTTATTTTGCATGCACATGTAATACAAATACTGGAAAATAACAGATTACATATTCTTAACTCACGCATATGTTTATTCAAGCTTTGCAAGAAGCTTGCATACGAGAATGTAACAACACGAGATGTGTCGAAATTCATTGCAATAATCCGTGTGTCTAGTCATGCTACACCTATCACTGGCACACCAGGCATTTAGTAACAAGAGTTAATTACTCAAATATTAAGAAAACAGTTAAAAAGTTTGAGTTTACAAATGTTTCAGCACTGGACTTGCAGAGAAGCAATTACAAATTGTGGAGCTTTTTGTTTTGAAAGGATGTCACAATATCACAGCTTGGACGAAGTAGTGTGGGATATTCAGGTTGGGATTAAAGCATTGCACAGCAACTGAGTGAAAAATGCAACATTAGGCAGAAAGCAGAAGTTGAGTGGAGTAGGCAGCTCAGTGGTGATGAAAAGGACAAAGGGCTGAAGTATGAAATGGTTTTTATTTGGCGTTATGTAGCATCTGGGAACAGAAAAATACACAGGGCTGGGACATACCACAGATTAGGTTGAAGAGCAAAGACTGGTGAGCAACATGTATTGTCATTATTAGAGGTTACAACTGAAGTTTGGCACAACATCATGGGTTGAAGGGCCTATTCCCATGCTGTACTGTTCTACGTACAATACATTATTTAATTACATTAATCCTCATGTCAAGAGCACAGTGAAAACAATGGGAGGCCTGAGAGTATAACAGAGAAAAGTAGTAGCATCAGAGAGAGAGAGAAATTAGAAGAATGCAACAAAAAACAAAATCAAGGAGTGGTAACACAAGACAGTAACATGGCAGGAGCTGAGAAGATAGAAAACCTATAAACAATAGTGAGGTAGCAATAACTAGAGTAGCGCATTACTCAAAAGTAAACTACAAATCAACCAAAAAAAGGTTAGCTGATAGGCAGTTGGTGAGTGAATACTGTAGTTCTCATTTTGCTCTTTAAGCTAGGATGGCTTACCAAACTTAGAATCAGGAACATGTAACCCATTACGTAATTAAATAAACCAACTAGAAAGAAGAAAGTAATCGGTGTGTTTTATAAAACTTAAGTTATTTCTGTCAAGCTTGGTTGGTCTAATGAATTGAGGCATGACAGATCATCTCAGTTTCATATAATGCATATCCTTGCCACATGGGAACTCTAGGACATGCCACATTTTCAAGAAGTGCCATCAGCTGGAGCAGTTCAAGTTCCAATATTTGAACCTGCAGCTGTTGCTGTCATGATGAAGAAAAACTGAATAGACTTGAGTTGTTTTCTTTGGAACAGAGGTGGCAGAGGGGAGACTTAATTGAGAAGCAAGAAGGAAGAATGAAGAGAGACCAGCAGCTACCACAAAAGGGAAACTCAGTCTTCTCTAATGTATAAATAACGAAGGGGTGATGAAAGGAGGATTACATTCGATTAGGGACCAGCAGGGGATTTACAAATGGAAGCAGAGAGCACAGCTAAGACATTAAATGAATATTTTGCACCTGTCTTTACCAAGGAAGGTGCTCCCCAAGTTTTACAGAAAGGCAACGTAATTAAGACACTAGAAGCTTCTACAATTGATAAGGAGGAGGCATTAGATAAGCTGTCTGTACCTAAAATGGATCAAGCACCAGGACCAAATAAGATACATCAAAAGGATGCGGAAAGAAGTGAAAGTGAAAATTGCAGAGGCACTGGAGAATTGCAAACTTTATACTCTTACTCAAAAGACGTAAAGATAAACGTAGCAACTATGGGCCAATCAGTTTAATTTCAGTGGTGAGGAAAATTCCAGAAACAATAATTTGGATTAAGTTAACAGTCAGAGAGAAATGTGGATTTATTAAGGAAAGCCAGCCTGCATTTGTTTAAGGGTAAATCATGCTAGTGTTCTGGAGGGGTAAGACAGAGAGTGGATGCGAGCAATGCAATTGAGGTGAAAATGGATTAGGGAAACTTCCTTTGAAGAAGAGGTTGAGAGGACATTTGATAAGTGGAAATCAAAACTATGACAGGCCTGGAGAGAGCAGTAAGGGCAAAACTATTCTCACTCATGCAGAGATCAAGAATGAGGGGGCAAAGATTTAAAGTGATTGATAAGAGAAGCAAAAGTACAAAATTATAAAAAAAAACGTGCAACAAGTGGTTAAGGTTTGGACTGCAATGTCGGAGGCAGCTGAAATATTCAAAAAGCATTAGACTGCAATCTGAAAAGGAAGAACGTGCAGAGTTACGGGGAAGAGAGAGAATGGTGGTAAATAATTGCACACTTGGAGAGCCGGAGCAGACAGGATGGGCTGAATACGTTGTTTTGCGCTGTAACAATTTTGAGATGCTGTAACTATACTATACAGAATGATGAGGGACCTAGATCAAGTAGTCAGGAAGGAGACAGACCTTTAGTAGACAGGTTTTAAAAAAAAAACAGGGACTTAGATTAAATCAATTGACAGCAGAATTAGAGGGAAGTTGAGAATTCTTTTCACCCATTGAGTGCAATGGATGTTGAGAACTTAAAGAGTGGCAGAGAGTGGAACAACCACTGCATTTACATCTGAACTTGACACACTAACTGCAGGAATACAGATCAACAGCTGTAAAGTGGGATTAGTCCCGATTATTTATTTCTCACTTGGCCGAGCACAATGAACCATATGGTCTCCTTCTGTGATGTCAAGTTTCTATCGAGCCAAGTAAGGTGTCAATGTCAGCGAGGTCATAGCTGGAGGGTTTCCCAATCTTTGTCACGATGTACAAACACACTGTGCTACATGGCCATACTTGCGGCCATACCTGAGCACAGGTATCACAGTACTGATAATGGCAATGTGCTTTCTTACTTACAACAGTGCTACCTTAAGAGGAATATGATACATTTCTTTAGGAGTCCTGACCAGCGTGATAACATCAGGAGCATACTTCTGGAATTCAAAAGCAATCCGCTGTTTTCTAAACTGAGAAATAAAAATTACATTAAAAAGATGCAATACCAAGTTTATATTTCAATTCTACACATTTAGTTTAGAATATCTCTAAATTCTGTTCTCTCAAGCTGCAGGTCTCACAGTATGCAACGTGAAATGTGCAATTTTCAAAACTAAAGATATAATGTTTTGTTACAAGGCACAAAATAATGTTTTAAGCTCAAATTCTGCTTGACATTTTCTCAAGGGTTACTTTTTGATTTTCGGGGGCTATTTCCTCATTCTCATTAACTCATTCATTAGACGATAATTTTACTTTTGGACTTGTGTTGACAGGTTGGGTATTTATTCTCATACAGAGACAGAATTAGAAGAATTAACAAGCAATTGCTCCACTAAATGTAAAGTCATAACACAAAAGGAAAGCATTAATTTCCTATACGTCACAGTACTTTTTTTAAGTTCACTTTGGCCAAACTTATCCAAGCAAATGAAGACTATTTCATCACACTTTTGAATAGTGTCTCGTAGATGCTAGACAGGCTTTAGGAAGGCAAGAGAGGGGTTACTCACTGCAGAATTCCTAATCACTGACCTGCTCTTCTACCCATACAGTATTAGTTTGATTGGTCCAGTTCATTTTCTGGTAAGCTCCAGAATCTCAATAGCAGGGGATTCAGTGATGGTCATGCTATTGAATATTAGTTAGTTAGGTGTTCTTTTATTAACAGTTCACCCCTTTTTATCCTTCTTCTTTCTTCTTAACCATCTCATATTCTCCTTCTCTCTTCCCATTCTTTTTGTAACCTCCCTCTCTCTCCCCATGCCTTTGCAGCCTCCCCATCTCTTCTCATTCCCCATTTTTGCTACCTTGTTTTCTGAAAACTGGAGTGGAATTCCATCAACCCTCTGGTAAGCTGCCATGGTGACTACGCTGTTCATTAGTACAACACAGTCATGTGCATTGCTGAGCTTTTTTCTCTTTCATTCGTGCAATGTGAGCATTGCTGGCTGGCCAGCATTTATTGCCTGTCCCTGGCAATGGTAGGTTATCTTCTTGAACCACTGCCATCCACCTGTGATCAGTTGACCCACAATGCCATTAGGGAGGGGATTCCAGGATTTTGACCTATCAACAGTGAAGTAACGGCGATAGATTTCCAAGACAGGATGGTGAGAGGCTTGGAGGGGAACTTTCAGGTGATGTTCCCATGCATCTGCTGCCCTTGTCCTTCTAGAGGAGAGTGGTCATGGGTTTGGAAGATGCTGTCTGAGGATCTTTGGTGAATTTCTGCCGTGCATCTTGTAGATAGTACATGTTGCTGCTACTGAGCGTCAGTGGTGAGGAGAATGGAGTGGTGCCAATCAAGTAGGCTGCTTTGTCCTAGATGGTGTCAATCTTCTTGAGTGTTGTTGGAGCTGCACCCCTCCAGGCAAATGGGGAATATTCCATCACACTCCTGACTTGTGCCTTGAAGATGCTGGATATTTGAGCATACTGGGCATCATTGTTGAGCTCAATTCTATTTTCATCCAGTATACAAATCTACATTTATTTCTCAGCGGATGCCACTTGAAAGCAGTTGGAAACTTAGGAGTTTTCATTTCCCTAGGCCAAAATGTGACATTTGTTGTACACATTATTCCCAGTTGAAATCATAAAGGCTTAGTATCTTACTCATCTGTATAACTTTAGGCAGTAAACCACCAGAGCTCACAGATGATACATTTGTTTAAACAGATATGCAGACTGCTTTGAAATCACTTAATCTTGGTTACATAAATGCTATAATCCAAAATTGACTGACGCAACCCTGGTGAGCATTCTCATCCCTTATTGTAGGACAAACATCTCTTGTTAGGACACATCCTAGTTTGTAAGGAAAGCTCCTGCTTGGATCAACATACTTCGAAACCAAAGCCAGGAACTGTTAATTTGCACATGGTGGCATCATAATTTATTCATTTCAAAACGGTTTTGTTTTCATAACATGCTGATGATTTTTCAAAGCTTTCTGGCATTAAAAAATGCTGGATAATCACTGATTGATTAGGGTAGGAACCTATGTCGCTACTTAAATATGGGACTTTTCTACTGTGAAGAAATATATGCAACAGCTGTGAATAAGAAGGGCTTTGGCCTTTGTAGAGAATCATCACGAGAGTCTTGCATTGTCACAATTCTGCCTTTAATTACAATTTTCTTACCACAACTTTGTTGAAATCATCAGCAACAATATACAGTGCAACTGCAGTTATAACATCCATTGCCTGTGGAAACAAAATTCATTCAGTGTCAAAAATCTACACAAAAATTTGGATGTTATTTTAAAAATGTAGTTTTCAACAATATTACTTACCATAAAGACAAACTCTGCATAATCGATAAGGAAATGAAAGAGGTATAATATAAGAGGTGTCTGTAAAATAAAACAATAAGAGCACAAGTTAACATATACAATTAGACTGTAAGAAATAGGAAGAGGAGCAGTCCATTTGGCCCCTCAAGCCTGCTTTGCCAATATAGATTTTCACCAAATAAACAGGATGTAGCAATAGACAGCAACATTTAGAGGAATAGTCTTACAGAATTTTAGGTTTGCATTTCCAATTTCCACTATCTTTATACAAGGACAACAGAGTCACATAACTGACAGACAAGTAAGCTTTTAGGGCAATTCCTACTGAAACAAACATCTCTACTGTAGTTTAAGTGACAAAGTGAGGACCCAAATTTACTAAAGTATCAGATCTCTTGGGCTGTTTGACTTGGAAGGTGCTTTTTCTTTTTCAATAATAGCTGCTTAATGTGAATCATGGAAGACAAACACCACAGTGACCTTTCCCAACTTTTACATGGCTAACTTCCTTCTTTTGCAGCCAAATAGCATGAATGCAGACGTGCCAGAAAGGCCAGCAGGATGACAGGGGTAAGGATTTTTGCAGTGTACTGATCTTCCATGAGTTAAACAAGCATCTGTGTAAAAACCACTGCAAGGAATCAATTTCATTGCTGCAAGTTGGTCAGGCTCTGCCTGAAATGAAGAACGAGCTACCATGTTAAAGTTTAAGAGATATTTGGTCTGCAAATGCCTGCTGCTGACTGATAATTCATTCAGTGGCTATTATTAAGATGGAAACCTCCATTGAGCATTAGCAATTCTTTGACTGTGGAGCGATTCAATAAGCTTTAATAGCATGCTTCAGCAAAGAACACTGGATAATGATCAGGAATTTAGTTGATTTGTGTTCTCCCCAACTGACCAACGATATAAAGATACTTTCCATTTTTCCAATATCTTAGCTGAGTTCAGCAAATAGTGATGTTGAGCTTGGTTTTGTGCTTACATAGCTCAGTTACATACCTGCAGTGTATTTATGAGTGATCTGGCCCACTACGGGGTCATCAATAAGATATGTTATATAATTAAAAACACCAAAGTTTAACTGTACATTCAGTATAACATCTCTTCCAATCCCAGCACACTTATGATATAGTTCAATGTTCGAAAAAAAACTGAAAAGCACAATAAAGATCATTGGCTTAGTGGGATGCATCCTTGCCTTAGTCAGAACAATGCGACTTCAAGTCCCACTCTAGACACTTAGGCAAATCATAGAATCCCTACAATGTGGATGCAGACCATTCCGCCCATCGGGTTCACACTGATCATCCAAAGAGCATCCCACCCAGATCCACCCACTACGTTATCGCTGTAACCCTGCATTTCCCACGGCTAATCCACCTAAACATACGGGCAATTTAGCATGGCCAATCCTCCTAAACTGTACAGTTTTGGACAGTGGAGGGAAACTGGAGCATCTTGAGGAAATCCATGCAGACAGGGGGAGAAAATGCAAATTCCTCACAGACTGAGGGTGGAACAGAACCCGGGTTCCTGGTGCTGTGAGGCAGCAGTGCTAACAACTGAGCCATCGTGCCAGCCTAGTGCACATAGTCCCGACAGGACTTTGGAGTGGCTGCGCTTTTGGAGGTGTCAATTTTTAAACAAGACACATCCCCACCTGCCTGCTCAGATGCAATTGAAGATCCTGTGGCAATAGTCAAAGAGTAGCAGGGGAGCTACCTGGTGCTCTGGACAAGAATTATTTCTCAACTGATAAGAAGTTATCGGGTCATTTTCACACTGCCGTTTGCGGGAGGTTGTTGAGTGCAAATTGGCTGCTGTGCTTCCTACATTAAGTAACTACATTTCAAAAGTTCTTAACAGGTAAAATGCCTTTGCTCATCTCAAGGTCATAAAGAGCACTTGATAAATATAAGGCTTTCTTTGGTACTCAGTAAAAGCCATTTCATTATTAATGAAATGAACGCTTAAAAACGGACTCTCCAATACATTATGAACACGTGCATTTGCTAAATTTGGAGAAGGCCTGTGTAGAAAAGGCCTTATCAACAGGAAGAAGCACTCCATGTGCGTACTGGAAGATCAGAAAACATTCACGAAGACACTTAAGTGCTGCACTCCTCCTGTTCTACCTCTGCTACTCATTTAGCTATCAATAGATTGACGTTGAATCCTGTGATATACAATTAACTGAGGTGACCAGAAACACACTGCTGGTAGTATGATACTTACTTCATGGAACACATTTCCAGAATACGGCGACACTCCTAGATCCAACAAAGCAAGCCCTTCTACAACTAAAACATAAAAAGAAACAAACATTACAGTACTGCAAAATTACAGTACACGGTGCAAAATATGGAACTAGAAAAGGAAATGGAAAAGGAATTAATTTCAAAGCAATGCCTCCAGATAAATTTATTAAAAATTTCTAATATTTTGTGGCTGTAGGCTTTTGTACAGTTTCAAAGCTGATTAGAAATCTTCCAAAGTGCCTTTGTGTCAGGAAAGAGACTTAATGTAAAGATCAAGTAAATCCCACCATAAAACAGCAACTACTTCTTGCTTGGAGATGGAAATCCCTGAACACACCATTTACCTGGAATTAGCCCACTTCATTATCATGCCCCAAACTTTGCTAAGTAGACCCAGAGAATCCAGTTATCTGCAATGAAGAGAGCTGGTAAGAGGGGAGAATAAAATCTCCACAATACAGGCTAGTTTCTTCAACCATATCCAGTACATAGGCTAGATACACAAATCAAATTTCAGATTCAAGAAAAATTGTTTCTCCCCCCACTTTCTCCCGTAGATAAAATGCATAATTTAGATATGGTATATAATAAATTGGACCCAAATATTGAAAGGAGACACACATTTTAACTGTCACACAACTTTAGTACTC
Source organism: Rhincodon typus (assembly GCF_021869965.1). NCBI lineage: Eukaryota > Metazoa > Chordata > Chondrichthyes > Orectolobiformes > Rhincodontidae > Rhincodon > Rhincodon typus. The sequence goes on from NC_063350.1 coordinate 11,091,818, forward strand.
CTTGTTATCAGATGTAATGTTCAACCGAGAACTTCATTTCCTTTATTTATCATTTTAGGGAAACTTTTAATTGCAAGAATTATTTCATGGTAATTGCTAAAAATTGGACTTTTCTAGTCTAAATAGCAAAGTAAATATTATACACCATAAAAAGCCTCTATTGCAAACTTTACAAATAACCTCAAATTTAGTGATGGAAGAGGAGGACAATGACCAGAAGACCATTGTTTAATGAAATGCACAGGTATAGTTCAATGCAGATAAATTTAAAATCATGCATGAGTGACAAGAACCACACAGCGGAATTAGTACTCAGAGTTGGAAGAAAACAGACCCTTTGGTCCAACTAGTCCATGCTGACCAGATATTCTAAATTAATCTAGTCCCATTTGCCAGCATTTAGCCCATATCCCTCTAAACCCTTCCTATTCATGTACCCATCCAGATGCCTTTTAAATGTTGTAATTGTACCCGCCTCCCCACTTCCTCCAGCAGCTCATTCCATTCATGCACCACCACATGTGTAAATGTTGCCCCTTAGGTCCCTTTTATGTCTTTCCCCTTTCACCTTGAATCAATGCCCTCTAGTTTTGAGTCCCCTACTCTGGGAACGAGATTTTGGCTATTCACCCTATCCATGCTCATGATTTTATAAACCTCTATAAGGTCACCCCTCAACCTCCGATGCTCCACAGAAAATATCCCAGCCCATTCAGCCTCTCCCTAGAACTCAAACCCTCCAAACCTGGCCACATCCTTTTCAATCTTTTCTGCACCCTTTCAAGTTTAACAACATCTTTCCTAGAGTAGGGAGACCAGAATTGAACGCAATTACAAAAGTGGCCTAACCAATGTCCTGTACAGCTGCAACATGACATCCCAACTCCTACACTCAATGCACTGACCAATAAAAACAAGCATACCAAATGTCTTCTTCACTACCCTGTCTACCTGTAACTCCACCTTTAAGGAGGCATGAACCTGCACTCCAAGGTCTCTTTATTCAGCAACACTCCATTACTCAGACCTTGGAACGTAGGAATTGAGACTTTATGTTGAGGATGTATAGGACATTGGTGAGGTCTCTTCTGGGGTACTGTGTCCAGTTCTGGTCACCCTGTTATAGGAAAGATATTACCAAGCTGGACAGGGTTCAGAAGAGATTTACCAGGATGTTGCCGGATATGGAAGACTTGAGTTATAAGGAGAGGCTGGATAGACTGGGACTTTTTTCACTAGACCGTAGGTTCAGAGGTGACCTTATAGAGATTTATAAAATAATGAGGGGCATAGTGAATAGCAGGTGTCTTTTCCCTAGGGTCGGGGATTTCAAAACTAGGGGGCATACTTTTAAGGTAAGAGGAAAAAGATTTAAAAAAAAACACGAGGGGCAATTTTTTTTTTTTAACATAGAGAATGGTTCGTGTGTGGAATGAACTTCTAGAGGAAGTGGTGGATGTGACCACAGTTAAAACATTTAAAAGACATTTAGATAAGTAACAAATAGAAATGTTTGGAGGGATATGGGCCAAGCGCAGTCAGGTGGGATTGGTTTTGTTTGGGATTATTGTTGGCATGGGCTGGTTGGACCGAAGGGTCAGTTTCCATGCTGTATGACGCTTTGACTCCCCAGGACTCGAGGATTAAGTGTCTAAGTCATGCCCTGATTTGCCTTACAAAAATGGAACACCTCACATTTGTCTAAATTAAACGCCATCTGACACTCCTCGGCCTATCTGATCAAGGTCCCATTGTACCCTTCAATAACCTTCTTCACTATCCTCTACACCACCAATTTTGATGTCATTTGCAAACTTACAAACCATTCCTCCTACATTCACACCCAAATCATCTAGTGAATGGGAAAATTGAAAGCAAAAGGGATCCAGAAATTTTAGAGTCGTGACTGTGTGACCAAAGGCTGGGATGGAAGCAATTCTCTTCCTTCAGGTTTCCAATAGGATTTTTTGATGTGTCTGAATTATGCTGTCAATTCTAAAACATATAACCACCAATGCTGCCTACACTAATTTATCCAATTTCAGTCAGCCATATTCCCCCATTACTGGTAGGCATCTTGACACAGTTACCAAAACAAGACATCAAGATATTTAATAGTGCTGTTTGGAAAGTAAAATTGGTAAATAAACATTTAAATACATGGTTAAAACTAAGATTAACAGATAAAAGGATTAATCATGATTATTCTTTATGAAACTATTGACAGCCCAATAACTTAAGTTAAACTGCTTCCAACACAACCAACCATAAATATATCATCTAAGTGTTAAACAGCTCAAAATTGCTCTTGCCAGAAACAAGTCAAAAGTAGGATTAGTAACTGTCTGAAAAAGTTCTAAAGTTGAAGGGCTTGGTAGTTGACATGGGCTCAAGGCACACACAACATAGAACCTGAGCACATATCCATGCTCGTCAGGTAAAGTACACTTGATGCACTGCAATGTCAGGGTTATCCTTCATATGAGATGTAAATGATTTGCCTGTTTCTGTGATTCATCCAGAGTCCTAATGAGTAAATCTACCTCTGACTCAAACTGCCATGGATTCAAGTCCCACACTAAAACTGGAGCTGAAAACTGCAGGCTGATCATCCAGCGTAGTATTGAGGGAGTGCTGCAATGTCAGAGATGGAATTGGCTAGATAAGATATTAAATGAAGACTTGGCATACTCTCTCAGATGTACTTTAAGGATCCAAAGTCATTTTTCAAAGAGGTGGCGGCAAGATTCTCACTGATATTCTGGCCTACATTTATCTCTTCATCAATATTACAAAACAGAAATTCTGGTCTTTACACTGCTGTTTGTGGGAATTTGCTATGTACAAATTGGCTGCCGCTTTTCTTGTATTACAACGGTGACTTGAGTGCATCGAGTATAGGAGTTGGGAGGTCATGTTACGGCTGCACAGGACATTGGTTAGGCTACTTTTGGAATCTTGTATTCAATTCTGGGTCTCCCTGCTGTAGGAAAGATGTTGTGTAACTTGAAAGGGTTCAGAAAGGATTTACCAGGATGATGCCAGGGCTGGAGGGTTTGAATAATAGGGAGAAACTGAATAGGCTGGGGCTATTTTTCCTGGAGTATCGGAGACTAAGAGGTGACATTATCCAAGTTTATAAAATCATGAAGAGCATGAATAGGGTGAATAGGCCAGGTCTCTTCCCCAGGGTAGGGGAGTCCAAAACTAGAGTGCATAGGTTAATGATGAGTGAGGAATAATTTAAAAGGGACCTAAGGGGCAACTTTTTCATACATAGATGTTGCATGTATGGAATAAGCAGACAGGGGTGGTGGTGGAAACAGGTACAATTACAATATTTAAAAGGCCAAATGGGTGTGTGAATATGAAAGGTTTCGAGGGATACAGGCCAAATGCTGGCAAATGGGACTAAATTTGGAATGTCTGGTTGCATGGATGAGTTGGACCGAACGGTCTGTCGCCATGCTGTACATCTCTATGACCACAAATGAAAAGAACTTCACCTGCAGTAAAGTGCCTTGTACCACCCCAAATGGTATGAAAGGTATGACTGAATTTTTTTTAAAAAGAGAGAACACAATAAAAAATAAAAAGTTTGATCCTGCAGCTCACTGCTGACCAGTAAGTCTTGCAAAACAAAAATAACTGCTGCATCTGCTTACAGAGGTGCCACTACATATCTGTGGCTAGCATTTGTATGGGGAAAGGTTTTGGAAAGACGAGATGCAGAGCTGTTTAAATGCAAGATCTCAGCAATAAATTTCATTGTCGTAGTTAAACTTTCCTGAGATCCTAGCAACAGCATTGGAATGTGCATTTTTGTGTGCTACACATATGAATTAAGCATTAAACATTAAACATTTAAAAATGGATAGCAGTGTTGGTCACGAATGGGGGAATTAGAATGAAGTGACAATCAGAAGCCCCAGAGCCCAATCCACACTGACAAGAAAGGGGGACAGCTACACGGGGGAAACGAATGATAAAACATACACAAAACAGATACCTCGCTTCCAAGAATTCAGAGGGGAGACCACTTCCACTCGCTCTGAGATAAAATCCACCAGCGAAGAGCGGAACAACACAGCCCTGACTGTCACAGCCACAACCAGCACCAAGAGCAAGGAGGCAGCCATTGTCCCAACCACCAGCCCGGCGGCGGCGGGCGAGAGGGGTAAAAGGAATAACGGAAACGGATGTGACGCCACGCGCACTGCACCACGGCCGCTGTAGTCCTCGCTCCGCACCACCTGGACTACAGGGACCGTGGTGCACCACACGGTTCCAGTCCCGAAGTTTCCGCGACGGTGGCCGCAGAGGGTTGGACTGTTTCTGGTTTCGTGGAACCGAACAGGTATTGTGGGGAAGCTGTTGTCGAACACGTTTAATACCCTCCTTTAAGACTTTTCCTTTGAGCCTCATTAGCAAAAAAGCGTTTCAAGTAACAAAAGAAAACCCAGAAAGTGTTGGGAAAGCTCAGCAGGTCTGGTAGTATCTGTGGAGAGAAAGCAGAGTTAATGTTTTGGGTCCAGTGACCTTCAGTAAAAAGAAATTGGGCAGATAAAGGAATGTCTGTGGGAAATCAGTATCTGCTAATGGAGACCATTACTGGCTGATAATGGGGTGGTTTGTGGTAGTACCCCATGTTGACACCAAGGCCTGGTCTGTGAGGGTTGAGGTAAAGAACATGGGAGAAGGTGCTCAGGCCCCAAAATGATTGAACTTGATATGGTGTCCTGAAGGCTGTAGGTCCCCAAGTGGGAAATGTTCTTCGCTGGAACACTGCAGTAAGCCCGAGACAGAGATGTTGGCCAGGGAGCAGAGTGGTGTGTTAAAGTGGCAGCCAACTGGAAGCTCAGGGCAATTTTGCAGACAAAGTATAGGTATTGGATGTCTGTAGCCTTTTTAGCATCTTGTAAGCTGATGAATTGTGCCATGATGGTCAACTCTTTACCATGATGGTGTACTTTTCAACCCTGAGGAAACCTTGGCCTAGCTTTTTTTTCCCAGGTGCCCCAGTCTGGCATGACAGCCTCTGCCCTATTTTTATTCATTCATTCATTCATGGAATGTAGGTGTCACTGGCTAGGCCAGCATTTATTGTCCATCCCTAATTACCCATCCTGGAGAGCAGTTAAATATCAACCACATTGCTGTGGGTCTGAAGTCCTATGTAGGCCAGACATATGTAAGGATGGTAGTTTCCTTCCCTAAAGGACATTGGTGCACTTGGTAGGTTTTCCCAAAAATTGACAATGGTTTCATGGTCATCATTAGATTCTTAATCAGCAATCTAGATTTGCCACAGAATAAGATGCTGGGCTACTTTAATAAGTACAGAAAGTGCTGGAGAAACTCAGCAGGTCTGGCAACATCTGAGGAGAGAGAAATAGAAATAATGGTTTGAGTCTGATACTTGCAGACCTGCTGAGATTCTCCAGTGCTTTCTGTTTTTTTTTTATATTCAGATCCCCAGTAAAGGCAGTATTTTACCTTTACTGGGCTACTTTCTCCTTGGCCAACTGAGTTTTTCTTCTCTGGAACACTGCAGTAAGCCCGAGACAGATGTTGACCAGGGAGCAGGATAGATCAACTAATATTAAAGTTGCATTTCTGCAGGAAGACCATCTTCAGAAGGAAATGTGTCTTCATCATCCAACAGGGACACCAAATGCAGTGGGGTCAGCATGGAAGATGAATGAAAGTGTACAGTATGTTCTGTCATATTAAAGTTGGGTTGGCTTCAGTTAAAAGGAGACCCTGCCATGTTTTATTGGTATCAGGAAGGGCAGTTTTCAGGCAAATTTATGATGCATGTAGATTTTTATTTGTGGTGTTATAGCATTAAATTTGAAAACATTGTCATAAATGGGCATAAAGCAGAATTCAAAACTAGAACTTAGGCTTCTTAGGCTTTGAAGTACATTGGTTTGGAAATCATTTATAATGGATTAAGTGTCACTTTACATCAGCAGTCTTATTTAGAAAATGTTAGCTCCATTGATATTTGTCAGATTTAGGCTTCACAAAAGAGGTACAATAGCTTGGAAAACTGATATGAAGTAATTTCAAACTCTAATTGGACAGTTGAATTGGCTAGGCCAAACAAGGTCAGATTGCCATTTTGCATCATTAGCGTTGAGTACAGCTATGAAGGTAGAGGATATATAGGCAAACAAAGGATTGAAAAAAGAAAGCAAAAATGAAGCCTGGTGTTTTGAAGTTTCCATCATTGGAGATGCCAGGATTGTGAAACTTTATTTTTCTGATGCCAGTTTCTGTGGTGGGTTCCAAATGCGGGAGAGTTTATAATTTCTTGTGTGGGTAAGCAAGGTAAATGTTGACTTTAAGCTTAAGCTAAAAAGAGCATAAGTATAGTAAAAAGCGGATTCTCGCTCTCGGTGAGCCGGTAGATGTGGCGTTCTCCTTAGTGAAAATATTGGAAGAAATTCGAAAAAGGAAATCAGCAGCAATATCTGTTGAGTGCTGCATTGATACTGAATCACTGTAGGATACAGTACACTCAACAAATGTGTTTTTGAAACCAGACTGAGAATCTATATTGCAGTTTTTTAAAACAGACTGTGAGAATGGAGAGATAGTAAGAACTGCCGATGCTAGAGTCAGAGATAACGCAGTATGGAGCTGGAGGAACACAGCGGGCCGGGCAGCATCAGAGGAGCAGGAAAGTTGACGTTTTGGGTCGGGACTCTCCTTCAGAAAATTTTTTGAATATATTGCCGTTCCCTCGCTGTCGCTGGGTCAAAATGCTGGTATTCTCTCCCTAATGGCATTGTGGGTCAATCTACAGCAGGTGGACTGCAGCAGTTCAAAAAGGCAGCTCACTGCCACCTTCTCAAGGGCAACTACGGACAGGCAATAAATGCTGGCTGGCCAGCCAGTGACGTTCAAAATCCCACAAATGAATTTTTAAAAAATCTGTTTAAAAACAGTTCTTTTTTGGAGTATAACATTATATCTCTATTTGTATTTTACACGCCTTGGTATTTCTCTCTATTATTACTTCTTCGTTCCCATGCCCCTGCCAACTTAGTTCAAATCCTCCAAATAGCAATCACCCTGTAAGGAAATTGGTCCCAGCTCTGTTTAGATGCAACCATTTTGGCTTTTATAGGATCTATCTCTCCCACAGACTTATGCCAATGTCCCAGAAATCTAAAGCCCTCCCTCTTACACCATGTTTCCTGCTATATTTTATCCCTCCTTCTACCTGTGCTGCTGGTACCACAACTGCTGGCAGTTGACTCTCCCCACCCTCTCAGCTGTTCATTGATATCCCTGCACAAGAAGGAATCATTGGGAGATGCCAGAAACATGAAGCATTTTATCTTTTGTGGTGGTCCTTACATAAATCTCTGTGATGGGTTTGTGTATTTTGGAGAGTTTGTAATTTCCTGTGTAGGTAAGCAACGTAAAGGTTGTTATTTAACTTAAGCTAAAACGAACAGAAGGGTAGCAAAATAAAACCTTAGCAGTGGATTCACATCTAAGAATCATAGTATTACATAGTGAAGAAGAGATCCTTCAGCCCATCAGATCTGTACTGCCAAAATATACTACTAGCTATACTTGTCCCACTCTCCTGCACTAAATTTCCTGAATGTTATTATGCTTCAACTGCACATCCAAGTAGAAGTTGTGAGGTTTCCCGCCCCAATTACTGTTCCAGGCAGTGCATTCCAGACCCCCACCACCCTCTTGGTGAAAAAGCTTTCCCTCACATCCTCATAAATCTCCTGTCTTTCACTTTACAATTATGTCCCCTTGTATTGATGCTTAAATTAAGAGGAACTGCTGCTTTCAATTTAACACGTCCATGCTGCTTGTAATCTTCTACATCTTGTCAGGTTCTCCCTCAACTTTCTATGCTCCAAAGAAAACAACCTCTACTCCTTGTTATCTCAGATTCTCCAGCATCGGCAGTTCCTACTATCTCTGACCATATCCGGCCTCGCTTCATAGCTGAAATGCTCCGTGGCTTCAGAAAGACCTGCTTGTTTCATTGACTGTTAGACCTATCTACCACCATTGTAGTTGGCACTCTGTCCTGCCATCTCACACTTCTACCGGCCAAACAAAATCATCTGAAATTGTGGTCCCAGACCTTAAATGTCAGCAACGCTCCCTACAAACTGAAGATGTCCTCAGCATTTCACTATGAACACTGAGAAGAGAGATTGATACAGTCAAATGCTCCTATGCTGTTTATCAGCTCCCTCGCACTTCTGCTAATTGTTTGGCAATCCTAATTATCATAATTATAGTTCCTTTAGTGTTCAGAGCATGAATTACTCCTGCGCTTTACACCTCCAGAAAGTCAACAGAATTTCTGGCATTCTGATAAAGCATTTCATTGAATGTAAAGGGCTTTGGGGCAGCTTGAGGTAACAATACTGAAACACAAGTCCATTTTAGTTTGGGATTTGGTTGTTTTCAACATTTTGGTTTGGTGTTGGTTAATTTGTGAACAAAAGCTAAACAATGACAAATGGAGTTCAATTTGGATAAATGTGAGGTACTGCATTTTTGTACAACAAGGGTAGGGCTTATACAATTAAAATGGTAGTGCCTTTGGTAGTGTTACAGAACAAAGGCACCTAGGAGTTCAGGTACATAATTCTTTGAAATTTGTGTCACATGTAGACAGAGTGGTTAAAAAGGCATTTAGTACACTTGCCTTCATTGCTCAGTCCTTTTCAGTATGGAAGTTGTGAAGTCATGTTGAGGTTGTGGAGGACATTGGTGAGGCCTCTTCTGGAATACTGAAATACTGTGTCCAGTTCTGGTTGCCCAGTTATAGGAAGGATATTATTAAGCTGGAGAGGGTTCAGAAGAGATTTACCAGGATGTTGCCAGGTATGGAAGGTCTGAGTTATAAAGATAGGCTGGGACTTTTTTTTTAAGTGGAGTGTAAGAGGTTGAGAGGCGATCTTATGGGAGTTTATAAAATAATGAGGGATACAAATAAAGTTAATGGTAGTGGTCTTTTCCCTAGGATGGGGGAATTTCAATACTCGGGTCCCATTTTTAAGGTGAGAGGGGAGAGTTTTTGAAAAGACATGAGGGGATAACAGACACAGAGGATGGTTAGCATGTGGAATGAACTTTGTGAGGAAATGGTGGATATGGATACAGTTACAGTGAAGTATATGAGTCGGAAAGGTTTGGAGAGATATGGGCCAGGAGTAGGCAGGTGGCACTAGTTTAGTTTGGGATTATGTTTAGCATAGACTGGTTGGACCGAAGGGCCTGTTTCTGTGCTGTATGACTCTATCTGTGGGGGAAAACAGAGGTCTTTGAAATTTAGATCACACAATCTTTACAATGTGGAAGCAGGCCATTTGGCCCATTGAGTCCACACCAACCCTCTGAAAAGCATCCCATCAAGACCCTATCCCTGGAACCCTGCGTTTCCCATGGCTAATCCACCTAGCCTACACATCCCTGGACACTATGGCCAATCATCCTAACCTGCACATCTTTGGATTATGGGAGGAAACCCGCAGAGACATGGGGAAAATGTGCAGACTCCACATAGACAGTTGCCCGAGGCTGGAATCGAACTTGGGTCGCTGGTGCTGTGAGGTAGCAGTGCTAACCATTGAGCCACCGTGCCACCCCAATGGATGGCAGAATGTATACTTAAAATTCCTTATGCAGACCATAAAACAAAGGAAGAGGTGCATGCAATTGCAGAGGAGAAATAACTCTTGAGGGAAAAAAGTGTTTCAGCCATTTGATCAAAGATGAAAAGCTACAGAGATACCTTGTAGAGGACAAAGTGGAGGGCAGTAGAAAGAGGGTCTGACTAAAGTGCAGTTGGATGATGGATATCATGGAGCGGTTACATATGGTAGATGTGTGAGGATGGCAGAATACAAATGAGTGTTGCATACTGTGACACAGTAGCAACAAGCAGCAATTTTGTGTCACAAACAAAAACGGAAATTGCTGGAAAAGCTCAGCAGGTCTGTGGAGCACCTGTGGAGAGATATCAGAGTTAATTTTTCGGATCCAGTGACCCTTCAGCCAATTTGTGTACTTAATTGAGCAGCACACTGTGCCAGCTCATAGAGCACATCCACAGATGATTCAGAACTATATTAGGTACAGTAGGGGCCTTCAACATTGTGAATGTAAATAATTGCCAATACAGATAGCCACAGTGCAAAATGCTGAGTTAGAATCTCTCGTCACCACCACCAGCTATCCTGCACCCCCAGCCACCCCCGGCCCCGCCGACTTACCACGTGTATGCACACTCCCAGTCACCATTTTGAAGCATTAATTGTACAAAGTTCCTTTTGGAGGCTAGTGCTCAGAATGGACAAAGATGATTGACTAATATATAGCCCTATCACACCAAGCAGGAATATATGTTACCCCACCTTGCTCTGTGCGAGGAGCACTCATAAAGTGAAAATTAACAAATTAATCATCTTTTCCCGTCCCCACCCCACAGCATACATTTTACTGCTTAAGTGAATAACTCAAAAGAATACAATGTTTCAGGGAATAAACTTGATGCGCACATCCCTTTTCCACCTTTTCTGATGATAACTCTTGTGTTAAATGATTAACTATTAAGTTGATAGCGCCTTCTTGTTTCTGTTTGTAATCATGTACATACCAGAATAAACCAGTTTTTAGTTTGGTATTGACTCACCACCATATAAGGTCTTTCTGCCAAAGTTGAATGGGGATCCGTTCAGTTATCATAGCTTCCCGGTGCCTCAAATGTATGTAAATATAATCTTGTACAAGTAGCAAGTGCCTTGGATTTGTTTGCTGCATAGAGTCAAACTCCAGTGTTTGCTTGTTTGTACATATGCTACTGTACAGAACCAAAGATAGTAGGAACTGCAGATGCTGGAGAATCCGAGACAACAAGGTGCAGGGCTGGATGAACACAGCAGGCCAAGCAGCATCATAGGAGCAGAGAGGCTGACGTTTCGGGCCTAGACCCTTCATCAGAAAAGGGGGAGGGGAAGGGGGTTTTGAAATAAATAGGGAGAGAGTGGGAGGCGGATAGAAGAGGGATAGAGGAGAGGATAGGTGGAGAGGAAACAAACAGGTCGAAGAGGCGGGGATGGGGCCAGGAAAGGTGAGTGTAGGTAGGGAGTTAGGAAGGGGATAGGTCAGTCCAGGGAGGACGGACAGGTCAAGGGGGCGGGATGAGGTTGGTCGGTAGGAGATGGAGGTGCGGCTTGAGGTGGGAGGAGGGGATAGGTGGGAGGAAGAACAGGTTAGGGAGGCAGGGACGAGTTGGACTGGTTTTGGGATGCGGTGGGGGGAGGGGAGATTTTGAAACTTGTGAAATCCACATTGATACCATTGGGCTGCAGGGTTCCCAAGCGGAATATGAGTTGCTGTTCCTGCAACCTTCGGGTGGCATCGTTGTGGCACTGCAGGAGGCCCAGGATGGACATGTCGTCTGAGGAATGGGAGGGGGAGTTGAAATGGTTCGCGACCGGGAGGTGCAGTTGTTTGTTGCGAACCGAGCGTAAGTGTTCTGCAAAGCGGTCCCCGAGTCTCCGCTTGGTTTCCCCGATGTAGAGGAAGCCACACCGGGTACAGCGGATGCAGTATACCACATTGGCAGATGTGCAGGTGAACATCTGCTTGATGTGGAAAGTCTTCTTGGGGCCTGGGATGGGGGTGAGGGAGGAGGTATGGGGGCAGGTGTAGCACTTCCTGCGGTTGCAGGGAAAAGTGCCGGGTGTGGTGGAGCTGGAGGGGAGTGTGGAGCGGACAAGGGAGTCACGGAGAGAGTTGTCCCTCCGGAAAGCAGATAA
>NC_063350.1:11123636-11171415 GCF_021869965.1 Rhincodon typus
TCGTTTTTCAAGGACCGTGACTTCCCCTCCTCGGTGGTCGAGAACGCCCTCAACCGTGTCTCCCACATCTCCCGCACCTCATCCCTCGCACCCCGTCCACGCAATAAGAACCAAAAAAGAATCCCCCTCGTCCTCACGTACCACCCCACCAACCTCCGGATCCAACGCATCATCCTCCGACACTTCCGCCATCTGCAATCCGGCCCCACCACCAAAGACATCTTTCCCTCCCCACCCTTATCTGCTTTCCGGAGGGACAACTCTCTCCGTGACTCCCTTGTCCGCTCCACACTCCCCTCCAGCTCCACCACACCCGGCACTTTTCCCTGCAACCGCAGGAAGTGCTACACCTGCCCCCATACCTCCTCCCTCACCCCCATCCCAGGCCCCAAGAAGACTTTCCACATCAAGCAGATGTTCACCTGCACATCTGCCAATGTGGTATACTGCATCCGCTGTACCCGGTGTGGCTGCCTCTACATCGGGGAAACCAAGCGGAGACTCGGGGACCGCTTTGCAGAACACCTACGCTCGGTTCGCAATAAACAACTGCACCTCCCAGTCGCGAACCATTTCAACTCCCCCTCCCATTCCTCAGACGACATGTCCATCCTGGGCCTCCTGCAGTGCCACAACGATGCCACCCGAAGGTTGCAGGAACAGCAACTCATATTCCGCTTGGGAACCCTGCAGCCCAATGGTATCAATGTGGATTTCACAAGTTTCAAAATCTCCCCTCCCACTACCGCATCCCAAAACCAGTCCAGCTCGTCCCTGCCTCCCTAACCTGTTCTTCCTCCCACCTATACCCTCCTCCCACCTCAAGCCGCACCTCCATCTCCTACCGACCAACCTCATCCCGCCCCCTTGACCTGTCCGTCCTCCCTGGACTGACCTATCCCCTTCCTAACTCCCTACCTACACTCACCTTTACTGGCTCCATCCCTGCCTCTTCGACCTGTTTGTTTCCTCTCCACCTATCCTCTCCTCTATCCCTCTTCTATCCGCCTCCCACTCTCTCCCTATTTATTTCAAAACCCCCTTCCCCTCCCCCTTTTCTGATGAAGGGTCTAGGCCCGAAACGTCAGCCTCTCTGCTCCTATGATGCTGCTTGGCCTGCTGTGTTCATCCAGCCCTGCACCATGTTTTTGTAGTACATTTTACTCTTACAAGATATATTAAATGTCCCTTCCAACCCATTACTGTTTCTTTACACGTTTCAATTCTTATTGGCCCCATGCTGCAAGCAGTGTTTAGACCTGTTTCTGTATCAAAGGCTAACCCTGAATAAGTGTTAATACTGTAGCCTACTCAGAACAATGCCATTCGCACTATCATGTCTCCATTACTCACATGAAGCTATGGAAAGATTATAATGTTAATTAGTCCTTAGCAACCATCTCTTGGGACCTGAATAGGTTGCAGAACATCAAACGGTTTCCTCCACTACTATGTACTTTTAAAATACATATTAAATAGGGTCGCTACCCCCTTTAAGAAACTTACTATCAAAACAACGCTTCCATGAGAACTGTCAAAAACCAGGAATAGTAAATGAAATCCATGACTCAACTGCGGGAGATCAGTTTAATATCCTCTATACTTTTATTTAGTACGCGTATAATTTCTCACTTATTTAGATCATATACGTCCAATTATTTTACTAACATTACTAACTTTAAAGACAAAATGACTAACACCTCTTAATTATGCAAGCTCGGACCGGACAGACATTCTAATCCCATCAGGAGTAACAGCCAGCATTTAGCAAGTGCTTAAACCATCTCCTGCTTCCCCAGGACAGATGTTGCAAACTTTTGTGCACAATAGGTACAACTATGAGATATCGTAATGCCAAAAATTTAATGTATGTAAAAACTTGTGTAAAAGAGGCTACTGTAAAACTGTTCTTTGGATTCCATCACCATCTTGAACTGTGCTACTGCGGATGCTCAATAAAGAGGCTATTTTCATCACTCACCAATCTCAGTTGTTATTGAACATGATCCCATACTGCTCACTAACCTCCTCATCCAGTTAAGCAGCCTTTTTTCACCTGCCCCCAATTCTAACAGTTTTAAAACTAATGCACAAGCTTGAGGAAAATGAACAACAACTCGGTTTTTATTTTAATTACCACCATGGTTTATCTCTGGGTTTTACTTGTAGGAGGGTCCTGCAAATTATCCTGTAATCGCTAGGGACTCTGGAACATTCCTAAAGGAGTTGGGCTGCATTGAAAGCATTTGCAAACTTGTTTTGAAATATTCTGCCCTGTTAACTTTCAAAGTATGATACATATGAAAATAGCTTGCACTTTCTAAAAATAAAATGAACAAAAACTGCTCCTTTTTCATGGCATTCCCCCAGTTTTAGATGTGATGGAATGTTATCAGGTAGGGAGACTGTGTTGGAGTGGTTACTAATCCAATGGGCCAAACTAAACTTTTGGGGCTTGTGTTCAAATCCCATCATGGCAGCTAGTGGAATTTAAATTTCATTTTTGAAAAAAAAATCTAGAGCTTAAAGCTGGTCTTAGTACTAGAGGGCACAAAACAATCATTGTGGTAAGCTGTTGTTCACTGATGTCCTTTAGAAATCTACTGCCCTGACATGGTGTACGTGACTCCAGATCCACAGGAATGTAATAGATCCTGTACTGCTTTCTGAAATAGGCAAATGAGTTCAAGGACAATTAGGGACAGGCAACATATGTTATCCTTGCCACTAACACCCACATCCCATGAAAGAACAAAAATGAAGCTGAAAGCTGAGTCCTTCTTTACTGTCCATGTTACTGCTCAGTATCACTATAATTGACAGTATCAGTGTATTTGATCCAGGTCCCGTGCAGTATTGAGGGAATCCTGTTGAAGGTACCATCTAATAGAGGAGATGTGAAACTGAGGTCCCACCTGCCTGCTCAGCTGGATTCAAAGATTTCGTGACTCTATTTTGAGTAGGAGCAGGGGAGTATTCCCAGCATTTTAGCCTGTATTTACCTCTCTATCAACATCTTGTCATTATCCTGATGCTGCTTTTTTGGGATCTTGCTGTGCCCAAGTTGGCTGCAGCATCTCCTACGTGACAATAGTTGCTACACTCAAAAAGCATTTAGTTGGTGGTTATGTGCTTTGAGATGTCCAGTGGTCACGCTATGTAAGTGCAAGATTTTCTTTTATAGCTGAAAAGGTGGCATGTTGGCTCAGTGTTTAGCACTGCTGCCTCACAGCCCCATGGACCCAGGATCAATTCCACCAATGGGCGACTGTCTGTGCGGAGTTTCATTCTCCCCTTGTCTGCGTGGATTTCCTCCGGGTGCTCTGGTTTCCTCCTATAGTCCAAAGCTGTGCAGGTTAGGTGGATTTGCCATGCTAAATTGCTCACTGTGGACAGGGATGTGCGGGCTAGGTGGGTCAGCCACAGGAAATGCAAAGATAGGGTAGGGGGACAGGTCTGGGTGGGATGCTTTTCAGAGGCTTGGTCGGTGTGGACCTGTTGGGCTGAATGGCCTGCTTCCATCCAGTAGGAGTTCTACGGTTATGGTATGAAACCATCTGTGATGCTGAGCAGGTCCTATGATCTGAGTTCACACTGACTCCTGGTGGTTACGCTAGCATTGCAGGGATGAAGAACAGTAAGTAACAAGCTGGAAAGAGTCAATTTCCCTCTGTTGAAGCAAATGCAATGGCTGTGCTCATTTAAGGGGAGCGGGGCAACACTGCCTCTTAATTTTGATCCCCAAATATTGGAGAAGAAGTAGGTGTTCAACTCTACACTCAACAATAACTCAAGGATTTGAAAGGAACAGCAAGGCAATGGAAACTGAGGAAGATAATCTCAACACCATCCAGGGCGAATCAGTCCCTGCTTGATCAGTGTCCCACCTACCAATCCAAGTTGCTCTATCTACCATTTGCTCACCCTAGATGTAGTGATTACAGGATGCACTGCAGCTACTCACCAAGATTTCGTAGACAACACCTTCCAAACCCACAATGACAAGAATAGGGGGCAAATGGGGACAACACGACATGCAAGTTCCCTTTGAAGTCACACATCATCCTGCCCATGGAGTCCAAAGCTGTCAAGTTCATGTGAAAATATTGAACAAAGGAAGTAAAATAGAGTCATGTTCAGAGACTCAGGGCCAAGAATAGGCTGAAAAGATGGGCAGCCCAACTTGTCAACGTAAGAAGGTAGAAGTCAGCTGTGTCTGCTAGAGGAAAGATCTTCAGAGAAGGTGGGAAATAATGACTTGGTGATGGCGTCATGGCCCTAGGGATGTGGGAGATCAGAGAGTTGATGTTTAGCTTTGCAGAGGACAATTCACTGAACAGTGCACAACTCATGTCAGCAGACTTAATGACAATGTTGGGTTGAACTTGGGAGAACACAGTGCGGTTCAAAATTCAAACAGAAGTAAGTTAGAGTGGCTGAGGGCAGTAGAAAAATTAATATGGCCAATGTCATATTAAGAGTTCCCAATGAAAAGGCTTATAGAGAGTAGGAGGCCAAGGACAGAGATCCATCGTACTCAAGATGGTGATCAAATCATCAGATGCTTGTCAGGGACTAATTAACTCCATGGGTCAGTTTATTTAAAACAGTAAAACATATTACAAGCTCTGGAGCAAATATTATAGTAAATGAACTGATGTGTGCATACAAGTTGCAAACCCAATGCAAACAAACAGAATTGCAACATTGTATACATGCTGCACATGGAATCCTTAAAGGTAAGCTCTCTTAAAGGCAAGGTACACATAGAGCAGGATTCAGGGGATAAAATCATTCTTAAGTGGGACAAGGGTGCATTGTGCAGGGCAGAGACCCCTGATAGAATGCAGAGGTGAAGACATCGGATGAAGAGTTCTGTGTCATTTTGTTTTTTATTCATTCATGGAATGTGGGCATCACTGGTTAGGCCAGAAATTATCGCCCATCTGTAATTATTCAGGGGGGAAGGGGAGCAATTAAGAGTCAACCACCTTGCCGTGGGCCTGGAGTCACATATAGGCCAGACCAGATAAGAACCAGTTTCCTTCCTTCATTAGTGAACCAGATTGGATTTTCTGATAATCAGCAAGTTTCATGATCATCATTAAACTCGTAATTCCAAGTTTTTATTGAACTCAAATTCCACAGTTTGCCATGGTGGGATTTGAACCCATGCTGAGGTGGAATGTGATTCAGGTGGGAGCATATGGGGTTGAAATTGAGCCCTCAGAAAAGCATGATCATTCAGGGTTAGAGAGGGAATACTGAAAACATGAAAAAGGGCTGTGATTTGAAGGATGGATGGAATTGGATGAAAGTTTAGGGGAGGCAATGGCCCAGTGGTATTATCGTTGGACTGTTAATCCGGAGACAAAGATAATGTTCTGGGTTCGAATCCTGCTATGGCAGATGGTGGAATTTGAATTCAATAAATATATGGAATTAAGAATCTAATGATGACCATGAATCCATTGTCGATTGTCAGGAAAAACCCATCTGGTTCACTAATGTCATTTAGGGAAGGAAATTGCCATCCTTACCTGGTCTGGCCTACATGTGACTCCAGACCTGCAGCAATGTGGTTGCTGCCCTCTGGGCAATTAAAGATGGGCAATAAATGCTGCCTAAAAGCGATGCCCTCATCCCACAAATTAATGAAGAAAAAGAAAGTCAACGATACAGAGGAGATCTGATAGCCAAGTGCTATTGAAACATGACAACTGATTGGAAGAAAAGTAGTTGAAAGTTTACATTCCTGATGAGGCAAAACATGAAATGTAAGTGCAGACCAGGATTGACTCTGAAATAGATGGACTTCAGTACCTGAGGAGAGAGGTCACATGTGGTAGTGCATGACATGAAACCTGGATCTGAGGACGTGACACCAGTTTGACGAACACTGATTATCTTTAATCAGGAGTGAAATTTCATTTGGAATAAGTCAGAGCCAGGGATAGTGACTGAGGAAGGAGATGTTGCTGTGAAAGCGAGTTTCAGTGAATACCTCATCAAATATGAGAAAGGAAACAGAAACCAAATTAAACTGTCAACACCTTTGAACAGCTGCCAAGTGTGTATTGAGGGTAGTTCTTAAACCATTTCAGGTACTTAATGATGGTATGGCTACAGGAGGTTTCACAGGGATGAATTGACTGGTGAATCATGGGATGTGTTTTTGCATACAAGAAGATAATAGCAATATACAAAACACTGAGAATTAAAATCATCTCATTGTAATTAAAATACTCAATGCAGCAACGTAAGCAAATTAGGTGCCCAGTGAAGTGATTTGAACCTGACTGATTTCTTGGTAAAACACTGAGAGAGGGAAAGAGACACTGAATGAGTTCTTTAAACACAGCCTGAAAGATTCGATGGAAAAAACTGACCAGAACGTTAGCTAACTAGAAGCTAACTTCTATCCTAAGGCAAAACCTGTAGTCTTCCCCCTTCCAGAGCATCCGACTCCTAAACAATTCAAGAATTTTTTGCCTAAACTAATCTTAACCAGTGAATTATTCCAAGTGTTCATCAGTCTTCATGTGGCACAATTCTTCCTGGTAACAAACTTAAATTTACCTGTAACTAATTTAAACATTTGTTTTCACTTCACACTGACAAAACTGAAGTTGGATGCTGAATTAAACCTTCCTATAAAAGTTAATATGAAGTTGTAAAAAAAAGGAGAGAGAATTTATTTCTTTTCCCAGGGACAAACTATAGAGGGAAATAGGGAAGGGAATCATAAGAACATATAAAACAGGATCACAAGTAGACCGCTTGGCCCATCAACCCTGTTCCAGCAGTCAGTGAGATCACGGATGATCTGATATGGCGTTAACTCCAATATCCTGCTTGCCCACCATTTTCCCACTCCCTCCTCCCCATAAACCTTGACTCCCCAGTCAATCAAAGATCAGCTTTGAATATATTCAATAATCCAGCCTTCATTGCTCATTTTTGACAGAAGAAATTCCTCCTCATAAAAACCAAAAGAACTGCAGAGGCTGTAAATCAGGAACAACAACAGAAGTTGCTGGAAAAGCTCAGTAGGTCTGGCAGCATTTTTTTCTTCACAAATTCCTCCTCATCTCTCTCTTAAGTGGAAGATCTTTTATTTTGAAATTGTGCCCAATATTTCTCTCAGCATCTACCCAATCAAGGCCTCTCTGATTCTTATAAGTTTCAGTAAGATCACATTTCTTTCTTGTAAACTCCAATGAGTATAGGCCCAACTTGCTCAACCTTTCTTCATAAAATAAATGCCTTCGTCTCAAAAATTAGCCCAGTGAATCTTCTCCGAGCTGCTAATGATAAAAGTACATTCCTCCTTAAGATGACAACTACTTCATGTGGTACTTAATGTACGGTCTCACCAATGCTCTACATATTTGTAGGAAGGCTTCTCTATTTTTATACTCCATTCCCTTGTAAATAAAGTGCAATGTGAGATTTAAGCACATGGATGGCCGAAAGATTACGAAGCAGGGAATCTCTGTTCCACTACAAACATTAAGAGAAAGTAAGGCTAAAACTAGGAAAACAATTATTTATAGTGGATTAAGCCTATACTTGCACATCATGGTTGAGGAATCTTTATCTCTATTTCGACTTCCACAAACCTCTCTTTCCACTCGTAGCCTGTCAATGAAGCCTTTCTCCAAAGAGGGTCCACAGGGATTATCTAGCTCCCCTGCGTGATGTCCTTCCTCAATGTCACTACCAGCTTCTAGAGGCCTCAATACAGAAGGCCAATATTCTGTATGTGTTTAGAGTGTGATATAGGATACTTTCTAATCAAGCTGCTCAGACATGTTATTACATACCTCTAGAGCAGGTGGGACTTGATCTTGGGCCTCCTGGCTCAGAGATAGGGACACTACCACCGCACCATGAAAGGTCGTGATATAAATAGAGAATAACCTTATCTGATATTGAACTTGCCTGAACCAAAATGAAGAAGCATTTTAATGCAACAAATTGTGCTGTGCATCACTCTGCCTAAAACAACAGTGGAAGCAGATTCAATGACATTTAGAAGAGAATTTAGGTAAATACTTGAAAGATAAATTATGCATGGCTAATGGAAAGATCATGTGAACAGTACTAATTGAATGCTTTAACATTGATGTGATGGGCCAAATGGCCTTAGAACATAAGACCAGAAGAAATAAGAATAGGAGTAGGCATTCGGCCCCTCAAGCCTGCTCTGCCATCCAATAGGATCATGGCTGATCCGACACTCCTCATATCCACTTTCCTGCCCTATCCCCAGAACTGTAGGTTCCCTGACTGATCAAGAATTTATCTCAGCCTTCAGTATATACAAGGACTCTGCCCCCACAGCTCTCTGTGGCAAGGAGTTCCAAAGACTCAAGCCTCTGAGAGAATAAATTCCTCCTCATCTCAGTCTTAAATTGGCGCCCCTTTATTCTAAGACAGGTAACATCCTCTCAGCATTTACCCTGTTGAGCCTGTTAAGAATCCTATATGTTTCACTGAGATCACCTCTCATTCTTCTAAACTCCAGTGAGTAGATTCCCAATCTGTTTAACCTTGCTCATAAGACAATCCCCCCATAGCAGGTATTATCCCAGTGAACCTTCTCCAGTGAAATGTGAGGTATTGCATTTTGGTAAAACAAACAAGGGTGTGACTTATACAATTAATGGTAGGGCCCTGGGTAGTGTTCTAGAACTGAGGGACCTGGGGGTTCAGGTACAGAGTTCTTTGAAATTAGCGTCACAGGTAGACAGGGTGGTTAAGAAGGCATTTAGCACTCTTGCCTTCATTGCTCAGACCTTTTGAGTATAGGAGTCAGGATGTCATGTTGAGGTTGTCCAGGACATTGGTGAGGGCTCTTCTGGAGTACTGTGTGCAGTTCTGGTTGCCTTGCTATAGGAAGGAAATTATTAAATTGGAGAGGGCTCAGAAAAGGGATGTTGCTGGGAATGGAGGGTTTGTGTTATAAAAATGGGCTGGATTTTTTTCAACTGGAGCATAGAAGGTTGAGGGGTGATCTTATGGAGGTTTATTAAATCATATGGGGCATAGATAAGGTGAATAGCAAGGTTGTTTTTCCTAGGCTGGGAGAGTTCAAAACAAGGGGGCATATTTTTAAGGTGAGGGGGGAAGGTTTTAAAAGTACATGAGGAGCAACTTTTTTACAGAGTGGTTTCAATGTGGAATGATCTGCCCGAGGAAGTGGCAGATGCAGGTACTAAGTTACAACATTTAAAAGACACTTGGATAAGTACGTGAATAGAAATCGTAGAAAGACCATAGAATAAACCATAGAAAGCACTCTATCTGGTTTGGCAACTGCTCTTCCCAAAACCGCAAGAAACTACAGAGAGTTATAAACACAGCCCAGTCCATCACACAAACCAGCCTTCCATCCTTTTACTTCATGTGTACTTCCTGGTGCCTTGGGAAAGCAACCGACATAATCAAAGACCCATCACACCCTCTTCCATCGGGCAGAAGATATAAAAGTTTGAATACATATATGAACGGATTCAAGAACAGCTTCTTCCCCACTGTTATCAGACTTTTGAATGGACCTCTCAAATGTTAGTTCTGATCTATCTCTCTCTCTGCCGCTGTAACACTGTATTCTGCCCTCTGTTCTGCTACCCTGCACTTTTTATGGTATGATCTGCCTGTAAGGCATGCAAAACACCACTTTTCACTGTATCTCAGTACATAGGACAACGATCAATCAATCGATTAATCAATTGATTAGGTAAGGTTTGGAGGGATATGGGTCAAAAGCAGGCAAGTGGGACTAGTTTAGCTTGGGAATATGGTTGGCATGGACAAGTTGGACTGAAGGGTCTGTTTCCATGCTGTATGACTCAATGACTCTATAAAATGACATTTTCCTTAAATAAGGGGATCAAAACTGCTCATAGTACTCCAGATGAGGTCTAACCGGCACTTTGTACAGTTGCAGTAAGACTTCCTTCCTCTTATACCCCAACCATCTTGAAATAAGGCCCAACATTCCATTAGCCTTCTTCAGTGCAGTACATTCCATATAAAAGGCAAAACCGTACATTGGAAATCTGAAATATGAATAGAAAATGCCATAGTAAAATCATCAGGTCAGGTAGCATGGAAAGAAAAACAGGGAACGAATGGTATATTCAATGTCATAGCTGGAGAATGTGACATGCTTATCAGTTATTAATAAGTGATAGATAGGCACATGATTGCATATACTGTTCGTTCTGATATAAGCATGTTTCTTCAATGTGAATCGGTTTTAACGCGATTGAGGAGTTTAGACTTATTTGTAGAACACAAACTTTCCTCACCTGTATTGGCTATAATGCGATTCCAGCCCCATTAGTTTAAATGGCGCGGCTGTTGTGCAATTTTCTTATAACACGATATCACACGAGAACGGAACTATCCCATTATATCAGAACCGACTGTACACATTTTCTACTTAGACCAACAACAACCTTATATTAAATGCTGATCGCTTCACTGAAATGTGTTACGTGCATATTGCCTCCATTCACCCAACAAAATGGACAAATATCTTTCTTCTCATTCTCATTTCGGACACGGTCAGTACTGGCTGGACCATCATTTAATCCCCGTCCCTAGCTGCCCACTAAATACTGAGCTGCCTTCTTGAATCACTATAGCCTCTGTGCTGTAGGTTAACCCACAATGCCATTAGGGAGGGAATTCCAGGATTTTGACCCAGCAAACCTGAAGGAACGGCAACATATTTGCAAGTGATGATTATGACTGGCTTGGAGGGGAACTAAGAGTTGCTGGTCTTCCCATGTATCTGCTGCCTTGTCCTGTGAGATGGCAGTAGTTGTGGTTTTGGAAGATGCTGTTTCAAACATGACAGGAAAGTAAATAAGAGGTCACATTTTAAACATATTTCTCAGTAATTAAGTTAATTTAGTAACATTAGGAATGAAGTACAATAGAAACGGTTGAATCATTGCTTTATTTCATTAGTAAAGTTTAAGAATAATATCTATTGGTGACTTTGTGTGTAAATGTCCTCATGGGTAGAGCCCAGGAATGCAGATCATTTTTATTTATTCAAGATTTGGGTATCACTGGCTTAGTCAGTATTCATTGCCTAGCAGGCAGCTAAGAGTCAACCATATCGTTGTAGAACTGGAGTCACATGTAGATCAAACAAGATAACTTAAGACATTGGTGAACCAGAGTGATTTTTACAACAATCAGCTCACATGGTCACTATTAGGATAGTGTTTTCTTTATTGAATCCAAGTTTCACTATCTGCCATGATGGGGTTTGAACCCATGTCCCCAGAACATTAGCCTGAGCCTCTGGATTATTAGCCTGATAACCCTACAATAGGCCCAATGGCTAGTGGTAAGAGTGGACGAATCTTCCTGCAGAAGGCAGTGGAAAACCACTGCAGTACCTGACCCTTAACCGTGGACCAACCCAATGAAGGCCACTGGCCCAAATCAGTTCAGGAGAAGAGACAGACGATATTCAGAAATTGATTTCAGTAACTTTACGTACAAAGGCCCAAATGAGGAAATTGGGAAAAGGAGTAATACTGACAATAATCTCATGCAGGGGATATACACAGTTTGAATACGAGGATCCAATATTTACACAGACTGATACATTGATAGGATTAGCTGAAGTATAGTGGGAGGAGGATCATGTGTAGATAAACATTGTTTATGCAATTGGGTCAGTTGATATGTTCCTGTGCTAGAGGCTTTCAAAAAGTGAAAGTTTAAGCTCAACCTGTTCAAACATGTTATGAGTCATTTCCGTAACTGGAACCTGGACCTTCTGCCCCAGAGATAAGAGCATTACCCTTGCACTACAAAAGCCCTTACTACTATAGGCATTATGTTGACCAATAAATCTAGAGCAAATCTCCGTCACCATTTCAAATCATTGACACTTTCAAACTCCTTCGCTTGATTCTAATTCACAGAATCATAGAATCCCTACAGTATGGAAACAGGCCATTCGGCCCAACAAGTCCACACCACACCTCCGAAGAGCATCCCACCCAGACCCATTCCCCTACCCCTGTATTTCCCATGTCTAACCCACCTAACCTAAACATCCCTGGGCACTATAGGCAATTTAGCATGGCCAATCCACCTAGCCTGCATATCTTTGGACTGTGGGCGGAAACCGGAGCACCCAGAGGAAACCCACGCAGACAGATACCCGAGGATGGAATCGAACCTGGGTCCCTGGTGCTGTGAGGCAGCAGTGCTAACCACTGAGCCACCATGCTGCCCCATTATTCTAATTATAATTATAATTATAAATATTCTATGTGTAACTATTTCAATTTATAATGCAACAGCAAAGTTAGATTGAAAACTTCACTAAACTACACCAATAACTATCGTTTATCTGGCCCCCTCAACATAGTCAAATGCCTCCTGCCTTGTGGAAGTGTTTATCAAACAAACTTTGACACCAAGACACATCAGGAGATGTTCAAGCAAATGACTGAAATGTCAATCAAAGAAAAAAATTTTAAGGAGCATCTTAAAGAAGCAAATTGAAGAGAGAGCTCTACGGAATGAACTTCACAGTATGGGGCCATGTCAGCTGAAGATGTGTTTCAGTAGTGAAGTGATCAAAACGAGGGATACACAAGAGGGAAGATTTGGGGAAACATAGGCATCTCAGAGGGTGTGGGGCTGGAGGGCACTACAAAGAGAGAGAGGGACAAGACAATGAAAGCACTTGAAACAAAGAGTTATAATTTAAAATTGAGGTAATGTTGAACGAGGAGTCAATGTAGGTCACCAAACACATAGGGGATGAGTGAAAGGGATTTGGGGTGAGTTATGATTGGGGCAGCAAAGTATAGACACAGGTTTCTGATAGGTAGAAGATGCCGGGAGAGCTTTGGAATAGTCAAGAATGGAAGTAACAAAAATATAGATGAATGTTTCAGCAGTGCGATATTTATAGCTATGAAAAACAATTAAGTTCCCCATTAAAATCACAATTACCTCATAAAGCTGTCACTTCCTCACATCTATGTAATGGCAATGTACTGAAATTTATTCCTTTTTGAAAAAACAGGTCTTTTGAGTGCTGCACAACTGTCCACAAGTGGCAGTATAGTGCTAATGTCAGAGAATTAGTAGTTCAGAACCCCAGACTAACGTCCCACGATGGAAAATGGTGAAATCTGAATTCAATGAAAATCTAGAACACTAAATGGTGACCATTGTCGATTGTCATAAAAACCCTTCTGGTTCATTTTATGTCCCTTAGGGAAGGAAATCTGTCCTTCTTACCTGCTCTGGTCTAAATGTGACTCCAGACCCCCAACAATGTGGTTGACTCTTAATCATCCTCTAAAATAACCCAGTAAGCCATACAGATCATGGGCATAAATGCTGACCTTGTCTCATATTTAACACAAAGTATGTATGTCCAGCTTGAGAACAAACAATGAAAAGATCTCTGATTAACTTGCTCCTTTTTAGCTGAGGTAGAATGAGAGCCAATTATAGCATTCTTAATGCCACCCGTAGCTCAGACGACCACAAACCGGGGATCAAACACATGAGGAAAGGAATAGAAGTATATGTTTGATGAACATAGATAAACTGTAGAACAGACCTGTGTTTCACACAAACACTAAAATGTAGCGGAAGTTCCGTTTCTGTGCTGTGAAAACTGAGGCCTCCCAGTAGGTTTGGGGAGTCACTCGATTATTCCTTTGAGTTAATGGTAGAATGGCACAATGAAAAATGGAATTTTCCGAAACTGTGGGCTGTGACCTTATATTCACCCTCAAGGGCAATTAGGGGTGGGCATTAAGAACATAAGAACTAGCAGCAGAAGTAGACAATTCGGCCCCTCAAGCCTGCTCCACAATTTAGCACAATCATGGCTGATCTCATCTGGGCCTCAACTCCACTTTCCTGCCCGCTCCCATAACCCTTTACTAATTAAAAATCTGTCCACTTCCTCCTTAAATTTTCTCAATGTCCCAGCATCCATTGTACTTTGTGGGGGGAGTGAATTCCACAGATTCACGACCCTTTGAGAGAAGTAATTTCTCCTCATCTCTGTTTTAAATCCACTACCCCTTAGACCAAAACTAATGACATCTCATTTTACATTTCCCTGCATGGAGAAACATCCTTTCCACATCTACTTTATCAATCCCCTTTAGTATCTTATATACCTTGATTAAAACTCCAGAGAGCGTAGGTCTAAACTGCTCTATCTCTCTCTGTAAGACAAGCCCCTCTTCTCTAGAATCAATCTAGTGCACCTCCTTTGAACTGCCTCCAGTATAACTACATTCCTCATCAAGTAGGGGGGACCAAAATGTCTCAGCCAATGATGCCCACAACTCATGAAAAACCATAATGAAACAATAATTTCGTGATCAGCATTGTCAAATGCTAACTTTTTATGTCAGATTTATTTCATAATTTAAATTTCTCAGCTGCCACGGTGGGATTTGAACTTACATCTCCATCTTACTTGTCCCAGCCTATGGATAACTAGTCTTGTAATATCACTACTTGACTATCAAATCTAGTAAAGTGACTGCATTGTAACTTTATGAGGAATTACATCAGAAAGGTGAATTACCTATTTTTGGAGTGTGCAGTTTAGTCACACTTGAGGTGTGGCACAATGATATTTAGGAGATAATTGTACGTTCTCTTGAATTCCTCTCCAGTTGTTGGTGACTCATGTTAAAGTACAATCTCACAGCTCAAGTTGACAATTTTCATGACACCATCTTAGTTACTTGAAGGTGAGAAGTATTACCTTACATTCTGTTTACCAGGCACACTTGCTGGTTACAGATGTTAATAGGTGTAAATAGGCTGCATCTAGCATTGCAGCACACCTAGGATGGGATATTTCCTTTAATTGAGTCACTGTTTGCTCCAATTCCTCACCATATTTTGTTAAAAAACAAAAAGGCATAATAATTCTGCATTGTTGAGGCGGACATTTCACATTAATGTACTGCAAAAGACGCTGATTGCTGTGAAAATTAATAGCTGGATGATGCTGGGTTAAAGCTACATGCACATGTACCTCTCCTAATTTTCATTCAAAACCTCTTACTTTACCAATGAATAACTGTGTCATATGGAATGGTACCAACCACTGATGACTTGTGGTTGGGGTAGACTGATGCCTCAAATCCTCTTCCTATGCTGAGTCTAAGAACCTATCTAATTAGCCTCATTGGAGGATAAATCACGATTAAGTTTTAATAAGAGGCACTTGCCCTACACAAAATGAAGTTTGTTGTATGAATACTATAGATATAAGTTACAAGGAGTCTGAGATGACGCATTTATCTCCATTGGGACCTTGTGGTATACTGTTCCTTCTCCACCCAAAGACTAGTACTGTGTTCAATACTGGCTTCCCTGCTGTAGGAAAGTTGTTGTTATACTTGAAAGGGTTCAGAAAAAAAATTACAAAAATGTCGCTAGGGTTGGGGTAAGAATTATAGGGAGAGGCTGAATAGGCTGTGGATATTTTCCCTGGAGCATTGGAGGCTGAGGGGTGACCTTATAGAAGTTTATAAAATCTTGAGGGGCATGGTTAGGGTGAATAGCCAAGGTCCTTTTTCCCAGGGTAGGGAAGTCCAAAAGTAGAGGGCTTAGGTTTAAGGTGAGAGGGAAAAGATTTAAAAGAGGCTTAAGGGGCAACTTTTTCACACAAAGGATGTTGTGTGTATGGAGTGAGCTGCCAGAGTTAGTGGTGGAGGCTTTTAAAGGCATCTAGAAAGAGGGATATGTGCCAAATGCTGGCAAATGGGACTAGATTAATTTAGGTTGAGTTTAATACAGCTTTAACATTAATTCCTTCAGAGCAATTACATTATACTAAGTAGTAAGGTACCTGGAGGTTTAATTGCATTATTCCAACTTTACACATACTCACAGAATGGTATCAAGTTCTTTTTTACACTGTATTTTGCAGCTGAGACGCGACGGAGAATCAATGGTACAGATATTCCTAGGAGTGGCAATCACAATCAGATTGATAATCCAATCCTATTTCTCCCTGTAGTACTGAGCTCTGCATTTCGAATTCTAATTCTGGTTCCTTCAGAAATGCGATGCACAGCTGAAATCAACACAGTTCATCCTTAGTGCAGGATAGTTGGAGGAAGTTAAACCCCGCCTGCTTTTTGATTTGATTTGATTTATTATTGTCATATGTACCTAAGTACAGTGAAAAGTTTTGTTTTGTGTTCAGTACAAACAGATCATAACATACAAGGTCAATCAGATCATAGGATGATTGCAGCAGTTGGTTGCCATGTTGCGAGATTGAAATGTCCGTCAGCATTGCCAGACAGTTTGACAGCTGCTGGGAAAGGGGGCGTATGACCGTATGTGTGGGGTTAGGGCAGAGGTTGGTTAAGAAGTCAGGGTGCCAGTTGGGTAGGGATGCACTGATGCCAAATAAGCAGGGTGTTAGGTGGATAGGGTGCCAAGTAAGGGATGGATTAAGTAGGCTGTGGGGGGCGGGGGCGGGGGTTTGGTGAGCCGGTGCTGGGGTTGTGGGAGGGAGGATTTGTTGAGGGGTGAGGTAAGGGGTGTGTTCTCAGAGCCAATGGAAAAGGAGACAGTCTGGGCTGGTGGCGGGACGGATTGTTGTGGCCGGAGATGGTTCAGGCTGACACCTTCTGAATTCTCTGATGTTAGGATTTATTTCTGAGACACAGGACATTTGCCCATTGGAACCGTCATTTTCCCAGACATTTCCAGTGAATCTGGGATTTTGCAAGGTCCCCATGCGCAACTCCAGCACGGTTCCAAAGAATATCTCGTCATTGGAATCTTCCAGTCAAATTTTATTTGAAAAATACTCTTTACGCCCAGGCCCTGTTAACCGGTCACCTATTTTCTCATGGGCTAGATAGGCTGCCTCATTCTTTCTGAACATTTAGGCACATTCACAGTCAGATTGCAAGCCACAATGACATTCAAAAACAAACTAGCATTCTGCAGTCATTGCTCTGTAAATACAAATATAAGAACAGTTCCAGTTCTCTGCTGGTGGTCCCACTTCCATTAAGGGTGTGAATAAAAATATTTATTTCTTTTACCATCTGTTAATCTATTTTGTGTGCGTTTATTTTCCAGATCATCTGAAATTCCACTGAGGGGGTGCTGCATGGTCAAAGGCATTGCTTTTTGAATGAATCATTAAAACAAAGACACAGGCTTCAAAGAATTGGATAATCATCCTGGTATCCTGGTCAACGTCACTAATAAACAGATTATCTGGTCGTTATTGCATTGCTGTTTGTGAGTTATTACTGCCAGAATTTGACAGCAATGACTATACATCGAAAGTATCAGCTGTTAAAATACTTTGGGTTGTGCTGAGAGTGTGAAAGATGCCTTGGAAATGTAAGTGCTGAATCTTACGTTTGTTTTTGCATTGAGTTTTCGGAAGGGTTTGTCACCATGAGGCCTAACGTGTTTTCCCATCCTATTTTACCAAACTTACCCAATCAGTTACCTAACATGCCCTCGCTCATGTCTGATTCTGTGACCCCCTCCCACCCCATCTTCTAACATGCTATTCCTAGAACAGTTGCCTACTCAGTGGATATCAGCCCAAAGGCTGGCATTCTCTGAGACAATGCCATCTTTAAAATGCTGCAAATGAGCATTGGCATTCAATTACTGCTCTATTTAATCAAAGACATGTGCATTAGATGTTGGAGAAGGGGAAGATGATACCGTGATGACTCCAACCTGGATGTCTTGGTCGAACGGGCCTTGCAACCAAAAGGTAGCATTTTCCCTGAGGACCAGCAAGAGGAAGTTGTGCCAACAGAACCTGACAGCCTAGTCCAAGGTTGTCAGCTGGGTCAGTGCCATCTTCGGTGCAAAGGAATGGGCAGGAGTGCAGAACACAAAGTCAATGACCTTCTCCATTGCCCCAGAGTAAATATCTGCTACTCTGCTCCTCACACTCACTCTATCAGTGCTACTCTCACTAAGGTTCATATGCTCCGCCACCATCATTTTGCCAGTAACACTTCCATCACCCTCACTTTCCCCCTCAGTCTCCCACACCACTTAACCTGTGTTTCCTCAGCACTGCCTCCTTGGTCTTTCAGAACCTTACCCTCATACACACCAGTAACAGCTATGCCACCCATTGTCATCTCATTCATTCCCCTTTTTTCTCAATACAGGAGAAGTCAGCTCATAACAGGTTGGAGAGAGCCTGAATGGGTGGAAGTCGGGAAGGCAGCTGTGTTCTCACCCCCTGCAAGGAGACAAATAGGGCCCTCAGAGGAGAAGACAGGGATTAATCCTGCAGAAACATCCATGTCATGCCAAACGAGTGAGTACTAACCACTCTGCATGCCGCTGCCACTCTCCCATTAACTCCACTGTCATCCTCATTCATTGCACACAGTTTGCATCCATAGGCAATTACTCCTTTTCTCTCTATTGTCATGCATGTTCCACAAGCCTCCTGACGATATCTGTGGAGAAGAAGCCACTGAGGAGGAATCACCTGCTTCCAAGGATGAGTGTACCAAGGACTTAGAGGCAGCATCAGCAAAGCAGCTTCCTGTATGGTCCAGCAGCCCTGACACTGGCACCTCAATAGGAACTACAAACATAGAGAGTGTGGCCCACCCAGCTATTCACAAAATTATAAATGATTTTGTTGAGGGAGCTAAATGTAATATTTCAAAGTTTGCAGATGACACAAAGCTGGGTAGGAGGATAAACTGTGAGGAAGATTCAGCGATGCTCCAGTGTGATTTTGACAATTGAATGAGTGACCAAATGCATGGCAGATGAGGTATAATGTGGATAAATGTTAGGTTTCCAATTTGGTAGCAAAAACAGGAAGGTGGATTGGGAAATGGGGAGGTGCAATGAGAGCTGGGTGTCCTTGTTCACCAGTTCCTGAAAGTAAGCATGCAGGTGCAGCAGGGTGAAGAAAGCAATGGTATATTGGCTTTCATATTGAGAGGATTCAAGTATGGGAATAAGAATGTTTTGCTGAAATGAAACAATGCCTTGGTGAGGACACAACTGAAGTATTGTGTGAGTTTTGGTCTCCTTTTCTGAGGCAGGATGTGCTGGCTATGGAGGGAGTGCAACAAAAATTCACCAGACTGATTCCTGGAATGGCAGGACTGACGTATGAAGAGAGGCAGGATGAGTTAGGACTATATTCGTGGTGTTTAGAAGAATGAGGGGGGCATTTCACAGAAACCTATAAGATTCTGACAGGACTAGACAGGGTAAATTGGGGGAAGGATGTTCTCAATGACCGGGCGTCCAGAGCCAGACGTCACAATATAAGGATATGGGGTAGGACTGAGCTAAGGAGAAACTTCTTTGGCCAGAGAGTAGGGAGCCTTGGAATATTAGAGGAATATTAGAGATTCTCAAGATTGAGAATTGAAGCTGAAACCACAGCTAAGGCAAACCATTTGCGGGATAGAGAAGGATATTCTTTCAGGTGTTTGAGTACTGTAATGAATTGCCAGTGGGATTAATGTCTCTTTACCATGTGTTTCAATATCTTTAACCGTGTATTTTATGTCATGGTTTGGTCTATTCTTTTTTATTTCATTTCTTTTGCATCATAACGTTTTGTTATTTTGTTAAAAACCTAGTCTGCAGGTTTAAATGTTTGTGTTGTGAAAAACTATTTTGTTAAATAAAAAAAAACAACAAAGTATGATCTATCAAGCCAGATTACAGTTAGTGAACTGACTTGCCCAGTAATAATATCAGCTGGGACCATAACAGTTTTGTACTGCCACTAGCAGAAAAATTGTCAATAGCATTCAATCATTTGTCCCAGGAACAAGGTCATTGCTGCACACCCAAAATCACATGAGGTTCTGTGCTGAAATAGAGGGGAGCAGAAGAAGCTAATAGGATTTCAGAATGAAGTCAGTTCAGACCTATTATCGATTAGGAGACAGGCAGCAGAGTTTTGAATCAACTGAAGTTAACATGGAAGATGTCAAACCAATCAGTAGAGTATTGGATTGTTGGGGAGAATTTAATGCTCTAATTTTTTGACTATGTTCGTATTCCTAGGATCCCTAGCCGCAGTAAATATTTTCTTTCCATCTATCCACACAATACGTTCCCCTTAATATCTTGAAAACCTTGATCAAATCTCCCCTCTATCTTCTAAATTCCAAAGGAATACAATGCTAGTTCATTGTAATTTAACACTTGGAGGCCTGGTATTAATTCACTTCCCTCAAGCTGTGGATCCCAAAAATAGTCACAGTGTTCTAGTGTAGCAGTGTAGTGATCTAACCAGGGATTGGAACCTAAGTAAATAAGAAATAGGGGGAAGAGGAGGCTATTCAGCCTCTTGGGTCTACCCTGCTATTCAAAATGATTACGGCTGATGTTCTGCCTCAACTCCACTTTCCAGTCAGCACCCAGTATTCTTTCGTCTCTGAGGGATTATAAACCTATCAAACTCAGCTTTGAACATACACATGTCTATACACATCTCTTAGGTGGAATGATTCACTACCCTCATCTCAGTTCTTAATGATTAGGCTCTTGCCCTGGGACTACGGCCCCATGTTCTAGCTTCCCCTGACAGGAGAAACAACATTATTTGTTCTGAATCATCTTGCATTCATTTGAATCTAGAGATTATAGGCCCAATTTAGTCAGCTTTTCATCATTGGATACCTCTCCCACCCCAGGAACAATCAAGTGAATCATTGCTATACCACCTCCAGGGCAGAAATATCCTTCCTGAGATAGAGAGACAAACATTGCGCACTCTATTCTGTAAGTTCTTCCTCAAGCTTCATCATGACAAGCAGTTAACAGGAGGGGAGAGGAAACACTTCCAGGATGTTCTAAGAGCTTCCCTGAAACAAATACGATATCCATGCTGACTTTTGAGAGCCTCTAAACCAAGACTGCTCAAACTGGAGATGAAATATTTGTCAAGTAGGCAACAATTTCAAGTGTTTCCAGCAGGCCAATTGCAAACAGCAGAAGGAGAGTGTGAAACTACAGGCATCGGACCCACCCATAAGACTATAAGAAATAGGAACAGGAGTAGGCTGTTTGGCTTGTTAAGCCTGCTCCACCATTCAATAGAATCATGGCTGACACAACATTCCTCACATTCACTTTCCTGCCCTTTTGCCCATAATCCTTGATTCCCTGACTGATCAAGAATCTATCTCAGCCTTAATTACACATAAGGACTCTTTCCCCACAGCTTTCTGTGGCAAGGAGTTCCAATGACTCACAACCCTCTGAGAGTAGAAATTCCTGCTCATCTCAGTCTTAAATTGATGCCCATAATTCAAAGGCTATGCCCTCTGGCCCTAGCTTATGTGGAGAGATATCCTCTCAGTATTTACTCTGACAAGGACCTTCAAACACCTCTTCAAACACAACCCCACCCCACTTGCACAGATCCAGCATTAAACTGTTCAGTCAGGACCCACAGCTCTCAAGTGGGAGAAAGTCATCCTTGACCCCAAGGACCTGCATATGAAGAAGATACAACTGTGGCAAGACTTCCTTATTTTTGTACTCCAACCCTTTCTCAATTAGAGCCAATTTGGGGAAGGTGGTGTCATTGAACTGGTAATGCAAAACCTCAGGTTGGTGGTCTGGGGATATGTGTTTGAATTCTGTAACGGCAGATAGTGTAATTTGAAATCAATGATAATCTGGAATATAAAACAAGCCCAGTGGTGATCATGTAACCACTGTTGATTATCTGGAAGGAAATCTGCCATCCTTATCCGGTCTGGGTTACATGTGACTCCAGACCCACAGCAATGTGGTTTATTTTTAACTGCCCCCTGGGCAATAAATATTGGCCTAGCCAGTGATGCCCACACCGCATGAATCAATAACGAAATAAAAAATGCCTTCCTAATTGCTTGAGGCATTCACTCGTTAACTTTCAGTAATCTTTACCTTTTTGGTTATTTTTGATTCCATTTTTAATGATCTGCATACTTGGTCTCTTTGCACCATTGTTTCTTATTATTTGAAAAGTACCCTGTCCTATCTTTTTAGGTCCAAAGTGAATGACCGCACATTTACACTTCCAAATTTGAAGCAAGGTACAACAACTTCACAGACCTAATAAGACATTTACGTTAAATAACAAATGAAAGACTGTGAACAGCTGCAGACTTCTTTTGAGTTACAGAGTCAGAATTGCATTGTGAACCATATAGCTGCCAAAACTCAGTAATGGCATTTGTTTAGAAAGGCATGTGCCTCAATTGGAAATAACAGCATTAAAGTAATGCAAAAGATCATCATGGCAGGAGTTCAGAGAGCGTCACAGCATAGATTAGTCTGAATACATAAATAGTGCAAACTGGATCTTAGCCACAGACAGCCAAAGTGCAGAACCACAGAGTAAACAACAAGCCTCAATGCCAGCTCTGCAAGTGAACTCCTTCATGTCTCCTGCATATGTGCTTAAGTCAATTGTAGTTTATGAGTTAATTGATAACTATTGTTTTGAGTCAAGAAATTAATTGCACTAATCAACAATTTAAAAGAGCAAAAATACTCAAGCAATGCCAAATGTTCCAATTTGTTGAATTCTGCAGCATCACGAACATTTGGAAGAGATTAGAGATACAACATACATCTTACATCAACTGATAGAAATCACATTAATCCATTCACCTTCAAAACCACAAGTGAGCATTAAGTTCCCTAGACAACATACTATTTGTTACTCTCATCATTCTACTCAATCTATTGCAGTTTAGGTGAAAATCTCAAGGTTAAGTGAACTCTTGAGCTCTCCATTCTCTTAATATAGAGAGAGAAACCAGTCACTGAGGATTCACTTGTTGCAGTCCATGGACAATACAAGAGGTTCTGCTATAATGCGATGGTTGCATTCCTGCGCAACATTGCGTTATAGAAACTCACATTATAGAAATAATGGGGCCTGTGGGAAAAGCAGGGTTAGGGCAAACCACCAAAAAATATCACTCAAAATCCTAACACGAAGGATAGCATAATTTTAATGAATGTTTAATTCATATCTAATAATGAAATAAAAGTAAATTTAACACCTTATCTTGAAAAAATGTCAAGATGACTTGATGGGGGAGGAGGTTTTTGAGGTTGCTCTGTTGTTAATGTATGGGCTGAGGGCCGTCATCATCATCATCATCATCACCTTCAGATGCAGTTGTGGTTGCAGGGTTAGGGCGAAAAACAGTTAAACCAGAAGTGGATGGCTGTGGTTCTTGTTTTCTGACTGTTTCTTCGGCGTTGGCTTAAAAAAGACATCCAGTTTTTGCTGCTTTGCCCTTTTTCTTCTTTCATGAAGAAGCTGTTCACAGGGTGCCAAATAAGCTCTTGTTAATGCGTTCTGCATTGTAATCTTTGTCCTCTAAGAGCTGCAACTGCTTCTTAATTTCCCTCAGGATGGAAGACAAAACAGAAGTGGAAAGCTCTTGTGGTGCTGCAACCTGTACTTCATCTGCTTCATCTCCAGCTTCCACTTCCCCCTCAGCGACAAGTTGCTGTAGCTTAGCTGCAGAGATGTCTTCACATGTGGGACTCAAGCAGCTCTTCAACATCCTCACTCTCCACTTCCTCAAATCCAACTTGCTTTGCAAGATCAACACAATGTTCTTTGATTCTTGAGAACTTCTTTGATGGATCAAAGGTTTTAAAACCTTGAAAAAAATCTGGGAGAAGCTTCCACCAAACTGCATGCAAGCAATCCTCCTGATATCATCCCAGGCCTCCATGATAGTATCAATTGCATTCTTGATGTTAAACCTCTTCCAAAACTGAAGAACACTGTCCTTATCCCCCTCAGTGGCTGCAATCAGCCTCTTAGATGTGCGCCTTAAATAATAAGCTTTAAAAGCTGCAATTGCACCCTGGTCCATGGGTTGGAGGAGAGAAGATGGAATCGAGGAATTGGTTATAGCCAACACATGTTCGCATTTTAGAAATAGTGTTATCCTATTCATCAGTCATGTTATAGCCAATTCACATTTGCCAGAACATGCGTTATACCAGAAGCCTGTATTACAAATGAACACTTTTAAGTTGAGATACGAGCTACTTCTAAGCCAAGATCTCACAGTTTACATTGAGAACTTAGGTCCTTACAGCATCCAAGGCTGCACAATCTGTTCATATTGAAAGTAACAGTCGAGAAGAGTTCACAGCTAATGTTTGAGGTGTAATCACTTTTGTAATGTACTATACATGTTAACCTATATGATCACAGTATGCTCAGTAAATAACAATGTGATACAGAACAGATAATTTGTTGGTTGCATAAAGATTGTGTATATTTTAATTTTTCTGTGTCTTTTAAATGTGGACTTAAATGGGAAAAGAACTGTTTTAAAAACCAAGTGTTGGTGAAGGGTGTTTTTCACTAGAGCATCGGAGGTTGAGAGGTGACCTTCTGGAGGCTTATAAAATCATGAGGGACACAGATGCATAGATAAGGTGAATAGCAAGGGTATTTTCCATTGGGTGGGGAGTTTAAAACAAAGGGACATATTTTAAGAAGAGTGGAGAAAGATTTAAAAAAAATTCAAGGGGCAACTTTTTCACAAGACGGTGTGTTTCGTGTGTGGAATGAACTGCCAGAGGAAGTGGTGGATGGAGATACAGTTACAACATTTAAAATACATTTGGATAGGTACTTGAATAGTAAAGGTTTAGAGGGATATGGGCCAAATGCAGGCAAATGGGACTAGTTTAGTTTGGATAACTTGGTCGGCATGGATGAGTTGGACCGAAGGGTTTGTTTCCATACTGTACGACTCTATGAAGGATTATTGCAGTCTTTGAAAGCAAGTAACCTGATACTCATTGTTACATCCATTTATACAGCTGCTTGTTTGATCAGTAGTTGAAGTGTAGTTTGCAGATGAGCTGGAACTGAAGGGTACGAAGAAATGGAGATTCAGCCAGCAAAACATAGCTGATTGGTCTGTGGACTAACCAGTTATTGGTGACAAAGATGTTCTGCCTGCCAACAACTTTATAGTTGGTTTTCAGGTAGTTGAACAACTTGGTACCGTGAATATGATAGTGAGAGGCTTTCAGACCTCCACACGCTTAGGAGTTCTCTCTGTTCTCTAGTAAAAGAGCAGCATGGTGGCTCAGTGATTAGCACTGCACCAGGGACCCAGGTTTGATTCCAGCCTTGGATAACTGTCTGTGTGGAGTTTGCATGTTCTCCCTATGTCTGCTTGGGTTTCCTCCCACAGCCCAAAGATGTGCAGATTAGGTGGATTGGCCATGCTAAATTGCACTGTAGTGTCTAGGGATATGCAAGCCAGGTTATTTAGCCATGGGAAATGCAGGGTTACAGAATCTGGGTGGGATGCTGTTCAATGGGTCAGTGCAGGACTTGATGGGCTGATTGGCCTCTTTCGCCACGGTAAGATTCTATAGTAAAAACCACTTGAAGCCTGAAGGCAATCAATTTATTTTACTGTCAGCAGTTACTGTAAGATATGAATTTTTTCACTAGTCAGAGGCTTTCTATAAGTGAACCAGTCACTCTGTGCCTCCTGCAGTGAAAGCATCTGGAGAAAGATGATGAAGAAGCAGTGGTTTGATCAGCTCGAGCCATTTCAGCAGATCCTGTGAACAGAGATCACTGAACTACATTCCCTGTTTATCCTTCTGTCCGTAACACCCATGATATATTTTCCTGTCTGTGTGTGTATATAAGGGGGTGTTTATAAAAGGATTAGAGTTCTAATTAGTAGAGTCATATGCTGATGGTTCATAATGGTTGATCTGTAGCTAGAATCTACTTACTGTTAATAAATAGTCATTCTTGTTAAGTATAGAAATTTGGTCTGTGCTTTCTGCAAAATTGGTCTGTAAATCAAGTAGAATACGGAATTCTGCATTTTTAAAAAAAATCTTTACGTTTAAAGTTTTTGAGAAGATTTCGGGACAGAACACCAACGCTTCACCGGAGGCACACTGATGATGTTATCTAGCATGGTGACAAAGCGTTTGCAACTAAACCCACTGGCTTGGCGAGCTTGTCTACAACCTCAATCTTTATGTTTTGTGATAATTCTGGGAATTACAGAGCTTGATTTCCAGCACAATACCCCACTGAGACATAGCAGTTGAAGAATAAGTATAGACTGGGATAGCTGAAAAATTTCCCCTGCTCTTATTCAGAGTAGTGCCATAGGATCTTTTATAGCACTTCAGTTCAATGTTAAATCCATAAGGCATCACCTCCAACAGTGCAGCACTCCTCCACCATGCTGGAGTGACAGCCTAGAGTGCATCATCCTGGACCACCCACATTGATGCAATGGTCAAGAAGGCACAACAATGCCTCCTTTCTCAGGAGGCTAAGGAAATTCAGCATGTCCATAACGACTCTCACCAACTTTTACAGGTCTACCATAGAAAGCATTCTATCTGGATGCATGAGATAACAAGGTGTAGAGCTGGATGAACACAGCAGGCCGAGCAGCATCATAAGAGCAGGAAGGCTCTTGGCCTGCTGTGTTCATCCAGCTCTACACCTTGTTATCTCAGATTTTCCAGCATCTGCAGTTCCTACTATCTGGATGCATCATGGCTTGGTACAGCAGCTGCTCTGCCCAGGTCCATAAGAAACTACAGACAGTTGTGAACACAGCCCAGTCCATCACACAAGCCAGCCTTCCATCTATTGACTCCATCTACATTTCCTGTTGCTGTGGAAAGGCATCAAAGACCCCTCCCACCCCGGTTATAATCTCTTCCAACCTCTTCCATCAGGCAGAAGAAACTGTAAACGTAGGTACCAACAGATTCAAGAACAGCTTATTTCCTACTAGACTTCTGAATGGACCCCTCAAATTTCAAGTCTAATGTTGATCTTGCTTTTTGTGCACCTTCTTTATAGCTGTAACATTGCATTCCTCGTTCTGTTCAATCACCCTATGATTTTTTTATGGTATAATCTGCCTGCACAGCACGCAAAACAAAACTTTTCACTGTACGTAGGTACATGTGACAATAATAAATCAAATCAAATCAAATCAAATACTCAAGTGTCAAGGATGGGACTTGAATCTACAGCCCTCTGACTCCAAGGGGAAAGTGCCACCGCTGATCCACCACCTGTAAATTGTACACCAGTTCCTGTACACCAGTTGTTTTGATTTTATTTTGTAAGCGCTAAACATTCCACTTTGAGTGAGTCTGCAGAAAGAAAGTTGAGCTTGGAAGAATCATCAATCTCTGCTGGAACTTTCATGTTAGGACCCAATTGAAGAATTAGGGTGAGTATTAAATGGTCTGCTGCTGTTCATTGGAAAAAAAGATAAACAATTCATCAGTCCCTGCTTGCTTAATGCATAAGTAGTAAATTGATCAATTAGTTAGGGGTTCACTATATAGTGATTGTAACGAGCCAGCCAGATGGACCTCATAGAATATGAGTTCCCTGATTGGGGCTGTTAATCTGCTCCAATCAGGGAGCCCTGGCTAACAGATATAAACAGGGTGTCAGAGATCCTATTCACTCTGAGAACTGGCTCTGAGGAAGCCAAACCAGTGTCAAGTACTATGCACATAGAAATAAAATGTGACTTGGTCATAGGATACCAGCCTCTGTGGAGTTATTTCACACTATAACATGTTTTAAGACTACCCTTTATAATGCCAAATATCACTTTAGAGAGGATAGGTGACAATGGACAAACATTTTATTTTCTCTTTATTCTTTCATGACTTGTGGGCCCCACTGATGTGACATTACCACAGTGCCAACATCTCCCTACATTTTCAGTCCACTTTTCTGTGAGATGTGCTCATCAGGTTTCTTGTCTACAAATTTCTCAATAGATGGTTCATATTTCAGCAACAATCCAAGATTTGCCCATGTGCTTCTTAATGGGGACCGGATAGGTGTCTAGGTCTAGCTTGTTTTAAAAATCAAATGAAGAGACATGGGTAAATGTTCTCTGAGCCATGCCCCACAGGAAGAAAGAAATAAAGGATCTGTTGAATTTATATAACACTTTTCATGACTTTGTTTCAAAGTACTTTATAGCCAATTTTGCAACATGTCACTGTTTGACATGAGGAAAAATTGGGAATTTTCCAGTGTCCTGTCAACCAACATCACTAAAACCCTGGTCATTATTGACTTTGCTAGTGAAAATTCGCTGGTCTTTTTCCCTGCATTACATTGGTGATCAAAGTTCAGAAATTCTCCAATTGCTGTAAAACACTCTGGAACATCCTTCCCTTTATTAATCAAGGCATTGAATACAAGAGCAAAGAGGCAATGATGGAGCTGTATATAATGTTAGTTAGGTCATGGCTAGAGTACTGTGTGCAGTTCTGGTTGCTACATTATATATGATGTGAATGCACTAAAGAGAGTGCAGTGGAGATTCACCAGTGTGTTGCCTGGCCTGCAGTGATTCAGCTATGAAGAGACACTAGATAGGCTGGGGTTGTTATCCTTAGAGTACAGAAGATTGAGGGGGGGATCTGAATGATGTGGACAAAATTATGTGAGGCATAGACAGGACAGATAGAGAGAAACATTCCCATTTAGTTGAGGGATCAATAACTAGGAGTTGTGGAAGGAGCAGGAGGTTTGGAGGGGATTTGAGGAAAAGGGTGGTGGGTATCTGGAACTCACTACCTAAAAGGGTGGTAGAAGTAGGAACTATCAAGATATGTAAGACGTATTTTGATGAACACTTGAAAATCATAGCATGTATCGTTTTGGACAAAACTGCTGGGAAATGTGATTAGAATAGATTCTTGAGGACTAACACAGACACATCAGGCCAAAGGGTCCCTTTCTGTGTTGTAAAAGTGTTATGATTTTCTATGACTCTATCCTGAGGTCATGTACAGAACTATACTCCCTGCCTTTCCCTGCAAGTTGTTGGGGGTAGGGGTAGAAAAGTTGAGGACCATGTGACCTTGGTTTACTGGACAGACTCCTTAAGCTGAGATAGACAGATTCTTGAACTATAGAGAATCGAGAAGACAGAAGAAGCTTTGAGGCTAATATCAGACTAGGTCAAAAATCACACAACATCAGGTCATAGTCCAACAGGTTTATTGGAAAGCACTAGCTTTCATAGCTCTGCTCCCTCATCAGGTGTAGTGTGGAAGAGGAGGTATACTGACACAAAATTTATAAGCAGAAAGGTAACAACCCTAAAAATGGCTGGCTGACTGCCTCCTGTTGAATCTTTAATCAGTCAGAAAGGTGAGGTAGGTTTCTATTGATTAAAATGCCAGTCCCAGAATTTCTTTCAAGTCATTGCCCCGAGATAATTAAAGGTTTTAATAGTGTATACAAGAGGAGACATCTCAGGTCAGACAATGCATTTTAGGTGTGAGGCCTTGTTTAGAATCTGTTTGTGTTCTAACCTAGCGTCAGGCTGGGTTTTTTTTTGGTACAAAATAGAATATATCTGCAAACACACAAACATCTTGGATGAAATAATTTTACTGCATAGATTTATACGTATGTGTGTCTGTGTATGTGTGTGTGTGAGAGAGAGAGGGTACATGCATGTGTGTTTAAGAAAGACTGTGTGTCTGTGTGTGTGTGTGTGTGTGTCTGTGTGTGTGTGTGAGAGAGAGAGACGGTGCATGCACGTGTTTGCACATGTACTTAAGAGAGAATGTGTGAGTGTGTGTGAGAGTGTGTGTGTGCGTGTGAAAGAGGGTATGTGTGAGTGCGAGTGTGAGTGTGTGAGAGTGTGTTTGTGTGAGAGAGTGTGTTTGTATGTGTGAGTGAGTGCATGTGTGAGAGTGTATAGTGTGGTGGGATAACCTGTAGTGCGACATGAACCCAAGATCCCAGTTGAGGCTGTCCCTAAGGGTACTGAACTTGGCGATCAGCCTCTGCTTGGCGACTCTGCGTTGTTGTGTATCTCAATGTCCGCCTTGGAGGACATTTACCCAAACATCAGAAGCTGAATGCTCTTGATC
The DNA here is from genome assembly GCF_021869965.1 of Rhincodon typus. NCBI lineage: Eukaryota > Metazoa > Chordata > Chondrichthyes > Orectolobiformes > Rhincodontidae > Rhincodon > Rhincodon typus. The sequence continues at coordinate 11,153,628 of NC_063350.1, forward strand.
GCTGAAGTGTTCTCCCACTGGGAGGGAACACCCCTGTCTGGCGGTTGTCACGCGGTGTCCATTCATCTGTTATCATAGCGTCTGCATGGTCTCGCCAATATACCATGCTTCGTGGCATCCTTACCTGCAGCGTATGAGATAGACAACGTTGGCCGAGTCACAGGAGTATCTGCATTGCATGTGGTGGGTGGTGTTCCCACGTGGGATGGTGGTATCCACGTCAAAGATCTGGCATTTCTTGCAGAGGTTACTATGACAGGGTTGTGTGGTGTTGTGGTCGATGTTGTCCTGAAGGCTGGGTAGTTTGCTGCGAACAACAGTCTGTTTAAGGTTTGGTGGTTGTTTGAGGGCGAGAAGTGGAGGCGTAGGGAAGATCGGAGCGAGGTGGTCATCGTCACCGATAATATGTTGAAGGCTGAGAAGAACATGGCACAGTTTCTCCGCTCCTGGATGACAAAGGGTACCCTATCGGTCATATCCTGTGCCTGTGTTCTGAGGAGGTCATTACAGTTTTTCGCTGTGGCACATCACAACTGGCAATCATTGAGTTGAGCATTGTATCCCGTTCTTGTGAAGGGGTCCTTCGACACCTTCAGGTGTCCGTCGTGTTCCCCCTTATCTGAGCAGATCCTGTGTATGCGTAGGTCTTGTCCGTAGGAGATGGCTTTTTTAGTATGTTTAGGGTGGAAGCTAGAGAAGTGCAGCATCATGAGGTTATCTGTAGGCTTTTGGTGGAGTGAGGTGCTGAGGAGTCGTCCTCTATGGAGATGGGTGTGTCCAAGAACGAGACTGATTCTAAAGAGTAGTCCATGGCGAGTCTGATGGTGGGATGAAACTTGTTGATATCGCTATGTAGTTGTTTCAGTGATTCCTCACCATGAGGTCTCACTCGCACACTCACACAGACCCTCTCTCACACACATACACACACAACACTTACATGGGGTGAATTATTGTATGCAAGAGAATTGTGTATTTGCAGATATATTCTATTTTGTACAAAAAAATAAAACCAGCCTGACTCTAGATTAAAACGCAGACAGATTCTAAACAAGGCCTCACACATAAAATTCATTGTCTGACCTGAGAAGTCTCCTCTTGTATACACTATTAAAACCTTTAATTACCTCAGGGCAATGACGTGAAAGAAATTCTGGGACTGGCTTTTTAATCAATAGAAACCTGCCTCACCTTTCTGACTGATTAAAGATTCAACAGGAGGCAGTCAGCCAGCCATTTTTAGGGTTGTTACATCAATGCAATTAAAGAAGAAGTGACATACCTAAAAGAGCATAAAATTGAAGGAAATGCTGATAGATATTTTTAATCAGGCTGTTCAGATATTGTTCACCTGCTCCGAGTGTGGGAAGAAGTTCACTCGATCATCTTGTCTTCTGAAACGCCAGCAAGCTCACAAGTCAATGATAGATTTTGCAGGTAATCACATCCGGTCCTGAACCATGTTCATCGGGATCTGTTTCTGCTGATGTTCACAAATTTATCCCAGTTACAGTGGTTAATATTTTGGACGAAAGCCAAGTATATATCAGCTTTGTGTTAAATATAGTGTGTTATGTCTTCATAGCTCCTCACAAGAAATATCACAGATTGGTTCCTTGTGAAGAGCTTTTGTTTAGCCCGTCTCCTCCATCCTCATGTCCAATAACAAGTGTGAGGAGCTCATGGAGCTACTTTGTTGCTGAGATTGAGACAATCCAATAAACTGCCTCTGCTGCATACCTCCCTTCCAATGGACCACCCTTGATCCCACTGTCCTTGCAAACCCACAGAGGGAGAGACATCTGTTTTGCTGGCAGTCGATTGGAGGTCTGTGAGCCCATCTGTTATATCTCCTCTCTGCCTGTGCGAAATTCTTACTTTTAACCAATCCAAAAGCTGTTGCTGGGCAGTTTCTTTTGTTTCAACTCAAAAGCACCTGGTGCCAGTGTATATCTCAAAATCCAGCTTCTAAAACAATCAAGGTCATGTTGCAGCTATACAGGACATTGGTTTGGCCACTTCTGGAATATTGTGTTCAATTCTGGTCTCCCAGCAATAGGAAGGATGTTGTGAAACTGGAATGGGTTCAGAAAAGATTTACAAGGATGTTGCCAGGGTTGGAGGGTTTGAGCTACAGGGAGAGGCTGAATAGGTTAAGGCTATTTTCCCTGGAGCTCGGAGGCTGAGGGGTGACCTTATAGAGGTTTATAAAATCATGAGGGGCATGGGTAGGTTAATAGCCAAAGTCTTTTACCTTGGGTGGGGGAGTCCAAAACTAGAGGGCATAGGTTTAAGGTGAGAGGGGAAGGATTTAAAAGGGACCTAGGGGGCAACTTTTACATGCAGAGGGTGGTGCATGTATGGAATGAACAGCCAGAGCAAGTGGTGGAAGCTGGTACAATTACAACATTTAAATGGCACCTGGATGGGTATATAAATAGGAAGGGTTTAGAGGATATGGGCCAAATGCTGACAAATGGGACTAGATTTATTTAAGATATCTGGTCAGCATGGATGAGCTGTACATCTCTATGACTCTATGTTATAACACATCTCAGCAAGTAGGGATTTGAACTCAGACTGTTCTGACTCAGATATAGGGACGTTACCATTGTGCCACAAGACCCTTTAAGGGCATGCTGATATGATTGGAGGAAAGGAAATGGGAGGAAGCTCATTTCGTACATAAATCTATTTCTGCCCTGCAAAACACATGTAATTTTATGTAATATGCAGGATATTGAATCATACAGTAGTGGTCAAATATTTGAGGAACATGCCAAACAGAATAAGTGTTGCTATAGTCTTGCCTTTTGCAAGACTTTGAGAAACTTTACATGCCATGAGGGGAGGTGATCAACATATGAATAACTAATTATAACGCAGTTTGGAGATTAAACTGAAACAGGGTGTACAAAGGCGGTTACACATTTGCATCGTAATCTGAAAGCATGCATGCATTATTTGAATGTAATTTGAATACTCAAACATTATCACTACACATGTAATGTTTCAGAACTCGTGAAGGCACTGGGATATGGTAATGTACTTTGCGCTGAACTAGTTGAAATAAAGTCCTTACTGCAAAAGAAAGAAGCAGACTCTCAAACTCATTTGGAGGATTATCTTTGGAACAGAGCCATTTGACATATTGAAATCCTTGACTGTTGATTTTAAACATGAGCAAAATATTCTTGTAAACCAAACATGCTTAGAAAGTGATTTTTTAATGGGGTCTTTAAAATGGTAATGACACAATAGTACAAATATGCAGAGAAAGATACAAAAAAAAAGGATTTTATTGCCGTACCATGGTGTCGCCCAGTCAGTGTGGTATGGTAGAATACTCCCCACATGCCTGGATGAGTGCAGCCCTAACAACATTCAAGAAGCTTGACACCATCCACAAGCATCCACTCCCTCCACCACCAGCCCTGAGTAGTAGCAGTAGTGTGCACTATCTGCAAGATGTACTGCATAAATGCACCAAAGACATTTAGATAGCACCTTCCAAACCCACGACCACTTGCATCTAGAAGGACAAGGGCACAGATAACATGGGAACACCATCACCTGCAAGCTCTCCTCCAAGCCACTTACCAACCTCACTTGGAAATACATTGTCATTCCTTCCGTGTCTCTAATTCAAAATCCTGGAATTTCTTCCCTCATGTCATTGTGGGTCCATGTACAGCACATGGACCGCAGCATGGACTCAAGAAGACCACCACTTTCTCAAGGACAACTAGGATGGGCAATTAAGGCTATTACAACAATACCCACATCCCACCAATGAATTAAAAGATGTTTTTTTCAACTGTACACTTTAGAAAGGCTCTAAATTATTCACATAAAAGCTATGTACACTCGGTACTTCTTATCTTTTATGCTTTTTGTTTCTGTGAATCCTTTTGTTCCTAAACGTAGTGAGCTGAAATTTGTGTGTTCCAGGTTTTTGGCAAAAATGTCGCAAACCGGTTGGCCGAAACCAAAGAGGATAGTAGACAAATTCAGTGTCACTACCTTGTCTGCATCATCGCAGTGTGTGAATACATGGGTCCTACATTGCCTCTTTTATCATTAGGTTGCTGGCTGACTCTTTGCTCAGCAAGGGACTCTGCAGCATTTAGCAGATACAAGGTGGAGCAGCAAAACTGTTCTTCTTAAACGTGGGCTGCACCTAATCATATTGCTGGGATTTAAATTTCACGGAGTTGAAAACGGAAATTTAATGGGAGAAGCTTCACTGTGAAAGGATGAGAAGCTGGAGGCAGTAGAGATAGAGCTAGCCAGGTAGAGAGATGCCATGATTCCACCAGGGACTACAGCCCCTCGAGAACCAACCTCTCTGCCCTGACTTTGAACAGGGTGGTGCAAATAGGTGGCTAGGGATTTCCAATCCTGAGAACCTGGCAGCAGCAGTCCAAGAGTCCAGGACCAGACAGCAGAATCTCGGAATAAGGCGTCATCCATTTAAGATGGAGATAAGGAGGAATTTCTTCTCTTGAAGGGTAGTGAATCTGAAATTCATCACCACAGAAGGCTTTTGAGATTGGTTAATTATGTATATTTAAGGATGAGATATGTAGTTTTTGATTAGTAAGAGAATCAAGGGTTATGGGGAAAAGGTAGGAAAGTGTTGAGGATTGTCAGTTCAGCCATGGAAGAGCAGACTCAATGGACTGAATGGCCTACTTTTGCTCCCATATCTAATGGTTTTATGATACCTAACGATCTCATCTGGATGGTCAAGGGACATTCCTACCTGATATCTCCCATCCACCACATCACCAACCATTTATGTATCACACTCTCCCAGCAGCATTTCCTGGCACGTATCCAGATACGCTGGCTCACCCTCACACACCTATCAATGCTGCCAGCCACACACCCTCCTCTTGTTTCCTTCACAGGCAAATTCAATCACCTTTAAGTAGGTTATTAATTTAACAACCAATCATCAGTCTGTTCTCTGTGAAAACAACAAGCAACTTGCACATCATCTGGAATTATATTGTTGTTCCTTCGCTGTTGCTAGGCCAAATCCTGGAACTCCCTTCCTAACAGCATTGTGGGTGGACCTACATACCACAGACAGCAGTGGTTCAAGAAAACAGCTCAACACTGTAGCCCAGCCAGCGACATTCAAACCCTGTGAAGGACTGAGAAAAACCACTATCACTGACACTCTGTCCCTTTTTTGGGCAATAAGGGAGCACACAATAGACAGGGATAGAATGGATTAGGGGTTAGTGTCACTTCCTGTGTCCCATAGTTCTCAGTATGAGCAATGGAAGGAGTCCATATCATTTGATATCACTGTCTGAGAACATTGAGGATGATGGGATGTTCCAAGTTTATGTTCCCAGCTCCTCCTCATTCTACTACCTAGCCTTTCCTAGCTGCCAATGGCAAGGTCATTGACGTCTTGCTTCCCACCCTGACCTCCTTCACTGATGCCAACCTCCCCTTTCTACTGCTGCTTCCCTTTGCTGCTTTCAGACTCCCAAGAAATGTCATCTGCCCAGTAACAACAGCCGGAGGAGGAAGAGAGAAGGCAACAGTGCAGTCCTGATGTAGAAACCCTGTCATCTGATTTGACACTCGCTCCTGGCAACTCATAAACTGGCACAGAGCGAATCTCAGAGGCTAACAACAGAGTTGGAAATCATTGGGTGCCAAGTGAGTTGCAAGCAGACTCGGGATAAAGGAGGTTTGCCTTGCCAGCTCCCCAAAAAGTGAGATCCAGACTCAAGTGAGGACCTTGATGCTGCAACACACAGGAGAGCACATGGGTATGCACATGGGTTTATTTGGGAGCATTGACTGGCCTTTGGTTACTGTCAATTGGGGAACTCGGCTCCAAGTGATTTGAGGATATGACACAGGGCATTCCCTCTCCATCTGCCTCTGCTTCATTTCCCGCTGTCATCCAGCAGCACTGCTGCTGGTGACACCCCGCAGGCCCCAACCACCCCAACCCCCCCACCCCCACCCGCCCCTTCCCCACCACCATACCTATCACAGGCTTTCCCCATGCACAGGTCACCAAATACTGTTCGAGTGCAGCAGAGCCTGGACAAATCCAGAAACTCCCTGCAGCAACTCCAAAGTAATTAATCCAGAGCACTCCCACAGGCACTTTGCACTAGAGGTTCTGAAATAATGATCTTGGCTGCAATTTGTGTGTCTGCTCCTTTAAGGAACGTTGGTAAAGAGTGCACCTTGCATCATTACGCCTGCAGTTTGCAGAGTGATGTCCAAGTTTGCGGACTGGACTGGTGTGATCCAAATAGGCAATCCCCATGTCGAACCTGCCAGTTTCAGCTTTCAGCAAGCACTGGGGAATCCACACAGATGATACGTTGAAGCAGCAAAGCTAAGCTGGGAGGTGGTGCAATTCCTCCCCTGTGTCTGCAGGGCTTTTGCTATGTTTCTGGATAATGGTTTTCCTCGCAGCATGTTATTGTTCTGGTATTTCTGCCTGCAGTCACCAACCATCTGTTCCCTTTGCTCAACAGAGTCTGACTTTGTACCAGGCTCAACAGTTGGCATTTCGTAAGAGTGCACCAGTAGCAAACAATTGACAAATTTGCATCGCGATCAGCATTTTGCTATCCACCTTCAAAACGGTGTTTGTGCTGGATAAACTTATCTATATTGTGTGTACCAGACACATATTTTGTGCTTGATTTGAGCTGTATAGATCTTGGATTCAAATGCCATGGAGTAGTTCTTTAATTTATCAGCCAGTTGCTTCTCTGTAGCAAAAACTAACATAGAATCCTTAAAATGCAGAAGAGGCCATTTGGCCCTCCCTATCCTCACATTTACCATTGGCTAATCCACCTAGCCCACATATCCCTAGACACTACAGGGCAAATTAGCATGGCTAGTCCACCTAACCTGTGCATCTTTGGACAGTGGGTAGAAACCAGAGCACCCAAAGGAAGCCCACACAGATACAGAGAGAATGTACAAACTCCACACAGTCAGTCACCCAAGGCTGGGACTGAACCCAAGTCCCTGGTACTGTGAGGCAGCAGTGCTAACCACTGTGCTATTAGGAAACCAAGGGCTATGCAGTAAGAAATATAAAAACTGACAAAAAGACCTTCCTTAAATATATAAAAAGGAAGAGAGAGGTCAAAATGAACATACCTTCCTTAGAACATGAATCTGGGGAGATAATTTGGGCAACAAGGAAATGGCAGAGGAATTACATCCCATTCATACTAAAAGAATATGGGGGAGGAATTAAATATGATCACAATCACTAGAGAAGTCCTCTTAGACAAATTAATGGAGCTAAAAGGCATTGAAATTTAGTAGAATCAGAAGTGGCTTAATTGAACCATATAGGATTCTTAAGGGGATTGACAGGGTAAATGCTGAGAGGATGTTTCCCCTCATGGGAGAGTCTAGGACCAGACAGCATAGTCTCAGGATAAAGGAGCACCAATTTAAGACAGAGATGAGGAGGAATTTCTTCTCTCAGAGGGTTGTGAGTTGTTGGAACTCCTTGCCACAGAGAGCTGTGGGGTGCAGAGTCCTTGCGTATATTTAAGGCTGAGATAGATTCTTGATCAGTCGGGGAATTAATGCTTATGGGGAAAGGGCAGGAAAGTGGATTGAGGAAATTCGGATTAGCCATGATCTGATTGAATGGCGAAGCAGGTTCGAGGGGCTGAATGATCTACTCCTCTTCCTATTTCTTATGGTCTTACGGATTTTTCCAGTTCAAAGTCACAATAGTAGTAGTAATAGTAATTTATTGTTACATGTACTTATGAAAATACATAAAAAGTCTATGAGTTGCCATAAGCTGGCACCATTTTAGTTACATAAATTATAAGAAGGAATAAATCATATAATGTTAGGACAAATTACATGCAAATTACAACTTGCAGCAACTGCTGAAAGGAAGATAAGCTGCTTTTCTTCAGGTTTAAAGTAGCGGAGAACTGATAGAGAGAGGTTTTGGCTGCAGTAGATCTGCTGGTTTCTCTTCTGGTCTGACTAGCTTCTCACGGTTTGGCTCATAGCTCAAACTATTCAGACAGTTAACAACTAATCTCATTGAGGGTGGCCAGCAGAGGACTTTTATCATTGATAATGGGTCCCTAATCCACTAATCAATCAGGAACAAAAACAAAAGATGCTGGAAAAGCTCAGCAGAGAACTGAGGAAGGGTCTCTGGACTCGAAACACTAACTCTGCTGCTTGACCTGCTGAGTTTTTCCAGCAACTTCTGTTTTCCAGCAACTTCAGTCTTGATGAAGGGTCCCAACCTGAAACATTGACTTTCCTGCTCCTCTGATGCTGCCTGGCCTGCTGTGTTACTCCAGCTCCACACTGTATTGACTCTGACTCTAGCATCTGCAGTTCTTGCTATCTCCAAACTTCTGTTTTAATCCCTGATTTACAGCATCCGCAGTTCTTTCAATTTTTATCCACTTCAGCTTCACTTGTGAACAGACCTTGTCCCTAGCATATTGCTGGAACCAACAGCTACCCAAACAGAGAGTTTCCTATAGGAATCAGATTCATTGCTTTCTGAACATACAGCCATCCTTGTGATTCCTTGGGTTTCAAAATAGTTCTTTCTAATTTGAGTGCTCTATTTAAAACAAACAAGGGCAAAAAATAAAATGACTCAACATTAAAGATATTAAGTAAAGGTAAGTTGTTTGGTAAGTGAGGCCTTTCTCAATCTTGGGAGCAACAAGACACATTTTCCACCAAATGATAGTAAGAACTGCCCGAAACGTCAGCTTTCCTGCTCCTCTGGTGCTGCTTGGCCTGCTGTGTTCATCCAGCTCTACACCTTGTTATCACAGTGTCCACCAATTTCCTTCATTAGCAGTGACAGCTTTATTAAAAGAGATTATCACTCATTATCACCCTCATTATTACTTAATCTCACTTTATTTATGTACATAATGCCTAGGCTGCCATTCGCAAGATAGAAACTGGACAGTGACAATTTCTGACATGAAAGTCCGTGTGGGTGCCTGGTGACAACAGCTCACCATTCCCACCTCCAGTCCTTCCTCTTGAGCAGCTGGCACCAACATCTCAGGGTATGGTCCATGGGCATTGACGGCACATACCCTACATCCAAGGGCACTGGCATTCAATATGTGCCAGCCTCTCCACACCATCATGGCACATCTCTGATCCACTTATACTGCACATCTGCACTTTAATGCTGCACTTAGGAACACACCAGCATCTTTCAGTACAATATTACTGCAAGGACAATTCCTGTGTAGGGACAGGCACTCAGCTCACAATTAGATTACGCTGCAGCTCAGGGCTGTCTACTTGCCTTCTAAGCACACACTCAATACTATGGCTTTAAGAGGTGTATTTTCTCCTGTTTTTTTTAAATGAAGAAAGGTCTAGATCAGAGGTTCCGAGTGGCCTGCTTCGAAGGCCACAAAGTAAACAGCTTGTGAGGCCTTGGGTTATTTTTTCCCTCTAAGGTTGGACCAATAGAAGCAGCCTGAAATTACAGGGGGCTCCCATCTAACCAGGATTTTTAGTTTTAGTATCAGTAGTAGTTCCTGGGGTCTTGAAGCTGGGTTTGGAAGCTACAGTACCTCTCTTCCTGCTACTCTTTCATTCAGAGTTTTCTCTTGATTCTTTTATCCCTCCAGGACTGAGGGATTGCCTGTGAGACAATGTATTTTACTGAATTTGCCTTTGTCAAAGGTGTGTTTGTGAGATGTTACTATTTTGGAACAGTTGGTGTTTAGTAGTTAAATTAACTATTACTCTGTTAAATTGTCCAATTGAGTTAAGTTATTTCAATTTCTTCTTTCTTTTGTTGTATTTTAACTATAGTGCATGAATAAAGTGTGTTTTGCTTCAAATCTGGTAGTTTGGCCAATCAAATTATATTTGGATGCCACACCTGGTATTTGCCTATAAGATAAGTAAAAGTTAGGGTCTAGACTACCTTCTTAATATATTTTGAGGGGGTTTGGTCTGGTCTATTACACTACCTGAATGTTAATAACATCCCTGCGTTTTTTGGGTTTTTTTTAGTGTTTTGCCCCCTCAGTCAGAGCTAACAAGCACACACTACTTCTGTCTTGACTTGCCAAACAAACACCCATGCAGCTTGTGCTGGTTGTCAGCAGTCATCAGTTAAGGGGGTAGACATGTTATTGCACAGGCACTGTTCTATGTCAATTTCATACCTAGACCACGTGTCAGCTCCTTATGTGGCAAACACAGAGTGTCCCTCAACCAAATAGTCATGACTCGAAGTCTAAGGGGAGCAGTCCTCAGTTAATTCAAGATAGACTTCCTTCAGTGAGGGTTTCCTGGCACTGTAAGACAAGGGCAGCCTCCAATATCAGTCCATGGGCTTGGGCATGGTCAGTCAGTCATTCGGAACAGTCAGGATCAGGATCCTCTCCTCGTGGGGGATGGGGTTGAGCAGTTGAATGCAAGACCTACATTCCCTCTCATTTTTGCTGCTGCTGTGCAGACCTGTGAGGTTGGCGCACAGGGAAGATGTGGCAGGTAACAGTGAGAGTGGTAGACCATGAGCCTTGATGGCAGGTGGGGGCAGTAGTAGAGATAGAGTGAGCATGTAGAAGTAGATGAGAAGGTGTTGGGACCTTACCCCAGCAAAGTGGAGAATGTCACTAAACTTCTTTCTGTGTGTTCCTCCAGGCAGCTGAGACCCCTGGTAGCAACCTTGGACGAGGCTGATGTCGTGGCCTCTTCTGTTGCTCCAATGGGAAGAGGATGCCTCTCTCCTGCACCCCATCATCCAGCAGAACCTCCATGTCCATGTCCACAAAGTGAGGCACCAGTTCCCTCTTACCTGCCATCTTCAGGTCAAATGTCATGAATCATGCAGGGCAGATCCAGGCTGATGAAGCATGAAGGCCTTTTAAAGATGGTGCTGGTACCAGGTAGTACTTATGATGGGAGATGGGCCAGCACTGGGTGAGAAGGGTGCCTCAGGGAGTAAAGGAGACGGATTTGGAAATGACAACACAAGGAAAATCTCTGGGCCTCGCAGAGAGAAACTTAATGAAAATGACATTTTGCCAAAATATTCAGCTGAAGAATATATTCCGATCTGGACTGAGGTTAGTCCCAATTAGCATTTGTCATTCCTCAGCATCTAAAAATGAATTCATTGGAAAGCTCTGTTTATAGAAAACACTAAAGGATAATGGGTAATACAGCTGGATCTGTTTTGGATACAGTATAAAAATACTACAACAGTCATCAGCACTTCACAGAGTATCGTCATCCTCCAGACAGGAAATGTTGCATAGGAGGGAGATTTGGCAACAATTTCTGATTCTCTTATTACATCCAAAGAGGTAGACATTGTGACGCATTGGGTTAAAATCTCTCCCACTGAGCCAGAAACTCTAGGTTCAAGTACCACTTCAGAACCTGCTGGACAAAGCAGGGTTGTTTATAACATGGCTACTCGGCTTGAGCAGATATTTGAATCAACCAGTTCAGAAATGTTATGACACATCTCTGGAGCAAGTGGCACTTGAATCCAGGTCTACTGGCCCAACGATAGGGACATTACCACTGCGCTGCAAGATCCCGAAATCTTCATTACCTGACCAGGAATTGAAATCTGACTATGGCAGCTATAGGCTAACTTCTAGATGACTAAACCTTTCCAATGCTAGTACTTAATTCAGAAACAATTGGATGCTAAATATCAAGGAGTAAACATGATAAGACAGACAAGTGTTAGGAAGGAAATAGTTTGAAAGGGTGACATGCAAAGGGTCAGTTAGTTCAGTTGGCTGGATGGCTGGTTTGTGATGCAGAGTGATACCAATAGTGTAAGCTCAATTCCTATACTGGCTAAGGTTACCATGAAGGACTCTTTCACACCTCAATTCTTGTCTGAGTTATGGTGAGCCTCAGGTTAAACCACCACCCGTCATCTCTCTCTAGTGAGAGAGAAGCCTTATGGTCCAGTAGGACTATGGTGACTTTACCAGTGTGTCAACCTCTTCAAAAGAGGGGTTAGATAGTTCAGTTGGCTGGACAACTGGTTTACAATGGCAATTAACGCTAACAGTGTGAGTTCAATACTTGCATTGGCTGAGGTTACTGTGAAGGGCTCTCCTTCTCAACTTCTCCCCTTGCTTGAGCTGTGGTGTTTAACCCTCAGGTTAAACCATCACCAATTAGAAGGGCTTTTGGGGCACCATGGTAGTGTCCCTACCTCTGAGTAGGAGACCTAGGTTCAACCAACCACCCGCTCCAAGGAATGTAATACATTTCTGAACAGATTGATTAGAAAATATTAAGAGTCATAATGGACTTGAAACATTAACTTTGTTTCTCTCTCCACAGATGATGCCAGGCCCGCATTGTCCAAATTTGTTTCAGATTTCCAGCCCATGCAAAGTTCTGTTATTTTCAGGTCCATGATATGTATCATCAAAGAGAGTCCAGTGGTGGGAGGTTAGAGTGGGAGAGAGTCTTGGTCAGCCAAGTGCTGGAAAGAAATTAGAGTTTCTACCATCAGTATCAATGGTTCCAAACTGTAACAGATGCATGTAAAATGTTGGCACAGCAACTACGGTGGCACAGAGGCTCAGTGGTTAGCACTCCTGCCTCACAGCGCTAGGGACCTGGGTTTGATTCCAACCTTGGGTGACTGTCTGTGTGGGTTTCCTCCGGGTACTCTGGCTTCCTCTCACAGTTCGAAGATGTGCAGGTTAGGTGGACTGGCCATGCTAAATTGTCCCGTAGCATTCAGGGATGTGCAGGTTAGGTGGATTGGCCATGGGGAATATGGAGTGATGGAGATAAGGTGGGCGTTTGGATCTGGGGTGGATGCCTTTCAGAGGGTTAGTGTTAGTTTGATGAGCCAAACACTGTAGGGGGATTCTATGATTTCTTGGAGAGGGGTATGAATGTGCCAGTTGGCCTGATGGCAATGGTGCGGATCAGGATGGTGCCAACAGCATGCAGTCTCTGCTCCACCTGGTTGGGATTCAGGAGCTGTCTCCTTGTTCCAGATATGATGGAGATTGGGTTGCTGTGGGTTGGACCTGCCTTTGGGCAGAGAGTTCAAGAAGAAGCAAATCCGATTTACATTTACAATGACACTGGGGGCAGTGTTGACCAACAGGCTCTAAGAGGCTGGTTTCTCCTCGTGCTGGTGACAACTGGTTTGATGCTGGTTTTGCAAGCTACAACACGCAAAGTCTCTGAGGAGGCTTCTAGCAAGGTGAAGGCCTGTGATTTTTGAACAACTGCCCATGGTAGACTGTGGCCATGGGGCTGTACTTCTGGTGCTCTGGGATCTCACCCACATCCTCCATTCCTGGAGCACTGTGTAACCAATTCCTACAGTGAAGCAAACACGGCTACACAAACACGCCATAAGGTGCTAACAGCTGCGACTGAGGCCCCAGAAATAAGTGACGCACAGACAAGTTCTAAATTTAAATTTTAATTTTAATTTGCTGGGGCTGAAAATAGTTCTGTTTATAAAGACTAAAAATAAGAACCAGCCTGGGAATTATAAATATATTTTTGAAGTGTTTAAAACCATGTCATTCCCTATTGGAAAAAAAAATTACAGTTGAAACATTGTGGTATCATACCAATGCCTAGTGTTGTGATCATGGACCCCGGCAAACCATTGATAAACCACCCCAGTGGGAGGAATTTCCTCCTTGATTCTCTCCCAGAAGTTTGCTTTCCTTTCGCATTAACATTCCTGAATAAGCATTGGACACATGAGAACTTTTTTGACTCATTCACGTAATGATGGCATCGCTGACCCATTCCTAATTACCCAGGGGGCAGTTAAGAGTCAACCTGTTTGGTCTAGAGTCACATGTAGGTCAGACCAGGTAAGGATGGCAGTGTCCTTTCCTAAAGGATATCAGTGAACCAGATGGGATTTTCCCCAAAGATCAGCAATGGTTTCATGGTCATCATTAGACACCTAATACTAGATTTATTATTGGATTTAAATTCCACCATCTGCCATGGGGTGGTATCGAACCCGGGATATTAGCTGGGCCTTTGGATTAACAGTCCAGCAATAACACTACTAGGCCATCGCCTCCTCTTAATTGAGGACTGAGGGGTAATATTTTCATACAGAGGGTGGTACGTGTATGGAATGAGCTGCCAGAGGTGGTGATGGAGGCTGGTGCAATTACAACATTTAAAAGGCATCTGGATGGGTATATGAATAGGAAGGGTTTAGAGGGATATGCGCAAATGGGACTAGTTTAGATTATGATGTCTGGTTGGTACAGACAAGTTGGACTGAGGGTCTGCTTCCATGCTGTTTGACACTATGACTTGATAACTGCTCTTGATAAGATGCTAATTCCCATAAGATGCCAAAGGTGATTGACAAAGTAGCTGTAGACCAGATGCTTCCCCTTGTGGGGCAATCTAAAATGAGAGGTCATAGTTTTAGGCTGAGCGGTTGCGGATTTAAAACAGAGATGAGGAGGAATTATTTCTCTCAAAGGGTTGTGGATCTGTGAAATTCACTACCCTGAATACAGCGGACGTCAGGTCACTGAATACATTTAAGGAGAGTAGGCAGATTTTTAATTAGTAATGGGTTAAAATTTCGGGGGTGTGAGCAGGAAAGTAGAGTTGAGGGCGAGATGAGATCAGCAATGATCATATTGATTAGTGGTGCAGGGGTTAAATTACCTACTCCTTTGTTCTTACATTTGACACAAAAATAAAAACTGAGACTAAAGCAATCTGGAATACCAAAACGTTCGAGCTGTAGAATTTAGATGTAACACACTTTTACTCAAAAAACAGGAACAGTGGGAATCTAGAAATCTTTGTGCGATAACAAAAGGAGGGCTGGGGACAGTGGTGTTTTAGACGGACATCGCAAAACCAAGATTTGTATATTTTTCTGTGGAAGTGATATTAAGGGATTTGAAGCCAAGCTGGGGAAATGGAGTTAACTCCCTTCAGAGAGCTAGGCCAGAAACAACAAGCCAAATGATTTCCTCTGCGCTAACTATTCTGTGTTTCTGTGAAGATCAGCTATGATCTGACTAAGTATCATTGCAACAACACTGTGAACATGTGACAGTTAGCTACTTGGCTGACATGAATCTATAGTTGTACAGCCAAAGGTCAACTTAGGACGAAGTAGAGTCATAGAGTTGCATGGCACAGAAACAGACTCTTCGGTCCAACACATCCATGTCGACCCAGATATCCTAAATTAAATTAGTCCCATTAGCAGCATTTGGCCCATATCCCTTTAAACTCTTCCCATTCATGTATAAATCCAGATGCCTTTTAAATATTATAATTGTACCAGCCTCCATCACCTCTTCTGGCAGCTCATTCCATACATGCACCACCCTCTGCATGAAAGAGTTGCCCCTCAGATCCATTTTTAATCTTTCCCCTCTCACCTTAAACTTGTGCCCTCTAGTTTTGGACTCCCCTACCCTAAGAAAAAGACCTTGACTATTCACCCTGTGCATGCCCCTCGTGATTTTATAAACCTCTAAAAGCTCAGCTTCTGGTGCTCCCGGGAAAATAGCCCCAGCCTATTCAACCTCTCCCTATAGCTCAAACCCTTCAACCTCAGCAACATCTTTGTGAAAGGTTCAAAAGCAGGATTTCATATGTCTGAGGATCAGTCGGCCATTTATGTTTTGGTCTGAAAGTAGTCACATTGGGAAAATGTCAGTCGGGATCTCATTGATGGTGGATTAGAAGCTGCCATTTGGCCCTTCAGGTCTGCTCTGTCCTGCAATAAGACCGTGGCTGATCCGATTGTGACCTCAACTCTAGCTCCAATAACTTTTTTAGTCAAGAATCTATCTACCTCTGCCTTAAAAATAGTCAATGGCTCAGCCTCTAAGGACAGGAGTTCCAAAGACGAGCATCCCTTGGAGAGAAAACAATTCTCTTCATCGCTGTCATAAATGTGAGACCCTTTTGTTTTTAAACTGTGTCCCTCTAGTTCTAGACTCCTGGACAAAACTTGAGGGGCTGAAAGGTCTCCTCTTCCTTCTGTGTTGCGACAATGCGTGTACTCACGAAGATCATTGTGACCCAAAATGTCGTCAATTTGATTTTTCTTGTTAGTTTTTTGTGATCATTTTCAACAGTAAACAGGACAGAAAGATTAATTTTAAATGAGACTAGTCTGTTGATGTCAATGGAATTATAGAACCATAGAATCCCTACAGTGTGGAAGCAGACCATTCAGCCCATTGAGTCCACACTGACCCTCCCACTCCCCTACCCTATCCCTGTAAGCCTACACTTACCATGGCTAATACACTATTGGAAATTTAGTATGGCCAATCCACCTAACCTGCACATCTTTGGACTGTGGGAGGAAACCCACGCAGACACGGGGGGAATAGATAATCTCCTTGCACATAGTTACCCAAGGATAGAATCAAATCCAGGTCCCTGGTGCTGTGAAGCAGCAATGCTAACCACTGAGCCACCATGCCGCCCCAAAGACAGACCTTCCTATCAATAAATAATTTGAAATATATAAACACATGGGTCTCTCTAAGCAGGCTAATTTCCCCAAGGATTAATTGTTACTCAAAACAAGTTAGATTTGTTGTCATGAAAAACTGGAGAAGTACGTACAATTCACTGTGTTTATCCCACATTAAAGCCAAAGGTTTTTATTTTGCTTGCTGTGGTGTAGAATTTTAGGAGAAAATATTTGTCTTGGGCAGCAATACAAAAGCGGCTCAAATGCTTAAATAATTTCTTGTAAAGTTCTTCTACCACCGGGAAAGAAAGGAGGTTTCAACTGCCAAGAAAAGTTCAGAACAAAAGGGAGATGAGGAAAATAGTTTTTAAGGAGTGAGTAGCTATGATCTAGAATGCATTGTTTGAAAAGGGTCATGGGAACAAATGTAGCGACAACTTTCAAAAGGCAACTGGGATGCAGGCTTTAAAAAGGAAACATTCACAAGTGTGCAGAGGAAGAGTGGGGAAGTGGGGCTGATTTGATAGTTGTTGCAGAGTCTACAATGACAGGATGGGCTGAGTGGTCTCCTTCTGTGCTGTACTTCTTTCGTTTATTCACAAAATGTGGGCTTAGCCAGTATTTATTGCCCATTCCTAGTTATTCTTGAAAAGTTGATGTTGAGTCTATTTCTTGAACCACTTCAGTCCACAATACCATTAGAGATCAAGTTCCCAAATTTTGACAGAGCAACAGTGAAAGATTAGGGATACAACTCCAAGTCTGAATGGTGAGTGACTTGCATGTGGTTATGTTCCAATATATCTACTGTCCTTGTCCTTCTAGTTGGCAGAAGTTGCAGATTTGGCAAGAGCAGATGAATAAGCATTGTTTAGTTATTGCAGAACATCTGGTAGAAGGTTACACACTGCTGACAATGTTCATTAGTGGTGAAGTAAGTGAACATTGAGATGGTGGATGTGCTCCTAATCAAGCTTTATCCTGGAGTGCTGTTGGAGCTGCACTCATCCAGGCGAATGGGGAATATTCTATCACTCTCCTGATTTGCCTTGTAGATGATGGACGGGCTTTGGGGAGTCAGGCGGTGAGTAATTCACCACAGAATTCCTAGCCTCTGACCTGCTTTTGTGAAAATGTTTAAAATATCAATCAACAACAAAGGTATTTATTAGAGAGATAGTAGGAACTGCCGATGGTGGAGAATCTGAGATAACAAGGTGTAGAGCTGGATGAACACAGCAGGCCAAGCAGTATCAGAGGAGCAGGAAAGCTGACATTTCAGGTCGAGACCCTTCTTCAGAAATG